>NC_133770.1:141833936-142196077 GCF_003597395.2 Chelonoidis abingdonii
AGATGTGGGCGTACCATGGATTTATATAAGGACAATAATATATTCTCAGTCTTATTCTTTATCCCCTTTTTAATGATTCCTAACATCCTGTTTGCTTTTTTGACCGCCTCTGCACAGTGCGTGGACATGTTCAGAGAACTCTCCACAATGACTCCAAGATCTTTTTCCTGACTCCTTGTAGCTAAATTAGCCCCCATCATATTGTATGTATAGTTGGGATTATTTTTTCCAATGTGCAATTTACATTTATCCACATAAAATTTCATTTGCCATTTTGTTGCCCAATCACTTAGTTTTGTGAGATCTTTTTGAAGTTCTTCACAGTGTGCTTTGGTCTTAACTATCTTGAGCAGTTTAGTGTCATGTGCAAACTTTGCCACCTCACTGTTTACCCCTTTCTCCAGATCATTTATGGTTACTATACAAATCACATACTCCACACTGACAGCCCCAAGCATTCAAAAACCAAAGATCAGGGCCCTCAAAATAATTAGATTAGTTTAAAATCATAATAAGTTTACTGTTAATAATGAATCCATTTTGCCTGCTGATTTCTGAGTCTTTATGATGCACCACAAGGACTCCTCAGTTTTTTTGCTGATACAGACTAACATGGCTACCACTGAAACCTGTTCACATTTTCAAGCTTTTATCTTCAGCTGAAAACAGACACTTCTGCAATGTCTTGATTCCAGCAGCTGCAGCTTTTAGCAAGACACCTACTCATCACAAGGGCTGGCAACACTGATACTGCTGCCTCCTGTCATTGTGCCAGCTTCATTTCATTTGACTTGCACACTACGAGGAATCTGTTATAAAAATTACCAAGGCACCTCGCTGGACACAGGAAGGGCAGAGATTATGAAATAATCAAGACTCTTAGTTCTGTAAGAAGTCTTCCGACTCCACTGATGTGTGATCATTTTGACAGAACCACACCTATGGCCAAGCCTTGTTGCTTTAAATAGCCACTACTGAGTCAACCTGTGTCAGAGAGGGATGAGCACGTATTATACAGCATACGTAATTAAAGGCTGGTTTTCCCCCCTCTATACTTTTAACCAAAGTAGGAAAAATCTTTGCTGTAAGAGCCAAAGAGGCAGGCAGGAGCATGCATGTCTCATAATAGCAAAAACTTGGCCTGAGCATGTTTCGTTGGGACTGTGAAACCATGTTCCACACCCTCAAAGCACGACCAACTCATGTTTACTGAAATCATACCTCTATGCACGGGGATAAAGCAATGTTAACTAACTAATTATAGCTAGTGTGCTGCTCACAGCTACTTGCAACTGCCCAAGAATTTCTATTAGAGCTCCTTTTTCAGGCTCCCACCCCCACCCCCAAATAAGCTGGTGAACTAAAATTTCCAGTCCTTGTTTTGCTCAAAGATGATTCTCTCTCTCTCTCTCTCTCTCTCTCACACACACACACACACACACACACACACACACACTCTCTCTCTCTCTCTCTCTTTGTTTCTAATTTGGGCAAAAGCAGCTCAGCAGTCTTGCAGAATGATGGAAGTGGGCGGGGGGGACACCTATTCCCCAGTATAAAAGCATTGTCGCACACTTTGTTTGGAACAGTTCTAACAACTGAGGATAGAAAACAGAAATTCAACCACTGTGGAAGAAGAGAGCTCTTGGTTTTGACGTGGTTGAGTTATGAGCCTATGTGCATTGTTGTAAGACTAACAATGATATTTTTAACAACTGTCAATCAGCCAGAGTAAAAGATGAAGGAAGGCTACATAGTGCATGCATGCATAGTTACCCTAGTTGTGTACTACACTATTAAAACACGTTGCAATCAAGATTTGCATACTGAATGAGCCAGTGAACCACAGAAGCCCTGCTTCGTTCAGAATGATCTTCAAGGGTGCATGATGATGCAGTGCAATATAAAAGTGTTAGCAGCATGTAGTAAGGACAGTTGCATTACTCACAAGTGGTGTAGCAGTGAATGAATAATGTAGGCTATTCCAAGTAAGTGCTAATAAATCTTTATATCCCACCCTCATGTATTCCTCGACATGCCACGGTAACCTCTTACTTAACATGAAAGCTCTTTGGGGCAGGGACCATCTCTTTCTGCAGTGGCTGGTATAGTGGGGCTAAGCCCCCCAAGGTCAGGTATAACCGCAATACAAATAATAAGCTGAATTATGCAAAATGATTTAATAGTGAATTCCCCCCCACCCCCAATCTCTTTGCCTATAAAACCAGGTACTTCACTTACAAGAAGCTCAATTATATCAGGCTTAGAGAGAACCAATGAAACCTGCAGAATGACTTAAAATAGCTTTTCTGTAGCTTACAATGTCACAACTTCCACCCTGTACATCTAGAAATAATGCTGTGCAACCTACTGGAAAGCCACGAACCTCATCTCTCCAATCCCCTGCTGGAATGCAAGCTATCAAACTTTAAACACATCATTGGTTCAGGACTGTATATTGCTCATCATAGAGCAGATTTCTCTAGCAAGCAGGTTACTGGAAAAAACAAAAACAACAAAGGCAGCTATTTGAAGCTGCTCAGAGGCCCGGAATATTAGATACCTCAAGAGATGGATTAGCAGCCAAAGGGCAAGTGAAATGGTCAAAGGTGTGTAATGAATTGCAGAACCATGTGTATTCCATGGATGTCATGCCAACATGTACAGACAGACATAAGTTGCACTGGCCGGTAAAAATATTGACAGCTCTTTATATTTGATAGGTCAGCTCATTACTCCCACGTAATTAGCAAATTGACGATTAATTATATCAACAATTTGAACTGTAAATCTTGGTCTCCTGTGAAGCAGAGAAGACAAATAAAAGAGGAGTAAATCCTTATTGTATTTCCTTAGCGCCAGTACTTTCTCAAAAGAGCATATACAGACTTGTTACCCTTCTATTCTGAAATGCATATAATGTGGCGAGGATATGGCTGTTTAAGCTGATTTAAAACCCTATCAAATGCATTTTTAATGTTGAATAAAATTGTCTAAGTAGCAGAGAATTCATGGTTTTGAATCTAGTGTTTACTTCATTAAAAAAAAACAAATACACATTTAAGAGGAAGTTTCTGAAGCACCCTTTAGACCAGCAGTGGGGAACTTTTTTTTTTTTTAAATCAGGGGCCATTGACCGATATTAAAAAATCAGCTGTGGGCCACACACAGTCCCGCAGGGGGGCACGGAGGCTCGGGGCTTCCCCTAGGCTCCAGGGTAAGCCAGAAATTAGGGGTTCATGGTGCGTGGGGGGCTCCAGGTCGGGGCAGGAGGTTGGAGTGCAGGAGAGGAGTTGAAGGCTCTGGTTGGGGTTGCGGGCTCCGGGGTGGGACTGGAGATGAGGGGTTTGGGGTGCAAGAGGGGGCTCTGGGCTGCGGCCAAGGGGTTTGGGGTGGAGGCTGGGGCAAGGAGTTGGCTTGTGGGGTCTGGGAGGGAGTTAGGGTGCAGGAGAGGGTTCTGACTTGGTGCAGGGGGCTCACGGTGTGGGCTCTGGCAAGGCAATGTTTACCTCAGGGGCTCAGCGCAATGAGGCTAAGGCAGGTTCCCTGCCTGCCCTGACTCCATGCAGCTACCAGAAGCGGCCAGCATGTCCGGTTCCTAGGTGCAGGGGCAGCCACGGGGGCTCCGCATGCTGCCCCCACACCAAGCATTGGCTCCGCAGCTTCCATTGGCCAGAAACCATGGCCAATGGGAGCTGCAGGGGTAGCACCTGAGGGGTGGGCAGGCAGAGTCTCCTCAGCCCTCCACCTAGGAGCCAGGCATGCTGGCTGCTTCCAGGAGCCACCTGAGGTAAGCACCACCCATCCACAGCCTGCACCCCTGACCTCCTCCCGCATCCCTACCCTTTGCCCCATTCCAGAGCCCTCTCCTGAACCCCAAACCCCTCATCCCCAGTCCTGCCCCAAAGCCTGCATCCCCAGCCGGAATCCTCACCCCCTCCCACACCACAACCCCCTGCTCCAGCTTGGTGAAAGTGAGTAAGGGTGGAGGAGAGTGAGTGATGGGGGACAGGAGGTATGATGTGAGTAGGGGAAGGGGCCTCAGAGAAGGGACAGGGCAGGGCATTTGGTTTTGTGCAGCTAGAAAGTTGATCATCCTAATGTGAAGAGATGTTCAGCTGAAATCACCCACTGCAGCAAGAAGGGGTGAATTTAAAAGTAATTCACTCTGTTGATATTCACCCCTGCCACCTTTATTGAATTGGCCCCACTAGCAATGACGCCCCACTTGGTAAGGCAACTCCCATCTTTTCATGTGCTGTAATGTATATAACCTGCTTACTGTATTTTTCACTCCATGCATTTGATGAAGTGGGTTTTAGCCCATGAAAGCTTATGCCCAAATAAATTTGTTAGTCTCTGAGGTGCCATAAGGACTCCTCATTGTTTTTATGCATTAATTTGTACAACTAGCCTGTTTTTACAGGCAGAAGCAGTATCTGCATTAAATACTGTAAAAGTTTGCACCTTGCTACCCCAATTTTCATGTATACATATTGGGGGACCCTAATAAAATTTGGTATTCAGAGTACATAGGAATAGCATGGGTCACTTGCTAGGATTAGCTAGGTATATCTCACCAAATCAATTCTCTGCCATTGCAAAGTCCTCAGGCATCGTGCACTTCCATTCCTTCTCTTTTCTGCCAGTGGCACACAACAGTTTATAGTCTCCTGAGGAATGCATAATTTAGTCTAACCGAAGTTATTGGGCTCAATACAAGGCCAACTGGTAATATACATGAGGTCAGACTAGAAGATCTGGTGGTTCCTTCCAGCCTTAAATTCTATGGCACATTAAACACAAAGGATAACCCATATTTGATACACCAAAGGACAGTATTTCTTAGAGATACCTCTGGGGTTAGGAGAATGTAGGCAAGAAAGAGGATTTAAATACAGGGAGTTGTTTAGCCTTATAAAACTGCAGATATAGTTAAATGTACAAAAAAGAAAATCTGAGATAAAGAGGAGAAAAAAACCTCAGCATTTTTCTGTAAATCGTTTGTTTGTTTGTTTGTGAGTTTTGCCTGATGAACCTTCAGCACATGAGACCCTGAAAGCCCTCATCTGCATTCTTTTAAATAACATGGGTTACACTTGAGTTCAACAGGAAATATGGTCAGATTATCCAGGCATGTTACTGAAAACACTTTAAAGCTAAAAGGAACTGAATAAAATCAGACCTTGTTCTGATGGGCTCACATAGCAGCAAAGGTTGTGAGACACTTATATGGACAACCTTCTAATTTGACGAATAACATTACCCTTTACATACCTTCCCATGCACCTCTCAGCTACCCAAAATGAATTGCACTAAGATAAGAATTAGGCGGGCTTTGTCCCTGCGGAGCTTGAGTAAAACTTGGTGGACGAGAGGGAATGGTGGGAAGGCATAAAAGAGGTGACCTTTCCACGGAATTAGGAATGCATCCGAGAGGGAGCGCCCTTGTAGGGAGCAGAACAACTGGCATTTCCTGTTCACTTTGGAGGCAAAAAGGTCTATGTGGGGAAAACCCCACCTCCAGAAAACCGAATGGAGAATGTCCGGACAGATGGACCACTCGTGTGACAGGAAGGATCTGCTCAGTTGATCTGCAAGAGTGTTCCGGATTCCTGGGAGAAAGGAGACTACTGGATCTATGGACTGGGCTATGCAGAAGTCCCACAGTTGGATCGCCTCCCGACACAGGGGGGAGAACCGTGTCCTTCCCTGCTTGTTTATGGAATACATGGCCGTTGTGTTGTCTGTGAATACTGCAACACAGTAGCCCTGCAGATGGCGTTGGAACGCTCGGCACGCCAGCCGGACCGCTCTCTGCTCTCGGACATTGATGTGTAACGTCAACTCCCGGGACGACCAAAGGCCTTGAGTGAGAAGGTCTCCTAGGTGAGCACCCCAGCCCAGGGATGACGCGTCCAATGTTAGGGACGCGGAGGGCTGGGGTGGAGGAACAGCAGACCTGCACACACCAGAGATGACGTTCGCCACCAGTCGAGGGAGCCCAGAACACTCGGCGGAACTGTGAGTATAATGTCTATGGCATCTCTGCCCGGATGATAGGCTGAGGTGAGCCAGATTTGTAGAGGACGCATTCGCAGTCTGGCGTGCTTTGTGACGAATCTGCATGCAGCCATGTGACCGAGGAGGCCAAGGCAAGTGCGAACAGAGGTTGTTGGGAAGCTCTGAAGTCTTTGTACAAGGGAGACTATAGCCTGAAAATGATGTGGGGGTAAACTGACCATCGCAAGGTTGGAGTCCAGCATGGCCCCGATAAACTCTATCCTCTGCGTAGACACCAGAGTGGACTTTTCCAAATTGATTAGCAGGCCTAGAAGCGTGAACAGGTCCTTGATGATGGTCACATGGCTGATGACTTGTGCCTCGGAGGCCCCTCGAATAAGCCAGTTGTCGAGGTATAGGAAGATACGTATTTGACGACGACAGAGGGAAGCTGCGACGACCGCCATACACTTCATGAAGACCTGAGGGGCCGAGGAGAGGCCAAAGGGAAGGACCGTAAACTGATAGTGTTGATGATTCACCACAAAGCGCAGATACCATCTGTACGGGGGGTAAATTGCAATGTGGAAATATGCGTTCTTCATGTCGAGAGCGGCATACCAATCTCCAGGATCCAGGGAAGAAATGATGGTTCCCAGGGATACCATGCGGAACTTGAACTTTTTGATGAATCTGTTCAGTCCTCGCAGGTCTAGGATAGGCCAGAGGCCCCCTTTTGCCTTGGGGATTAAGAAATATCGGGAATAAAACCTCTTGCCCCTTAATTCCTCTGGTACCTCCTCTATAGCTCCGATTGAAAGGAGCCTCCGGACCTCCTAGAGGAGGAATTGCTCGTGAGAGGGGTCCCTGAAGAGGGGGGGTGGGAGAGAGGGGGTCCAAAACTGAAGATGGTATCCAAGCTCCACCGTGCGTAGGACCCAACGATCTGAAGTTAATTGGGACCACGCAGGGAGGAACAGGGAAAGGCGGTTGTAGAACTGAAACGGATCCTGGGAGGCAATTGGTACTCTGCTCTCGGGCACACCCTCAAAAGTTTGATTTGGATCCCGCTGTTGGTTTGGTGGGACCGGAATTGTTACCCCCTTGAGGTCCAGACTGACGTCTGCTGTTGGTACGACCTTGTCTTCTAGCAAAGTCTTGCCTTGGCCTAGGTGGGGGGTAAGGGCGCTGAGGTTGGGAGCGGAATGACCGTCTTTGAGTCTGAGGCGTATGCATTCCCAGCAAATGCATAATTAAGCGGTGGTCCTTTAGACTCTGCAGTCTGGGGTCCATCTTTTGTGAGAACAAGCCCTGTCCATCAAATGGCAAGTCTTGTATGGTATGTTGAAGTTCAGGTGGCAGGCCAGACAATTGCAACCATGATATACGTCGCATAGCTATTCCAGAGGCGACTGTTCTAGTCGCCGAGACGGCGGCATCTAGCGAGGCCTGTAGGGAGTTCTGTGCAACTCTCTTCCCCTCCTCCAGGAGTGCTGTAAATTCCTGGCAGGAGTCCTGCGGGACCAACTCTGTAAACTTCCCTACCGCCTCCCAGGTATTGTAGTTGTACCTACTCAGGAGAGCTTGTTGGTTTGCAACCCTGAGTTGGAGGCCTCCTGTGGAATAGATTTTCCATCCCAACAAATCCATTTGCCTGGCCTCCCTAGATTTAGGCGCAGGACCTTGTTGGCCGTGGCGCTCCCGTTCATTGACGGACTGTACAACCAATGAACAGGGAGGGGGTGCACGTAGAGGTATTCATATCCCTTGGAAGGCACCATGTACTTCCGTTCGACCCCTCTGGCTGTGGGTGGGATGGATGCTGGGGATTGCCAGATGGTGTCTGCTCTAGCCTGGATCGAACGGATGAAGGGGAGAGCCACTCTGGTTGGTGCCTCCGCAGACAAAAAGCTTATCACTGGGTTCTCCACCTCTGGAACTTCCTCTACCGGTAAGTTAATATTCTGGGCAACATGCCGCAGAAGGTCCTGGTGTGACCTGAGGTCAATCGGAGGTGGGCCCAACAATAATGTACCTGCTACTGCCTCATCCAGAGAAGAGGAGGATGACAGCCCAGGGACAAGTGAGTCCTGCACTGACTCCTGATCCTGGAGGACCTCTGGAGCCATAAGATAATGCGATTCCTGTGCGTGGGTACTGGTTTCCTCTGTACCAGCCGGGGGAGGTCTGCTTACAGTGGCCTCTGGCACGCGGTGCTCTGAGTGACCGGAGTGTGATGGGCCAGCCGGTTCGCCTTGCGCTTGATGATAAGCCCAAAGTGTCCAAAAGGACCACTGATGAGGTCCGTGGTCCGGGCCATGGGTATGTGTCTCCGAATCCCCATAGGAAGCATTGTCCGCATGGGATGAGGCGGATGGGAGACGAGAAGGCCATGGGGGAGCTGCGGCCGATTGGATCAGGTCTCTGCGTCCAATCGATCCTTCTCTATGCGGTACCGGAGAACGATACTGGGAGTCGTATCGGTGCTGAGAGTGGGACCGGGACCTGCGACCAGCACAGAAAGAAGGAACTGAGGGATGGATGGGCCGGCAGGGGTATATATCAAGCGCCATAGCGGCACCACTACAGGGGGCACCCTGCCGGCCCACCGAGTGTTGCTAGGGTAAAAGTCTTCCGACGAGCGTGCACACGGCGCGCGCACACCTAACTGGAATGGATATGAGCAAGCACTCGAAGAAGAACTCTGCTCTCACCTTTTTCGCTCACACAATAATGGAAATACTATACAATAATACTAACACAACGAAGCACATCCCGTGCTATGACTGCCCTGTTTATTCCACTCTGTGGTGGAATGCTAGAAAGCCAAGGAACATTTTTAAAAAAAAAATTAACCTACTTTATATTACAGAAGGGAAGCAAAACAATCTCTGCCACGAACACCAGAGTGGTTGTTCTGAGTATTCATTATACAAAAGGCTTCCAAAGTGATGGATGCATCTGCCTTCACCTACTATAGCACAGCAAATAAGTTAACCTTGAAAACTTCTCCTAGGGAGCATCTGCGGAATCGGATTAGAAGAAAGTTGGACTATATTCGATACCCATTTCGTTTATCTACCCATTTCGTTTATCTATCCGATCTTTAGCTAATGGCACTTCACACTGGAAGTATTTAGTCATCATAATTCACACTATTTGCTTCTCTCTTCCCCCCACCTTCTACTTTACATGATTTAGAACGAAGGTGCTTAATCACTGGACATATATTCTACACATGTCTTTATCATTCGATTGACTTAATGATGTTGGGTGCATTCAGCCAGTTCTTGAGTGTGGTAGACTAACCCAGAAGTTTCTAGCATGCTTTCAAGTCTTTGTTTTAAGAACAGCAAGACCTCTGCTTTAAAAGACTGTATCTCTTCTCCCAATCTCATTATCTTATGGTATCAAGTCTGAAATTCTTCCTTGCCACACACATTACTGACTTAAATGGGCAACAGAAACCTTTCCCTTATGTAGAGATGTTCTTTTTACAAGTCTTACAACATCTATCTTTTGTTTCACTAATTTTTAAAAAGTCTGAGCTCAGTATTATTCTACTCTTTCTTGGCTTCCACTGGGAACACAGGACTCTAGCGGACTTTGTAGTGATCCCAGAATCATTAGATTCCATGGCATCAATTCAGTGGTGTAGCCAGGTTTTCAGGGTAGGGGGAGCAAAAAACAAAAAAAAAGGCACCCCCCCTTTGGTTCCCCCTCTGACCACACCCCTAGACCGGACACACACACACCCCCGCTCACCTTCTCTTCTCTGCTTCCAAGCCGTCCTGCCGCTCCACAGTTCCTCCGGCTGTGTGGTGGGCAGCGCGGCCGGCAGGCGCGACTTCCGAGCCAGCCTGCTGCCCTGCGGCTCCTCTGGCCGTGCGGCTGGCAGGCGCCACTTCCGCGCCTGCTGGCTTGAGTGGAAGCAGCTGCTTCCGCTGAATCCCACCAGCTACGCTACTGTATCAATTGTGTACCAAAGTACAGGGTAAACCACTGTGCCTCAACAGAACATGCTGTGGGATAGCTGATCCAGGCGGCACAGAGTGCTGAGAGGAACTCTTCATATCTGGGACATATGAAGACTGGCTAACACTGTTATACAGACATGGTGAGGCAGTCCCATACACACTTCAGCAGTAACATCCCATAGCCATGTTAAAAGCTTGGCAACTGTACTACAATGCTGCTCACCAGCAAGGCCAAAACACAATTCACTTCACAGCAAGCAATCATGCTTCAAATATGTTGTGTGTGGGCAAGTACCATCTGTGGAATCAACCATGGTATAGACTGGCTCCCAACTCAATGAAGTGTAGATGAGTCTTTAGTGCAACACTGGCAGGCACTCTGCTCTTCACAAAAACTTGAGAGTTCCAGATCCAAGGCAAGGATCATACTTTCTAGTCTTTGGCCATCCTTGCCACACCTCTGAGGGAAAAGATGAGGAGATTCAAAATGAGAAAGATACAATACATCATGTATTCACAGCATCTGGGTACTTCACTGCCTCCTCTAAATATTTTATTTGAACCATCTCCACAAAAACTTGAGCGAAGGGATTGTGGCACTGCTACAGAAGGTCGCAATCCCTGGGTGAGCAGAAAGCCTTATGACACAGTAATTCTTCATTTCAAGTCCCTGCTCCCTTCTCTCCCACCTCAACTCTTGGGAAAAGAGGAATTCATAGTGAAGTGACCTTGTAGTGCTAAACTGATCCATCATCAGGTACTGTTTAATTAATGATTAACCCTAAACCAACTACAAATCTTGATAAATGCTGTGATCCTACTGAAAAGGTCTCATAACAACCACGTTGCAACCTCTTTCGCACTCAAAATGTGCTTCAGCAACATGCTCTCTAAGTGTGTTTCTTACAGTTGAAAACAAACTAATTCAGGAAGAGGTGCTTTTTCAAAGTGATTTGCTAAAGTATATTCCTCTCCCCAAGTTTAGGAGAAGCACACTCAGGTTATACTTTATTTGAAGGGCAATTATCAGCCCTTCCTCACTATGACAGGTTTAAAGGAGACTAATTTTAAGATTGTTATTCCTTTTGGTGTTGATGAGTTATTTGTTGAGCAAGCCACAGACTGTTTACGACACTGAGTGACCTCAGTTCCTAGTTAAGTCAATACAGGTTGAGAGTGTTCAGCACCTTAAAGGAGACATGCAACACCTCAGAGAACTGGATCCAAAATTAGTGATATAAAGACATGGGAGTCAAGGTAAGAAAATTTTACTTGCACTTATTTTCAGAGCACTCCAAAAACATTAACTGAGTTCATCCTCACAATGTCACTGTGTAGTAGGCAACTTATTCCAATTTTTTCAGAAGACAAAATGAAAGCAGAGAGAGTAGGATCCAAGCTTTCAAACATGGATGCCTAAAGTTAGGCATGTAAATCAAGTGGCCTGATTTTCAGAGGTCCTCAGCACCAACAGATATCACTGATATCAATTATCAGGAGGCAGCCGTGTTAATCTGTATCCACAAAAACAACAAGGAGTCTGGTGGCACCTTAAAGACTAACAGATTTATTTAGGCATAAGTCTTCATGGATAAAAAACCAGATGCATCTGAAGAAGTGAGGTTTTTTTACCCACAAAAGCTTAGCATCTCTGAATGAAAAATAAGTCACTTAATCTACATACCTGTGATGGCATCCCCCTGCACCCATCCTTTTTTGCTTCACACTGACTGCTCAGAGACCTACCCTTTTGTAGCTATCGCCATGCAGTTTATTTAGGGCTTGTCTAGACATGAAATGCTACAGCGGCACAGCTTCACCACGCAGCACTTCAGTGTAGATGCTACCTACACGGATGGAATTCTCCCACTGGTGTAGGTAATCCACCTCCCCAAGAGGCAGTAGCTAGGCTGAAGGAAGAATTCTTCCACTGACCTAGCATTGTCTACACTAGAGGTTCGGGAGGCTTAACTACATCACTCAGCAGTGTGGATTTTTCACACTCCTGAGCAACGTGGCTATGCCGATGTAAGTTCCCAGTGCTGACCAGCCCTTACGGTGTTTCACTCCACCACCTTTTATATATTAGGGCTTGGCTACACTGGAGAGTTACAGTGCTGGTGGTGGCTTTACAGCACTGCAACTCACTCACCGTTCACACTTGGAAGGCACATACAGCGCTGTATCTCCCTGGCTACAGCGATGGTTGTACTCCACCTCGGCCTGAGGAATAACGACTATAGCGCTGCTGTTGCAGCGCTGCTCCAACAGTGTGTCCACCAAAAGCGCTGTTATTGGCCTCCAGAGGTATTCGGAGGTATGCCAGAATGCCTGTTCAGCCACTCTGCTCATCAGTTCGACCTCTACTGCCCTGGCCTCAGGTGACCAACCGTCAGACCCATCCTTTAAATGCCCCGGGAATTTGAAAAATCCCCTTCCTGTTTGCTCAGCCAGGTGTAGAGTGCAATCAGTGAATCTTTCCAGGTGACCATGGCTCCACATGGCAAATGAGCCCCAGCATGGAGCAATGGCAAGTTGCTGGACCTCATCAGTGTTTGGGGGAAGGAAGCTGTGCAGTCCCAGCTGCGCTCCAGCCGTAGGAATTACGATTTCTATGAGCAGATATCAAGGGCCATGCTGGAAAGGGGCCATGACCGGGACACGCTGCAGTGCAGGGTTAAAGTGAAGGAGCTGCGGAGTGCCTACTGAAAAGCCCGCGAGGGAAACCGCTGCTCTGGTGCTGCCCCCACAACCTGCCATTTTTACAAAGAGCTGGACGCAATACTCGGGGGTGACCCCACCTCCACTCCGAGGACCATGATGGACACTTCAGAATGGGGGAGAAGGGAGGGAGGAAAGTGAGAGTGAGGGTACTGGGGGTTGGGGAGAGACACCCAGAGTCCCTGGAGGCATGCAGCCAGGAGCTTCTCAAGCCAGGAGGAAGGTAGCCAGTCGCAGCAGCCGGTACTTGGTGGAGGACAAACAGAGGAGCGGGTTCCCGGTAAGCGCTTTTATTTTCAGGATGGAAATTTTTCGGGAAGGAGGGAGGGTTAGGGCTGCATGCATGCATGCCTAGATGCGGAATAGTGCATTGATGTGGTCTATCACGTCACGGTAATCGGCCTCGTAATCTCTTCAAAAGTCTCATCCAGAGCATGGGCAATGCGCTTGTGCAGGTTTATTGGGAGAGCCACTGTGGTCCTTGTCCAGTCAGGCTAACGTGCGTCCTCGCCACTTGTGCCACGAGGGTGGGGGGACCATTGCTGCACACAGGCAAGCTGCATAGGGGCCAGGGCGGAATCCGCATTGCAGTAGAAGACCCTCCCGTGCTTCCCAGGTGACCCGCAGCAGCGAGATATCTTCCAGGATAAACTCCTGTGGAAATGTTGGGATAGTGTTCAGTGTAGGTGCCCCTGCACTGTTTGCTTTCCCAACACACCCAGAAACCCAGTACAGCCCTGAAACAATCCAGTCCCCCTTACTCACCATTTCGGGGCTCCCATGGGTTATGTGCACTCTCTTTGGGATGGGAAAATTATGCTATTGTGAAGACTGTTAATGTGCCCTGCTTCACTGCGGGGGAATTACTCTGTCTGGTATAAACAATGCTGCTCTGTTAAGTGTTGCATTTTGCCTTTACAGATGCACCTTGAGATCTCGGCTGTTGTGTTATCACCAGCTGAGAGACTACAAAACCTGGAAGAAGCGTGAAAAAGCAAAGACAGACATGCTGCAAGAAGTGATGCAGCAATTCTCACAGAGAATCAAAAAGCGCAGGAGTGGAGGGGAGGGAAAGCAGGATCCGCAAGCAAAAAACTGCAGCGCAAAGGAAGCAATGCGCAGAAGCGGCTGATAAGCATCCTGGAGCGCCAAGCAGACTCTATCCAGTGCTCCGTAGCCATGCAGGCAGAGCACTACCGCCCTGCCCCCCCTGCCCCCTTGTCCCAAGCTCTTTCCTTGTGCCCATGTCAGCTCACACCCCCTTCCCCATCCAATCCGGTTCTTACCACCACCAGCTGCTCCAACACTGTACGCTTCACCAACCAGCCTGAGAACTACGACCTTAACCCTCTGCACTCAACCCCCCATCACCATGCAGTATAGCCATCCTGAAGTGCAGCAGTCATTGCACAGCACTCCAGACAGGACATATGCAAATCTGTGATTGTACAGTTCCCCACCCCACCCCTTGCCCTTTCAGATCCCAAAAAGTTGTGTTGTCAATAAAGTCAATTTTCTTTCAATAAATGAATTTTGGCTTTGAAAACAATCTTTATTATTGCAGAAAGTTAAAGATACCTAGCCCAGGAAAGAAACAGGCACTGCAAATCAGCTTAGCAAACAACAGATTCCTACTAACATTGTAACCTCTGCACTTCACTCCCGTGCAAGGCACCAAACATTACTGTTGGTTTTCAGCCTCAAATTCCTACTTCAAGGCATCCCTAATCCTTGAAGCCCTGTGCTGGGCCTCTCTAGTAGCCCTGCTCTCTGGCTGTGCAAATTCAGCCTCCAGACTTTGAACCTCGGAGGTCCATGCCTGATTGAATCTTTCACCCTTTCCTTCACAAATATTATGAAGGGTACAGCAAGTGGATATAACCGCGGGGATGCTGTTTTCCCCCAAGTCCAGCTTCCCATACAGAGATTGCCAGTGCCCTGCCCCTTTAAATGGCCAAAAGCACACTCCACAGTCATTCAGCACTGGCTCAGCCTGTAGCTGAACCGTTCCTTGCTGCTGTCAAGGCTCCCTGTGTACAGTTTCATGAGCCAAGGCATTAACGGGTAAGCGGGGTCTCCAAGGATCACAATGGGCATTTCGACATCCCCTACTGTGATCTTCCGCTCTGGGAAAAAAGTCCCTCCCTGCAGCTTCCTGAACAGGCCACTGTTCCGAAAGATGCGTGCATCATGCACCTTTCTGGGCCAGCCTGTGTTAATGTCAATGAAATGCCCACGGTAATCCACAAGCACCTGGAGAACCATGGAGAAATACCCCTTCCGATTAACGTACTCAGATACTAGGTGGGGTGGCACCAGAATAAGAATATGCATCCCACCTATCGCCCCTCCACAGTTAGAGAAACCCATTTGTGCAAAGCCATCCACAATGTCCTGCACGTTCCCCAGAGTCACATTCCCCAGAGTCTTCTTAGCAGGATGCAATTAATGGCCCTGCAAACTTTCATCAACATGATTCCAACGGTTGACTTTCCCACTCCAGAATGGTTCCCAACCGATCAGTAACTGTCTGGAGTTGCCAGCTTTCAGATTGCAATAGCCACCCGCTTCTCCACTGGCAGGGCAGCTCTCAATCTCGTATCCTTACGTCGCAGAGTGGGGGCGAGCTCAGCACACTGTCCCATGAAAGCGGCTTTTCTCATCCGAAAGTTCTGTAGCCACTACTCATCATCCCAGACTTCCATGACGATGTGATCCCACCACTCAGTGCTTGTTTCCCAAGCCCAAAAGCGGCGTTCCACAGTGCTGAGCATGTCCGTGAATGCTACAAGCAATTTCGTATTGCTATCATCGTCGGACTCCTCACTGTCACTTTGGATCTTAAGGAATAGCTCAACTGCCAAACGTGATGTGCTGGCGAGACTCGTCAGCATATTCCTCAGCAGTTCGGGCTCCATTTCCCACAGAAATCGTACTGCACAGAAACCACTGAAAGAAGCAAGA
The DNA here is from genome assembly GCF_003597395.2 of Chelonoidis abingdonii. Classification (NCBI taxonomy): domain Eukaryota; kingdom Metazoa; phylum Chordata; order Testudines; family Testudinidae; genus Chelonoidis; species Chelonoidis abingdonii. The sequence goes on from NC_133770.1 coordinate 141,849,602, forward strand.
TGATGCCAAACATGGATGGAAAAACAGGGATTGCTGGGATGTGAAGCGATGCATCATGGGGTGCTGGGACAGGAAGCAGAATGACTCGCACCCTCCACCCCCTTCTCACAACCCACGGCACCAAAACGGGAAGAGGTGCTCTGTGGGATAGCTGCCCATAATGCATCACTCCCAACACCGCTGCAAATGCTGCAAATGTGGTCACACTGCAGCGCTGGTAGCTGACAGTGTGGCCAAACTGCAGCGCTTTCCCTATACAGCTGTAGGAAGACAGCTTTAACTCCCAGCGCTGGTACACCTGCAAGTGTAGCCAAACCCTTAGTGTGGTCACAGTATTTACAAGGTTATCCATCTTTACTACACCTTCCCCAAAAGATAGGACAAAAGGGGCGGGGGGGAGGGGGAGGCTGAGCAGAGGAAGATGTCATAATCCAGAAAACTCTTCTGTCAGGCCCTATTAGCCTTTTCTTTCTTTCTTTCTTTCTTTCTCTTCCTCACTTCTCCCCTCCTGCATTTCCTTTGTGGGCTCTCTTATCTTGTCTCTTTGTTGTTAATTGGCTAATTAGCTCATTAGCAACCCAGCCTCAATCTGATCTGGTAATCCCGAACTCCTCTCCTTAATCAAGCCTTCCTTGGGGGCCTAGCTGGTTAACCAGAGTGTGAGTTCAAGTTGCTGATTCCCAGCATTCAGCCACAGTGCCCAAATGTGGATTTAGGTGCCTAACTTCAGGCATCAATTTGAAAATTTTGAGCTAAGTGACTTGCCCAAGACCAGGAAAGATGTTCATGTCAGAGACTGAGGGAGAATTCAGTACTTCCACTCCTGGGCTCAAGACATTAGCAGAATTTCATATTCCTTATCAGGGATACATACTCCTTGCTGCTAGATTGCTGTACAGGGAGTAGCTCTGTTAACTGGTTTTGTTATTATTAAATTCCAAGTATGTATCTACTTATTTGTAGGAGACAATCAAAGAAATTGTATGCTAAAAATGCCCCATTTTATCTAGATTAAGTCAGAGAATGCATGCTAAGGAGTGCACAGGTAAGCTCCGCTGCAATAAACAAATCTGCCTATTACCTTTAAGTAGCATCTTTATGCAACAAGCAGCAAGACAATTCATATATACTTCAAATGTACTGTTTCTGACATAGTCTATCTGAAGTAATCTAATTTCTAAAGAAACGGCTTGACTATGTGGGAGATTTTTCCAGTTATACTGTTACATTTATATCCTTATATTTAAACAAATGGAGCTAAACCAGTGCAACTTCCATATGGACATAATTATTCTGGAATGAGAGTAACTTTTGTTTTTGGCTTAACTTAAACCACTTCTAAAACAACAAATAAACCCCAGAAAAGGCACTCTTATACCAAACAGGGAGTTACACAGGTATAACCACAGCACCTCAAATTCACACCTTAGCTTATACCAGTATAGCTTTCCTGTGTAGACAAGCCTTAAGTATCTTGAAGTTGCTTTGTAAAAGAACTCTCAAGGAAGTTTTTCCTTTTGTCAGTGACTATATTTTTAGCACACGACCAACCAGCAGATGTGATTTTTCAAGGAGCTTCTTACAGGAGGCAATTGAGTATGGCACTGGTTTATGTGGCTGTTTAGACAAGGGGGACAGAGTGTTCCATAACAGTGACAGTCAAAATTTGCGTGACTAAACGGCATCTGGTTCAAAGCTGTACTGAAATATGTTTTGGACAGTTACAAAGATAGAGATTGTTTACAGCATTGTGTTCTTCACAGAAATCTCAACAGAGACACTATGACTAAAACAACCCATCTTCTTTCAAAACATTTCACAGTGTTGGAGCGTATACATGGTAATAAAGTATAAAGTGGAAGCTCTGGCCAGGTGTCATAACCTGATGGCAGTCTAAATGGTAGTAAAAGTTGTCACCTCAAAGTAAACAGAACGTAAAAAAATGTTACTTTTCTAAGTTCAAAACTAAGTAGCAAACTGGAAAATATCCAGTATAAATGCTATGAGTTGGCAGCATAAAGGAGTGAACCTAATGTAATGGATTGCAAAGAGGTTGCTTCCATTGGGGAAGACCTGTAAGGGAGCTCAAATTTTTTGCGCATTATCATACGACAATTTTTTCCTCATAAGACGATTAATATTAGTAGAGAGTCCATGTTTACAATGCTGTGGCACCTTATAGACTAATAATATTGTATGTTTACAATACAGTTCTGGAGGATTCTTCAGCTCTTCACTAACTATAGCTTAGATCCGAAATCTTCCTGTTGACTAACCTATATATCAGGGGTAGGCAACCTATGGCATGGGTGCCGAAGGCAGCATGCGAGCTGATTTTCAGTGGCACTCACACTGCCAAGGTCCTGGCCACCGGTCCAGGAGGCTCTGCATTTTAATTTAATTTTAAATGAAGTTTCTTAAACATTTTTAAAACCTTATTTACTTTACATACAACAATAGCTTAATTATATATTATAGACTTATAGAAAGAGACCCTCTAAAAACGTTAAAATGTATTACTGGAATGTGAACTTTAAATTAGAGTGAATAAATGAAGACTCGGCACACCACTTCTGAAAGGTTGCCGACCCCTGCTCTATATCCTCCAAGTATGTTGCAGGTTAAAAGGAGAATGCCAGTGTTGCCCAGGGTACAGCAACAGATGTCTGCTAAGGAATTAGCTCTGTTCCATGTGAGCTATTAACTAGCTCAGATAAGCTACTTTACAACTTGTAACAGAGTGTGTTTGTGAAGATTTGCTATGGACTAATACAAGTTTTATTTGAAATATTTGTGTCTCCATTACTCCACTTTCCCCCTCTCTCTTTTTATCTGGAAAGTACTTATAGTAAGAATAGAAGAACAATGAAAATTAAGTAGAAGTGGAGAGCAAAACCAGAGGTGCTCACTAGTCAGTTTTACTTTGGATTTCTGGGTATCAGGAACAGGAGCAATCGAAAGTTTTGTTACATTCTATTTTTAGGTCCAGAAACCTAATTTTCTGGGCACTTGCTGACCACCTGAACTGAACAGACTTTTAGAGCTGCTCTGATTCAAAATACTTGCAACAAAATTTAAGTTATTTGTAACTGAACAATAGAGTTGATTTCCCTACCAAGCCTTCTCTCAAATCTGTCCTCCTTTAATGAACTTTTTAAACTGTGCCCAATAGCAAAATTTGCTGTTCCATTATCCTGAGCTCTTGGTGTCCTTCCTCCTTGGAACTGGAACAGCAAGTATTAGCTTTAGTTCTCACCACACATCAAGTTTCCAACTGAGTAGACCACTGGAAGCTGATAACATCACAATAAAATCTAATTATTAAATGTATAAAGCTTGATTTTTTGGGGGTGGGCGTTATGCAACCAGCAGAAAGACAGTTAGTAAGGGTCTGTGTGACCTCTCCCATGCTAGCAAGATATATCCATTTAGCTTCCTACATGAAACCTGAGCTTTGGCCTTGGTTAAGTATTTCACACAGATGAAGTACTGCATCATTCTGTTCTTAAACAATTATTTTCACCCACAAGTGGTGCTGAAACAAAAAATGATTCATCACATCGGGTTTCTGGAAAAAAAATTGGATCAGGAATATTATATCGTATGTATACAGAGGTTGCAGTAGCAGAAACTTTCGTTAATCTTAAAAAGGAAATGGGCTTTTGAAATGGATGTCTGTTTAGCATACTGTGAAAATTAAAAAGAAAGCCATACAATTATTATTTAGCCACACCACCCTAACCTGCAAACTCATCAGCTCTCACAAGCTAAATAGGGTCAGTTGCTGGATAGGAGACCACAAAGGAAAACCCAGAGTGCTGCAGGAACTAGTGATGGCACTATTCCCATGGCTCAAAACTGAACTCATGTTCTGGTTGCTGAGGGTACCCTCTTTTACAGGCGACTTAAAGCCCAGGTTTTGATCCCTTGTGGTCATTTGAGATTACGTGGCACTTTTAACAAGAGAAGTGTGATGTCCAGTCCCCAGGTCAAATTTCAATTTGAGTAATTCTGGTCTTACACTGTTAGTATAGATGAGATTCAGTGTGTTTCTCTCTGGGGCTAGCTACATATCAGTGATCCAAAGTGGGTGGTGGTGAGGGGGTATTTCTGAACATATAGGTCACCTTTTGCAAGTCTCTGGGACTGGTGCAGGGTGCTTATTTTGGGACGGAAATTACTATCTGAATGCAAGGTATTATTTTAGAAATTCCTGTGCCTATCACTGTATTTCACTGACAGGGCATGGCCCTGTGAGCTGTCTGGAAGACGCCAAAGCCACAAGGCATGTCCAAACCAAAACCACAATGACATATAATTTATCAATTGCAATTTATGAAGGAAGTTAGAAAAGTTGCTTGATACTCTAGAGTCCTTTGACAAGGGTTACAAACACAAGACTCCAGACGCATCTTCTCATCTCTTATAGTCAAAATAAATCAACCATAAGACTGACCAATTAAAAATAAATCCAAAAGTGTGTATCAACAGGTGCAAGTAAACAAGGTTCCTGATATTATATAAGAAATACAAACAAAAAGGAGTCAAGTATCAGAGGGGTAGCCATGTTAGTCTGGATCTGTAAAAAGCGACAAAGAGTCCTGTGGTACCTGACAGACTAACAGATGTATTGGAGCAACAGCTTTCATGGGTGAATACCCACTTGGTCAGACGCATGTCTGACAAAAAGTTGTAAAAGGTGTTGTAAATATTCCCCACTCCAAACTATGAGAATGGGATGGTCTGTTGGCCACTCCACTCTTGCTAAATGATTAATTAAATAATAATTGAATAATCTAAAGGGCTGATTGTTCTTATGGGTTTTTTAAAAGTTTTAGCCAAGTTTTCAGAAGCAAGCATCCTAATTGTGTCTGGAAAAATACATGTGTATACTCTTATACAGCCAACCCCAAACATGCAAAACTAGCATGTGTGAGTGTATATATATGTATGGTGACAGAGAAATGTATTGTATGGATCACTATATTAGCTACATAGTTGTAAATAGCTTTTAATTTCCTGTAGTATAAGATGTCTTAAGAAATGCTGACTGTTCTCCATCCTCTTTCCTTGTATTCACCTGTACAGTTTCATTCATATCTAACCTATATATTTGAATTTAAAAGCATATTTTTAAGAAATGGAATATTCTGTGAGGATAAATCTGAGTATGGGTAACAAAAACATCAGTTATTGGGTGAACAAGGAAGACGTTTGGCATAATCTTCATCTGCAAAATTATTAATTTTACAATAAGCAAAATTTGGAGTAAAAAAACACTTGATGCTTCCCTTTATTTAATGTCGGAAAATCTGGAGACTCCTGATCCTACTGAAGTCCATGGCAAAACTCACATTGACTTTAGGGGGAGAAGAAGCTGGCCTTTCCAGTGGCATATGTGCCACAAAGTGTGTTATATTCACTTCAGAAATTACTGCTGTTAAAAAGTCTATCAACATGAAATTTGCCCACAGAGCTGCTGGCTTCCATAAACTACTCCCCTTTCCAAGGAGTGACTTATTTCTTAGAAAAGAATGGTTAATGCCAATTTTGGCTTCACTTGGTCACCCAAGCCCACCTTCTTCCCTAGAGTCCACCTTACCCGATTACAAAATACGGGGGGCGGGGAGGGAAATGGGGGGAAAATATATTTTGGAATGAGATTCGCCCAAACCAGCCATAGTTTCTCATACAGAATTGACACATTGCTATTTTGTCACAGCTGCTAGTACTTTGTGGGACTGTCTCTTTACCTGTGTTGGTACAGCTCTTTGCACACTGGAACCCCAGTCAAGATTGGGGCCTTTGGGTCCACAATATGAATGTGAAACCATGATAATCAAAAACACAAAAATCTACTTGGTTAACCTAAAAACCATGTATATGTATTTATTTTAATGTAAAGCTGCCAAACATCTCATCTTTTTGATCGTTCAAGGCCACATTCCACTGAAATAATTTTCAAAATTCCCACCAACTTCAATGAGAGCAAGTTTGGTCCCTCAGTACCAATCCCACTGTAAGTGCTTATAGAATCCAGGCCAATGTTTATTCATATAAATTAACTGTAGAGCACTGGTTATTTGTTGCAATAATTTGGAAAGAAAAAGGTGTATGTTCTAGTAACTAAGCAAAGCACTAAAGCCAGCAGGATCTGGAGTTCTACTCTCTAATCAACCACTGTGTGACCTTGAGAAAGTCCATCACCTCCTAGTAAATCTGTCAACACAGCTGTGAAATTGGTTGAAAACAGGACTTGGAAAACACATGCTGTGTCTAGGTTGGCCTTTGTTAAATAAATACATCACCCCCTCAAAACAAAAACCACAGTCTGAGTTTTATACCCACAGTGCTTTTCATTGAAATATTTTAAAATAGAATATTTTAACAAGTGGGAGGGAACTAGAATGTAAATATTTACCCAATGTGCTCTGCAGAACTGTTACTCACCCAGGAGACAAGCATGACGGTAGTCGTATAACTCAAGAACTAGGTCAATATTCTGGGGACGTGTTCAGTAGACAGATACTTTATACCATCCTCGTTGTAACTAGGCACTAAACTAGGAATGCTAAACAAAAACTGACTTCAGGGGATTATTCTCATCAGACTGTAAACTAAATTAGCTTCAAACAAAACACAGACTCAACAAAACTACAAGTGCTCAAGGTTTAATTATTACAATAGAGATAATTTTCAACTACCAGATTAGTACCCAGAATTTAGTCTACATTTCTATTCCACAAACTCTTCCAAAAACTTTAATAATCCTAGTGCATTTTGGACTTAGTAAATATGACAGGAAGGAGGGCAGTTATGTCTTCTCATGAAACGTACAGCATTCTATCCCTTAGATCTACCTATCCTGCAAAAGAAAATGTACACATCAAAAGATGTACTGAAAGACGACGGCCATTTCAGCCATAATCTTAACTGTTTGTTTGACTTGCTGTTTTGACGCAAATGCGGGGCCCAACCCTGCAATCCCTCTGTGTGTGGAACTCCCAAGTAAGTCATGGAATGTTGTGTAGATTTGTGGCTAGGGCTTAGTATGACTCCCTTATGCTTCTAAATCATTTTTTCAGTGCCAGCCACTCCTAATGCAAGTAGGTCTGAAGACAAATTTAGCACAGGTTTAAAACCTGCATCACACAAATGGTGAGGGAGATTAGATTGTCTTTTTGATGACATAGCAATCTCCATTTACTCACTGGTATGTAGAGGGGCTCAGTTTGCACCTTGATGTTAGGACAGAATTTTGCACCCATTATACTTAAGGCTGAATTCCATCTTCCATAATAAATGTCATTTTCACTTAGAAATTTCCCAAGATGGAAAGGCTTTGCGGTTAATGTTTTCCATGTTTGCTCTCAACCCAAAACAAATTCACTTTGGGTGAGTTTGATTTGGTGGTAGTTGTTTCAAAATAGTCAACTGTTTACAATCAGCCACTTACTAGTTATTCAAGCTTGAATAAAACAAGTATTTCTTGCAGAGTTAAACCTGATTAGCAACTAATGTTTGGGTAGTGGCTACACTATAACTGACAATTAGTTAACATGTTAAAACCCGCTAAACATTCAAGCAAATATATGTCCCATACTTCTAAAGTAGTTTCAGCAACTGATGTCCTCTAAACCTTTACAATTTAAATTAAAGACTTTGGCTCCTTCAAGCAGCTTAAACAGCTAAGAGTTTAGGGTAACTTCCGTTTGTTTAGCTTGTCGGGGGTTCAGTTTAAGTATGTCTCTGTTCAGGAAGCATCAAATCAAGCAGCACCTGTTCAACAATTTAAAAAAAATCTGATATAGTCAGTCATTCTCCTCCTCCTCTTTTTATTTAGAAACCAGGGGAGCCAGCGGAGATGGGGAAAGTGGACAGGTCTGTGTGACTGGAGGTCATAGAGAAGAGAGATCGGATGAGAAGCTGGGAGAAGGAGAATTGGGACTGGCAGGGCAATACGACTGGGATTAAGGAACTGAAGTAAGGGAAAAAAACTGGGAATGGTTGGCCAAGGAAACCAGGAGTGGGGAGAAACTGGAACTAGGAGTCAGGAGGGGCAAGATTAGGACTTACTGGGCAAAAAGACTGGGAGTGGAGACTGGGACTAGGTAAGTCAGGAGAATGAGACTGGAATGAGCAGCTGTGGTAGGAAAGAAACAGGACTGAGACAGGGACAGGCTGGAGGAAATGGGGCAGAAGCGGTAATGCATGTGGTAAAGGGTACAGGGTCTGTGGCCACCTGAGAACACTCCATTCCAGAGTCTAGAATGGAACCCAAAACTCCTGAGTCTCACCATTCCTCTGTGGTCAGCAAACATCTGTGAAATCCACTGGCAAAGCTTCTCATTCCCCTCTAGTGTTTCTTCTGATAGAGATGATAACCTACTGCTGCTATCAGTTACTTGGTTACTTCAAGTGGCAGAGGTCTGTGTGGTGAATCTAAAGGTTGCAACTCTGCTGATGAACCATGCTGGGGTCTGAAGTGAGGTGGTGTGGCTCCTCACCGCTCCCGGAGGGGGAAGAGCCCATCCAGACGCCGGAGTGGGCGGAGCTAGGGAGCTCTGAGCCCGCCCCTCAGAGGGTCAGGCGGCGACCCGGAAGTATAAAGGTTCGCCCTGAGAACCCTCAGAGCTCAGTAAGCCCCGAGCCACTGGAGAGACCAGACGCCTCCAGCCTAGCTTGTGGCTGGGAAAACTCCGTGGCCCAAGGCAGCCGCCAGGACTGGCCAGACCTGCCCTGCGCTCGCTACCCGGAGGAGTTGCCAGGCCTGCCCTGCACTTGCTACCTGGAGGAGTTGCCGAGCCTGCCACTCGCTGAGGAACCTATGGTGCTGGACCCCCCCAAAGGACACCTCCTGACCCAGGTACTACCCAAGGAAGAGTCTGGAAGTAGTCTGGGGGCAACCGACCCTAGTCTGGCTGCAGCACACCCAGAGCCCATGTCTGTGTGTTGTGGCCAGGATCCCCACTGATTCAGCAGCGGGTCTCCTGCTGCTGCTAGAGCCCCGGGCTGGGATGCAGAGGAGTGGGAGGGGCTGCGTCCCCCCTGCCACTCAACTCGGGGGTGGCCGTCTCCCCCTTTCCCAGGCCTTTGGAGGCTTGGGGCCTACTACTGTTGCTCAGCCCTGTCTGAGGGCCTGAGCTCCTGACTCTGCACTGCCCTGCCCTGACCCAGGGCCTGGACTTATTGCTACTGTTTATAGTACCAGTGCTCAGCTCCAGCCCGACGGCCTGAGCACCTGACCCAGTGTTGCCCCGCCCTGACCCAGGGCCTGGGCTTACAGTATTTGTCCCTGTTATAGCAAGGGCTGCCAAGGGAGACCCTGCGGCCAGACTAATTCCCCAATATCACTTGTGTGTAGTGAGCCGGTGTGGCTCCCTGCCACCCCGGAGAGGGTCAAGCCCTGGCGAACCCTTGTACAGTGTCAATAGGATGCCACATGATGGAATTCCTGTTTTTTCAGGGCTTTTTAAAACTATGAATGACATACGCACAAAAAACTATGTTAAAAGAACATGATTAGGATTGCAAAGTCAAGCACTAAAAAGTTAGGAAATGCCAGAATTTAGGTTGCTGCCTGTGCAACATTACATTTCTTTGACCCTCTTGTGTGTTGCACTTTGATGCAATCCTTAATGACATGATCACATACTATTTTTTTCACAGGACCCTGCTTCATTTAGTGCATTAGTTTGAGGGTAAATCACAGTCAATATGTAATTCCTGCGGTTCTCCCAGCATTAAAAGCTTTCTGTGTTTATTCCTGGACCCCAAAAGGATGATGATACTACTCGAAACAAAGTGAGGACCCTTTCCAAAACGCTAATGTTGAGGAGTTGAATATACGACTAAGTGAAGAAGTTTAAAATAGTACTCAATCATGTAATTAAAAACTGCATCATAATCCATGTGCACAACAGAGCTAAATTAAGGTTCTTTAGTCAATTTCCATTACCGTATTTCCTAACTTTTCAGTGCTTGACTTTGCAACCTTAATAATGTGCTTTTAATGTAGGTATTTTAATGTACAAAATAGTTAATATAAATCAGCTTGGATACAATATGTCTGTTTAGCTATCTCAGTTCCAACCTGTGTGCAATGAATTGTGACTTACTTATTCCTAAAAATGGAGGGGAGGAAAGGGTGATCTATTTGTTCAAAGTCTTTTTCTGTGTTTTGAGTAAGTTAAACCAAACATGCAAAAGTACTTCAAAGCTCTTTTGAAGCTAATTAAAATATCCATATCAAAATAACTTCACTGTCACGTTGCAATATGCTTTGGGAGGAAACATTGCACAGATATTCCTCTAATTCATGATATAATTTAATATTCTTAATTAAATAATAAAAGGTTACTTTAGAAATTTTCCAGAACACATGTATTTGGGGCTCACCTCTACATCTGAAAAGCATATGTTCTCTCTCGCTTAAATATTTCTTACTAAAGTTACTGCAGTTAGCAAACAGCATTTCCATTATAAATATCTCTTTCCGCAAGTTCAAAGCAAAACTTAAAACTACAAAAAGTCATTTGATTTACTCTTTCCAAAATCCATCAGGTTTTTTTTGAAGGAAAAAAAATCTGTACATTAGCCGTAATGAATATTAATATCATTGAGAGTCCCGAGGGGAAAGATTTAAATAAACAAAATAAGCTACTTTGTGTGGAAAAGGAGTGTTGATCTCATGTAGTATCCACTTTTTTTTTTATTCCTTATTTCTTTTAAAACACTGTAAAGTTAATTCAGCTCTTTAAATCATTCTGATTGCCTACAGTGGAAATTAAAGCCATTTTTTTTAATCCACAAACCAGGCACAGAGAAGGTGTCAGCATCACAAACTTCCCAACTTGGCCTGTTTGCTGAAACTGGCAACTATTATGCCAAATAATGCCAGCTGTGACCATGGTGTTTTTTTTGTTTTGTTTATTTTTTACTACCTGGATAGCTGTTCACTAAGGACTGGATTGAGATCACTCATTTCACATAGGCCCCGAACAGCTGTCAGATGACTTAAAAAAAAATAAATAAATCTGTAACTACTCACTTGGCTGGATTTGAACCAATAACCTAGAGGTTAAAAAAAAAGGAAAAAAGAAAGCAGCAACTTCACACATTACCCTCTGAAAAGTTGAGGCAGACTCTTAATGTTCTTGAGTTTGGATCTTTTTTGGTGATGCTACATTGAGAAACCATGTACAACATAAAAAGAGACAATACAAAAACAGAGGAAATAGACATAGCCACCCTTCATTAGTGTCAGAGTGAGCCAAGTAGAAATTACATGTTACCGGAATAAGTGTCTCTTAGTTTCTTGTACTTGCTATCAGATTCTTTTCAACAGCCAATTATTGGAGACCCAAGCCTAAGTGTTAAAAGGATTGTTGGCCTCTCCTTTTCATAGGCTAGCAGTTACTTCTTACGTGATTACAGGTGGTGAAGTTCCTGCCACATAGCTCTTTGCTTAACTTCAGCCTCTCTTTTTCTTATAGTTGTCTTCCCCTGCCATGTTTCACACACAGTAGTGGTATTCCATCATGTATAAATCCTTATTTAAAAAAACAAAAACAAAACAGCAGCATTCTATAGTAGTGGCTCAAACACTGCTGCTTGCAATGTGCCATTATACAATGTTTGGGACAAATTATTCTGAGGGGGGGAATATATTTTTATCTATTTGAAGAGTTGATGCAATTAAATGACCCCAAGAAAAAGAAAGACTTAACTAATTTAGTTTCCTTACATATTTTTCTTTAGAACATTTGGGCCAGACCTGCAAACCCCTACACGTAAGGAGTCCTTACTCAAACAAGTAGCCTCAGTGTCTTCCTGAAAGTAGAATTTTGCAGGATGGAGCCATTAGAGATCCTTACGTTTTCACTCAGTTCTTACTCAGGCAAAGTCCCATACAAGGCAACAGGAGTTTTGATTTGAATAAGAACCTCGGAATTTGGCCCAATGGTACAACACTCCAGCTGAGCAATATGAAGCATCTCCCTGTTGCAAACTGACACAGTAATGTATATTTTATTTAAACCAAACCATATGCTCATAAGGCATTGATAACACTGAACAATAAACTCAGTTCCACATCCAAAGGAGTCTGGAAACAGCGCTACAAAATTGAATCGACAAGCTTACTCATCACAATACTCGATTTTTACGAACAAAGTAGCCTGAATTCCTTTCCATTTTTTGTGAACAGCTGAAATGTATTGTAACCCTTACAAAAGAAATTAAAATGGCAGTCTGTGTACATCTGCTTTAATCTTAAAACAAAAGCAGTTTTGCTCTCTTTAGTGCAGGCATAATAAAAGCACAGATGGTTTAGATTTTCTTTACAGAAAGCAACTGAAAAGACTGACATCTTAACTGTTTACATAGCCAAGACAGATCATAGTAGGTCAAGAATTTCTAGAAGACAAAAAAGTACCCTATGTAGGTGTCTCAGAAATTAACTGCTCTCACTGACATCTCACGGGGACTAAAAATACCACTTTCTGCGTTGCACAGCGGTGAGAGGAAAGTTTTAATTCATACTGCACTAAAACATTCATTTTTCCAAAAATGATAGCGACACTAATCCCAAAAGAATGAATTTCAGCAGTTACAACAAATAGTACCTAATAATGCTCAGTAAGTCGAGAACAGTACCCTTGAAGAAAACAATTTGTTTGACCTGGTGGTCATTTTTATTTTTTTAAGAATTACTCATGTGCTTTATAACTCTTTGGCTCAACCTCTTTCAAACCCTCCCATTTTTGACCATGCAACGTTAAATACAGGGTGGCTACACTGGTATAATTAGAGAGCTAAACTGCAATCCTAGTGGCTCTAATGGAGTTGCATAGGTGTAACAGAGCATAATTTGGCCTATAATCTTTGTTCAATTTAAGCTTTATTTTAAACACTCTATTTCCCAGATGCTCCCATCCTGCAGCTAACCAAGGGTAGTGTTTTGGTGAGTGAAAGGGGACAAATACCAAGAGACTGTGCCTTTGGAAAAGAAAAGGCAATGTATGCCTCAGTAGATGATATTTTACACATTTTACAATAAATGCCCGTTAGGGTATGATGGAATGAGCAAATAGTAGAGGGAACAAATTGAAAAAAATACTGCTCCTTCTTAGTAGCAATGTCTCCACTCAGCCTTTGATATAAACAAACACAGCAAGGTTTGTTTTTCTGAACACTAGGTTAGTCTTGAGCAAGGCCAAATAAAAACACTATGGACTAAATTAGCCCTGAACAAGCTTTCAAGGACTTAATATTGGTGTGTAAAAACATCACACTTGGTGCAAAGCAAGTGACAGAGCACGTGGTTTGGCCTTTCAAAGCTATAACTGGACAGTTGCTATATCAGCTCAACTGCAAGCAAAGGAATCACATTTTCCTTTAAAGTAATGGCTGTGCTGAATGTTTTCATTTTTCTTTTTAGCATTTATATAAACCAGAATCTCCACAACACACACTAACGAGGCCTGTTGCAAACTACTGAATTTTTCAAACTAGTAAGTAATTAAACAAAGTACTCAAAAGGCAAGAATCATTCATCAGAAAATATACTTAGTTAATTCTGCAAGTGTACTTAGCTTGATTTAGTATATCAGAGTGTTCTGAAGTATACATTTGTAACAGTATGGAAGGCCTTAGTCATACAAGACCTCATGACAGCATTCTATCAAATCTTTGTACTGATGTGGAGAGACAGCTTTTGTGTGTTTCAGTTATAAGGTGTGTGAACTAGTGAGGTGCTAAATGGATCCCAGAATCTTTTGCAACAGCTCACAAGGTGCTTGATAGGAGGCACTATGACGTTCAGCACAATGGTCCCCATGAGGTACTTTTGGCATCTGAGGACTGAGTTGGTTTAAACAAACCTGCCTCAAAGGCGCACCAGAGACAGACTATGCACACAGTCCTCTTCACTCCAACAACTTCTGGTGACCCCTTAGGGGTCATGACCCAAAAGCTGAGAAACGACCTAAAAAGCTTATTGCCATCTTGGCATTTATACGCTGTGAAGCTATTATAAGCATAATTCCTAATTCTGAACCTTAGAGTCCAAAATGTGGGTGCCTGCATGAAACCTCCAAGCTTAATTACCAGCTTGGATCTGATAGCGCTGCCACCAGCCAAAAATTTCCAGTGTTTGGCTCACTCTGGTCTCCCCAAAACCTTCCCTGGGGGACCCCAAGACTCAGATGCCCTGAGTCTTACCACAAAGGGAAATAACCCCCCTCCCCTTGTCTTCTCTTTACTTCCTCCCCAGGCTTCCCCTCCGTGGGTTATCCTGGAAGATTACTGTACTTAAACTCCTTGAATTACAAAACAGAGAGGGCAATTTACCTTCCCCCCTCCTTCTTTTTCCCCCTCCCAGTCTTTCCCTGAGAGAGACCGTAATCCTGGCACAGGGATTTCTATCCCCTAGAGCCTCACTTAGAAAAGAAAATCCAACAGGTTTTAAAAAGAAAAGCTTTATATAAAAAGAAAGAAAAGACATAAAAATGGTCTCTGTATCAAGGTAACAATATACAGGGTCAATTGCTTAAAAGAAAAATATGAATAAACAGCCTTATTCAAAAAGAAATACAATTTAAACATCCCAGCAACTACACACATGTAAATACAAAAAAACAATAAAAGCCTATTGTTTTTCTACCTTTGTACTCACAACTTGGAAACTGAAGATTAGAAGCTTGAAGATAGAAAGATCCCTCTCATAGCCGAGAGACAGACAAAAGACACAGACAAAGGGACACACACCCAAACATTCCCTCCCTGAGCTTTTAAAAATCCGGTTTCCTGATTGGTCCTCTGGTCAAGTGTTTGGTTCCCTTTGTTAACCCTTTACAGGTAAAAGAAACATTAACCCTTAGCTATCTGTTTATGACAGAAGCTGTTTCTAGAACATCACAATATTTGCACAAAAACTGGCCAATCACTTGCTGACTGGGGGAAGACATGCTCTAACCCAGCAGTTCTCAAACTGTGGGTCGGAACCCCAAAGTGGGTCATGACTCCATTTTAATGGGGTTGCCAGGGCTGGCTTAGACTTGCTGGGGCCTGGGGCTGAAGCCGAAGCTCTAGGGCTTAAGCCTGGGGCGCTGGGGCTCAGGTTACAGGCCCCCTGCCTGAGGGTGAAGCTCTGGGCTTCAGCTTCAGTCCCTGTATCTGGAGCAGTGGGGTACAGGCTTTGCCTCCCCCCCGCACCCAGGGCAGCAGGGCTCGGGTGGGCTCAGGCTTTGGTCCCCCCTCCTGGGATTGTATAGTAATTTTTGTTGTCACAAGGGGGTCCTAGTGCAATGAGGTTTGAGAACCCCTGCTCTAACCCATCTTTACACAAGTATGCATCTCCAGAAGTCGCTCAGTTAACATGTCATTAGCTCTGTTTACAAGGGTGTTTACAGATGCTTGGAGCAAAAGACACTGAACTTTGACATCCTGCACAAAGATTTATACATTACTCAACACAAGATAAAACCAGGGTACTAAAAAACACTATCTGAGTTTTAGTGCTTTCCCTGCCTCCATCACCAATATTGCCCTATCTTTCTTCTGGGAAACCAAGGTCCCAATAACCGCAGCAGTAGGTTTTGCAAGTATACCCAAGAACCATTACCAGAATTATTATAGCAGAGCCCAATATCCACTAACTAAAGAATTAGTCCTAACTTCACAGTGTTTAGACAGATGGAATCTAATTTCCCAAAATTAAGCCACTGAATCTGAAATCTAGCCCAGGGAGAGTGTATATCTGCTATTTGAAAGATGCTGTAAAACTACAATAGTGTAAGCCAATAGTCCTGCAAATTTTATTGAGTTTTTTAAACTGAAAGCATCCTGGAAAAATTCTTACAAGTGATAATCATTCAGTGTTTATGCAAAGTTTAACTCCAAAAGCTGCTTTCAGAAAAAAAAATAGTCACCTAAGTATCCCTGCATATTTTCTAAGCAAGTTTGAAAATGCAAGGAACACCATGAGGGAGTGTTAGAAAGCAGACACTTTTGGTGGGCATGCTTCAGTAGTGACACAAGTTCAACCGAGAAGTTATAATAAAATATGGTTTGGGGATTATTACTGAGCATTTATTTGTATGTAGCTTCATAGGAGCGCATAGAACTTTAAAAAGCGAACTAATGTACAATCCCTGATCTGAAGAATTCAGAATTTTGGGATGAGTCTACAAACTCTTAACGTAGACTATAGCATTTACTGATGACCAGTCCAATTGCCTTCAATATTTTCATTCTTAATTATTCATTATTAGTAGCAGTACTATCACCATAGCACCTAGGAACCCTAGTCATGGACCAGGACCTCTCTGTAGAAACACAGAACAAAAAGACAGTCCCTGCCCCAATGGGCTTACGATCTCAGTGGGAGACAACAGACGGACCCAGCAAATGGCAGAGTACAGGTAAACAATGAGACAATATTGGTAAACATGATAGACAATGATCTCTGTCCACTAACAGCTTAACCACAAGTTTTTTGTAGGCATCAAGGCAAAGAAGAATTTTGTTCAAATGATTTCAGTGGGTCTACCTATACAGTTGAGTATGCCACACAGAGTGTGGGTAGCAGAATCTGACCCAAAGGGACAACTCATCATATTAACACTACACCCAGTAGTACAGGTTTGCAGAATAGGGGCCTAAATTATGATGCAAGAATAGATGACATGAGGCATAGGACAGAGTGTTTATATAAAAATAAGACTCAGGATGCTTGTTGTAACACTGGGGATTTGTTTTAAATAATTTAAATGTTGTCTAGTTGGATGGATGTATATATCACACAGCAACTTCACTGTAGGAACATCACTGCCTTGAGCATATTCTCAGGTAAAGTCCAGCTCTAACCTTCCTGAATGAGCTCATCATGAGAAACTCTCCCAGCCCCCAGAGTGAAGAGGAAAAAAGGAAGGTGCAAACCCCTGTGGAAAACATATCTGAGTTGTGCTTAACACAGAACATATGTAGTCTTCCCATTCTTGCTGTGCATAAATACTCCAGCAGAGCCACGTTAAGTTAAACGTCTAGAAAATGCAGACCAAACCATTTACAGGTGCTCTTATTTGAGGCCGAGATACTAAGCTATGTCCTGTTTGCTGATATAGTACTGTACCATGAATTACTTCTTTGTAAAGCAAATTCAAAGAAAGTTGTTCTGACTGACAAGGTCTTTGCTAGTGATATTTACCATCTGTGTTTTTAAAGAACCTATATTTTAGGAATATTATATCTCAGCTGCTTCCATTTAGAATGCATTTTGATTTAAAAGTTGCTCTCAGTCAACTACAGGAGTATGTAATTAAGCATTCTGCAATTTCAATGTCACAGACGTTAATCAGTTTGTGGCAATCAATTCAGCTTAACTCTCTGTGCAAGTTTCTTCATACCAAAACAAGTTGTGTCCCCCCATTGTGTCAAGTCTTGTTAAACTTACAGGCAAGGTCTTCTGGAAGGGAAAGGAAAGGGATGTTACAGAAATTATATTTTTCATGGGATTGTTCAGAAAGACTGCTAGGTATCCATCTCAAATCCATTATATAAAACTTCTGCAAACAAGAACAGATGCCTAAAAACTGAATCCCCAGTATGCTGTTATATAGCTTGTACAAAGTTCTGGGCACTTTAAACATGGACCAGCCCTTTGACATGTAAGCGCTGGAAAAAGATCTTGATTAGGACAGGAAGGATGGTCTTGTGGTTAAAGCACTAAACTGGGACTCAAGAGATCTGGGTTCACCTTTCTCCCACCCTTTGACTTACCTATTTCGATTTAACCTCTTTGGGGCAGAGACTAATTTCATACTATGGCTACGCACAGCTTCTAGCACAATGGGGCCCTAATCTTCGGGAGAGCTTTTAGACACTGTGTGTAAAACAAAGTAAAAATAATAGTAAGAGTGAAATCCATACTATCTGAAGAAGTGCAAAAGGATAGATGGACCCTTTCCTAACTTCAACAGCTGCTTGAGGTCTCTTGTGGCATCTTGATAGATGGAGCCACTCATATTCTTTATTGAGTGTGCGCAATGCACCCATTTCAAGTGGCGCTTACAGTGACAGCAGTGCTTTTAGGGTTTTACTTCATTCAGTTGAGTATTTTATAAGCTCACACAACTCCATTAAAATTTATAGAACGTGGAGATGAGGAAATGCCTGTTTTATCATTAAATAAATAAAGGCTTTTTAAAAGGAGAAAATATCATATTTTATCCCCAAAAGAGCATATGAAAGTACTCACAAGTATAAAAATGATTCAGTGAGTTTAATGCACTCTTTGAAATCTGATGGGGATCCAAGGGAAGAATAAGTCTCATACTCTGTATGTGTAATACACACAGAGACACACGAACACTATATAGAACCATACATAGATGTTCCATGCACCTTACAAAATATTATGCATAGCGTCAACTACTATACGCACATTAGCATTACTCAGGTCAAAACAGAGGAAAGAGTCTGATACAAAAACAACAATCACAGTGAAGTTTCTCCCACTCTGGAAGGCACCCAGACCTCATAGAAGCTTATAAAGAAAAGAAGATAAAATTTAGAACTGCCCCTTATCACAATTTTTAGCTCATTCTAGACAGGACAAAAATCTCTGCTTCAACCTAGTCTTTAAACCACTTTGGAAGTTCATCCACCAGCTGCTTTCAGTGCAACATGAAGAAGCAACACACTCTCTCATTTCTTTCCACCGAGAATTAAGAAAGAAGGTGATAAAAGGGGAGTCCCCAAAAGTGGACCCCGGGAATAACTGGGTGGGCAGATGCTTGGGGATGGCCAGGACTACATATTACAGTTAAACTACCAGCTGCTACTAGTTTCAAACTGTCTCCATGCATATGCACAAAGTACCACAGCAGCAGCAGGGTGGTGCTACCACAGTATTTCAATCATAATAAAACAGCTTTATTTTAAATGACTAGTTTAATGCTATCTGAATTTTTCGTGATCAAGAAATAGTGGTGCACTCCATTTTCCATGAGGGCTCCTGATGTGTAATTTACTGTCATCTTAATGTCATATCAGACATTGTGCAAGGGTGTTTGTATTTAGCAGCATTCACTTTGATTAGCATTCCTTCAAAGAACAATTAAGTGCCATAGAGTCATCTAAAAAATAAGTTTCCAGTGCTCAGAATAGTATGGAAAGAAAGAAGAAGAAAAATGAAACACTGTCTTCTGCTTAGCTATAGCAAATTGTCCATTGCAGTAGTATAAAGTGACAATGATCTCAAGTCCAAACAGAAAAAGATTCCCTGTTGAGCATGCTAAAGTTAAGATAACATGAGTCTCTTGAATGAACAACGGTGCAAGAGCAACCCCAGGAAACATGTCTTCCTAATGTTTCCCTGATTACATCTTCACATTCCACTCAAATGACTGAATGTACAATTGAAAACTGAGTGTGGGGCAATACCTGCAAGTTCTGGCAGCAGATATGGGGTCAAACATAGTTCTGCGCTCAGTAAAGATCTTAACACTTCCATAATCAATTTGCTGATAGACATAAGTGTCATGCTTGAAATTTCCTAAAGAGCCCAGGAATTAGTTACCAAACACATAAAATTTCAATTGGACATTAACTCTATTGAAAATCTCAGTCCTACACCCGTGTGACTTCCCATGCAGCAGTATTCCTTTAAAGTTCTAGTGTCTCATTGGATTGTCAGCACTTCAAAAGGTGACTGCCAGGTACTGTATGACAGGCAACACTGGTAATCTGTTTTAAGCCATATATTTGTTACATTACACAGCACACAAGTGGTTAATGCATCAAGGGGAAACTTTCAAAAGGTGCAAGAGAATTTATTTGTGCAACATCCTTAACGTCAACCAGTGTGGTGCTGCTAAACCCCAAAGCATCCTTCTAAAAACACCAGGATTACTCACTGTCCTACTAAAAGTTACTTTATTCCACTAAAAATATGCTAGCCAATCAAGTTGTAGGCTGCATTATTTATATTAAATGCTACTTAATGGTTCCGCTGGTTGTTGCCAACATCTTATGTTTCACCCTACTGTAAATAGTGTCTGTTAAAACACTGAAGGTGCCATTTACTATCAGGTAAGGGGTCCCTCAGGAAATGGAATCGTTCACATTTTACAAAGGTATCAGCATGAATCCTGCTTCAAGTCCTGTGCAGTTCAGTATGTACATGCTGAAAAGAGAGCAACACTACATTTCAGATAGTATGTGTACACAAGAGTTGTTCATACTCAAATAATAACTACTGGGCACATTTTTCATTGTGGGGGTGAAAGTCAGTCACCAAATTCCTTTTTAGAACAACTGATTAAAACTGGCTCAGAGGTGCCAAGCACCAGCAGCTTCCATTACCTCCAGTTGGAGTTGCAGTGCTCTGTTAGATGCCCAACTTTAGACGCCCAAGACTGAAAATTTGGGCTGTTATTTTTAGAAGCTGGGTAGGGTTTGTGATTAAACCAGAAAGCTAGTACCAGACTCAGCCTGCATTTTATTTTAAAAATAAATATATGTGTCATATGTACACATGATGTACATAACAATCAATTTGTTCCGTAAACACAAATAAAGTTAGTGCTTTAACGTGACCTGTCTTTCCATTTTTCTGATTAGATTATCAGTCCTTGTAAAGTGACAGATTTTACACCAACTGATGATCTAGTCTTAAAATTTCAGAAGGGTTGGAAAGTGGTATGGATCGACATTACACAAATAGATCGAACAGGAATGGTCAAACCTAAATAACTCGAAAAATTCACTGGACAAACTGAAATGAATTTGTGTGATGTTTCCATCTGCTGGGTGGGTAGAACTACAGCCAACATTTCAAACTGGTGCAGAAGAATGGAGAGTAAAGAAGGAACATGCAAGAGCTTGACATTTAAAGCTTTAGCTACACTTGACACCCAACTTAATGTGTCCCCCAATATAAACAACCCAAAATATAAAAGGTTATCTCTTATGATAGCACACATTTTGGTTTTATTGCTGTTACTTTTTAGTATCAGGCTAAGGCAAAGATGTTTTCTCAGGGATTCTGACTACTCTTACAAAAATCTGATTCTCTGCGTTCACCTGCTGTAGGATTGGAGAATATACAACTGGAGCTCGATCTCTGACAATGGATTAAACAGGGTGAGATGCAGTGGGGACAGACAAAACTACTGGATAGGTATCATATGAACTGTGGATTACCAATGTATGGCTCGTATGAGATCAGAGTTTCCAAGTGGTGTCAATAAGGATTGGATTTTTGTTTCTGCGAAGAAGATCAACTTTTAACCCTCACAAATGTTGACAATGTTTCTTCAGCTTTGTCCAACATAGTTACACCAAACCACCAGCAATACAACCGGAAGATCTATTAAAAACGACAACATTTTTATATCCAAATTCCCCAAAGTTCATCACCCGTAGAATTTTTTTTTAAAGCATAGGGTGTCTTCTTTATTTTCTAAACAGTGATAAAAAAGATTAAGAGTAGCATCTTACCTGACCATAATCTGTCCTGAATACAACAACTCCCTCTGCACAGGAATGTACAGTGCTTGGATAATGCTGACCATTTTCTCGCAACCAGACTCGTGATCCCTATAACAAACAAATACATTCAGACTTTAAAAGGTGGGTGTACACAGACAACAAATACAAACTATTCAACTGAAATATTTTTCTTGGAAACATTTGCCAAACAAGAGACAAAGCAAAGGTCTGGTCCAAGTAGGCAAGTAAGAGAATGGAACAAGATCATTTCCCAGTGAATATTTGACAATTACTACTCAAACAGTAATTGTGGGATATTTAGACTACAATGTTCCCTTTATTGTTAGCAAAACTAGCTGGAACCAAATCAACAAGTCCTACGCCTTATGGGTTAACGTACATAAAGTTACATCAAAGTGGTTTTTAATTTACAGCCCAAGTGAAGGGTTTTCCCAGAGCTGGCAACCCCACTGTGCTTTCATTTTCTACCTTTCCTGAAGGCACTGCTCTTCCACACCCTTTAAGTCAACTGTATTTTAGACATTTCAGAATCTCTCCTTACACTGGGGGACTGGGAAAGAGGTGTGACAAAGGAAGGCAGAAGTAGGGGGGAGGGGCTGGTCTACACTAAAAAGTTAGGTTGATTCAGTTATGTTGCTCAGGGATGTGAAAAATCCACGCCTTTGAGTGACGAACCTGGGTTGACCTAACCCCACTCAACACAGCACTATGTTGCCAGAAGAACGTTTCTGTTGGCCTAGCTACCATCTCTTGGGGAGACGGATTGCTTACGCCAACGGAGAAGCTCTCCCATTGGGGTAGGCAGTATCTCAGCAGCTGCAGCACAGCTGTGCCTCGGTTGCATTTCAAGTGTAGACAAGCCCTAAGTGATTGTTAAAGATCTAATCCAAACCTCACTGAAGACAATGGAAAGACTCCCACCGACTTCAATGAGCTTTAGATCAGGCCCTAAAGCTGAATAACAGCCCAACCCTATGGGCTCTCCTACAAGGAATTAAGCGCTCAAGTACATTTAGCCCTGGCAGGATCAGGCCCTAAAATGATGACTTGGGAGCACATTCTGTTTTGCCTTTTCAGGGGAGGATGGTAGGTTTGTTCCTCTTTGAGGACAGCCATGGATGTTTGATAGTCATGTGGTCTGCATAACGTTTAGATCTATCCAACTTTAGTACTGCAGCACAATAGTCATTTTATCTTAGGATTTTCTCCCATTGTTAACATTTCTGTAAGAGCCAATGACAAGGTAAGTAAAAAAAGTATCTGTCTGTACAAAGTAGTCCCACAAAAGTTATTTTTCTCCTATAGATCAGTGTAATGCTCATTCTGATTCAAGAGCGATGACACAACTTACAAGGAAACAGGCTTGTCATCAAGCAATATTTCTCATCATTACTACAAATGGGAGCACTCCAAATGCAAAGGACAAAGGCCTTTTTATGTTAACTACTGACACATTATTGCTATAAATACATTTGTCACCATCAGTAAGAACAGGTTCTGCCAACACAACTACCCCACAAAGCCAGCCCATGCTTGCTCAGATACATGCTTATTGTTTTCAGACAGATCCATACCCTTCGGATCGAAACAGTCTTCACTGTTGACAGTGTGATATGAAGACAGCAGTAGCTCAAAAGATAAAACTGACACTTGCAGCTGCTTGTCAGCACAGTCAATTCAGTTATTAGCAGACAGCTGCTGCCTAGGAAGCATGGCTGTTTTCTCCAATTCACTAAGTGGCGTTTTAACATTCATGTTTTTGTTTGCTTTAAACTGCATGTACGCAGAGCCAGAGTAGACAAACGCACAGACCTGGATTGTGCTGGCCCCTGTGCAAGGACACTGGAAAAAGAGGAGCACTAAGTGTCTTTCCCACTATAGGCCATTCATAATTGCAGTCTCTTTACCCACTCGAGTAAAGGGACTTTTCTCTCTCTGTCACCAGAGGTCCAAACTACCACAAGGGGAGCAAGAAAGGTCCATAAACCTTTTCCCAGGAACAATGTTGGGCCTGCAAACTGGCCATCACAAAGAAAGGAGCAAACTCCCTGAAGGACGAGGCCGTAAACATATTTCCCCTGCACCGGCTAAAACTCTGGGAGGGATTATGCCTCCCAACACAGACAGACTCCTGAAGTTTCCCCTGTGGGAAATTTAGCAGTACCCCAGTGAATGAATTATGCCTCCCAACACAGACAGACTCCTGAAGTTTTTCCCTGTGGGAAATTTAGCAGTACCCCAGTGAATAAATTACACAATCTGGCCATATCTATACATAACTAAGACATAACATATATACAGAGAGTGACAGTAAAGTGGTTAGAATTGACAGCATGGACTCGTCCGCAACTGACTGCGTGCATGTCCTTGATCATGTCATTATCCTTTCTACTTTAGCTTCGTACCTCTGCATAGCGAGAATAATACCTAAGTTACAGGAGTGTTGTGAGGCTTAATGTCAGGAAAGTGATTTGAGAACACTGCTGTGAAAAAAGCTGTTTGAGCACAAATTATGTTACATAAATACCACTGTGCAGCCTGATTCACCATTGCATTACCCTAGTTTTAGGTTAGCGTGATTCTGCTGAAATCAACCGGAGTCATGCCCATGTGCAGTTGGAGTAATCCACTGTGGTAAATCAGGTCCATGCACTTTCGCAGAATTTGTCATTTCCTCTGTAAGGATACTGTCTGACTTACAAACACAGACCTGCAAGGTTTGCCAAAACAAATATTTACCCACACATTTACTCTTTTACTTCTGTGTTCAAATCGTTTTCTCATAAGGGGAGGAGGAAAATTTCAGCCTGTCATTTAAATTGCTCATTGTGAATATTTCTGGATTACAAGGCAAAATTTGGCACACAGAGCAAGTAATGGCTTGGAATCAGATTTAAAAGGTGTGAAAAATAAAGATACAACTTGTAAATTTGTTGTAACCCATTCACATGCATTCAAAATCATTTACTAAGTGGAACTGACTTACATGCTTTAGGATGCAGCACCTCTGTTTTGTTTATTCAGGATATTTCTCAAAATTTTCCATCCCATGCCCCCATGTTAAAACAGAAATTTAAAAAAAAATTCTGGACAAAACGTACGCCATTTACATCTAGCCATAAAGAAAAGGTGGATGTACCCAACCTTCTGAAACTAGTTTGTGATCCCAAGGGCATGTGTCTTGATCCCCCCTCCCCGCCCCCACATTGAGTACCCACGGTTTAGACCTTATACAATAGCCCAAGACATGTACTGGGTAGCGACACGGAAATCTCACTGGACTATATTTGGTAAGAAAACAGACACCTCTTTCTACCTCAGAATCAAGAGCTTTTTAAATAAATCTTACCAAAGGTAAGCTTCATTTAAATTCTTTAGGTACATTTTCACTGTAACTTTTTACTCATAATGAAATTTTTCCCTTTTAGGTTTGCATCATTTTTAGATGAGACTGGGGAACAGTGGTTTGGTGTCGGTCAATATCTTTGGCAACTCCATTCATAAGAACAATTTCAAGACCATGGGTGCTCACTTCACTTTGATGAGAGAAAGAAACTACCACAGGTTGAAGTGAAGGGTTTTTGTGCATGTCCATAAAAGCAACATTTTCCCCTGAAGGAGGAAAAAAGCAGAAGTACAAACTGCTTTATTCCAAATGTCTTCTGCACAGTTATGAATAAATGCTGATAACTAGAAACTGCCTGTTTCTTCTTTGTATCGGTTGGGATATCACCATCACATGCTATTGGCCAGCCTCATGTTAGTATTCAAACAACTGGCTCATATGAGGAAGGGATCTGGTGAATGCACATGCTATCGCTCATTGTTCCAAACTTCTTTTTAATTGAAAAACAACTGATAACTTTGTTACTATAAAGCTCCCTAATATGCAATTTGACACACTGCCAATCTGTTATTCTATGGCAAAATAAAACAATGAAACATACATTTGTGTTACAGATACTACTCACTGGATTAGAGCCTAACGCTTTTTTATTTCAGTTAAATGAGATTATAAAAATGTTTAGAATAGCATTCATAGAAGAGGGCCATCAAAATCATTTCTATAACCAGCAAACACATTTCCCCAGAGTGCCAAGAAAAAAAGGGGAGAGGGGGAATGGCCTATTACCAATAAGATTTAGTACTTAGTCACTTAGACCACTGTCATTTCCAAAACAGCTTTTATTATTGGTTTTACCTCTTGGTTTGTAAATTGCACATCTGCAGATCACTTTAAGAGGTTCGGGGTGGGGATTATCTAGCATATTTTACTATGAAATATAAATATGGCCATACTTTCTTACCTATGTGCTGTCAGGATAAAAATTCCAGCTCTTATTTCCTTTGTATGGGAAATATATGTTCTACAAATGACAAAATTAGTCAAACACTATATTTGAATTTACTAACAGATAGACCAACCTTCTGCAAAGCCAGCAAAGTCCAAAGTTAATTGTTCAAAGAATGGACAATTGTGAGCATACAAGCTACCTGCAGAAAACAACACGTACGTGACCTATTGAGAGTCCATATTAATGACACTGACTGTTACAATGTTTTGTTTACACAGTAATTAAAATGTTGTACTATATTGTATGTTATATGTATTTGTTTTTGGATCCACATCAAATGCCATTCATTTACATGTTTACACTGTTAATTACAGTTGATTTATTTACACTATATTTTCAAGCTGCTTTAAATTTAGGCTAGTGATGAATATTCTTTAAGCTATATTCACTAATCAGCCTAAGTGTTTTTGTTTTCATGCGCAGCAAGGGAAATGGAGCAGTCATACATGTCAGAGCCATACAGAGATTTCTAGTTTATGCACCATACAACAACTTGCCTATAAATGCTAAGTCTGAGAGAGAGAAATGATGCAACTTTAATTGGGTCAAGTTACAATTTTTTTATTTTTTTATTTTTTTAAGAATAAACAAAAAAATCCTGCCCAAGAAACCATGTTTGCCTTCCATTCTTCCCGACTACCACCTCACACTCAGACCAGTGGAGGAGCTACAACTTGAGGCGTTTTCCAGTCAGAAATTACACACTTTGCAACATTTCAAAGAAAGATAATTTAACAGGTCTTTCACACACACACCAGCAGTACTAACCTAATAATGTAGCTTGCTCTGGTTAACAAGAAAGATATACATTTCCGGAAGAGACCTCCAATTCTGGGTGTCTCCATTTTGGATGTCCAACTTGAGACATCTAGGGGGTCAGTTTTTCAGAAATGCTGGTTGAAACTCTGCCCTCACTGCAAGTCAGTGACAAAGTTTCCATTCACTTCAGTGGGACCAGGATTTCACATGCCAAATATTCTTAGCTCCCACTGACTTCAAATTCAAGTTGTGGGTGCTCAGCTTTTGTAAAAATCAAGCTTCCATGTGTATGTCAGGCTAGACACTCAAGAAAGGGGCAACCAAATTTAGTGGACATTTTTACAATTTGTTTACATTGCTTTATGTATTATGCCACTTTTAGTGTCTCTAGCCATTTTGTCTGCTCCATGTTTCCTTCCTAGTACCACTGATTTTCCCAGTTTACATTTCCTGAATCACTTTGCTGATAAAAGCACAAGAAGAATTTGCACTTTTATGCAAAGTGCAGTATTAAATCAATGTTATTTATTTAAAATCTGAACTACTATTTCAGCAGCACCATGCAACCTACCACAGGAAAATAAATGACTATTCCAGAATTTCAGTTCTGGAAAAATCCACTGACCCTAGTGCACAATATGCATTACCTTTCCACTAACAATATTTCACTGACATTTGGCCGGTGGGGCAAGGAGAACTCAGTATGTCTGTGAAAACACTGAAAGGAGACAAAATGGCGTGACTGCCTTTCATGGGATAACCTCACATAGGCCCTGAGTTAGTAAGATACTTAAAGAACTTCAAGCTCAATGGAACTACTCACACACTTAAAGTTAGGTACATAGTATTACTATTCTTGTTTGTATTATTGTAGAACAGAAGAACCCTAGTTATGGACCAGGACCCCATTCCCGAGACCCCATTTATTCTCTCATGCTTTATTGGCAATGAATTTCCTTCATAAACAGAACCTAACTGTTCATGTAAACAAATGTGTGTGCGTATAATTTTTATATAATTACACACACACACACACACACAGGCACGTGTTGCACACCAGTTTTGGTTGATTTCAACACACCTGCTACTGGTGGATGTTTTTCTATGGCCACACACAATTTCTTTGATTAATGGATTTCAGAAGAGGACATCAACTCCAGGAGACTGGAGATCCCCAAGCAATATTAGTTTACCTATATGTTGGCTACTTCAGTTACGCCATTATAACAGATAAGGTAGAAAGAAAATCCTTTGGTTGATGACATAGCAACTATACTGCCATATTGTTGACACTGTAGAACTAACATTATACTTTAATACAACCAAAATGATAAATTTTAAAGAGTCATAAATGTTATTTAAATTTAAACTAATTCCCAAAAATATGATTGTTTCTAACAGTAAAGAACACCCATTGTATACTGTAGAATCACAGCTGCAGTAGCACATACTGATCGAGTCCCCTAACAGCATCAGTCACAGCTGGGCTGGAATCACTGCATAAGTCTGGAGCCTTTTTCTTACAAATGTAAAGTACTGAAATAATAGGATAAATAGAGAAATATTACTCTCTTGGTGAGGGATTTCCAAAAGCACTCAGCATTGCCCTAACTCTTTTTTCCCTGATTTTAGAGGGAGTTTTACCACTGAATCGAAGCAGAACAAGATTAGGCCAACACTGAGCACTTTTGAACCTTCCCCGCTTTCCCCATTTATTAGTTTTAATTGATTAACTACCTTACAGAACCTTTTACCTAGAGGAATCTCAAAGTCTTTGACAATCTATACACACATACGCAGACACACACTACATTCATCTTCCAAATGGAACATGGCAGTTACTTAACAGAACCAGCAAAACTACTCAGTAGTTTAGGACAGGAAGAAAGAAAAATAATCTGTCTAAATGAAGGTGCAGAAGGCAAGGGAAAGATCCACATTCACACCGTACTATAATGTTGCTGAAATCAGTGGAGTTACAGAAGGGATCTATTTAGCCCAATGTAATTGCCCCAACAAGTGGGAATAGGGCCAAACACTGGATTTAATACCCCTAACTCCTGATACCTTGGGCACCTTCAATCGTCACAAAAGGTCAGGAGCATGGTTTTACATCTCATGCGAAGAGAGCAACTCCAATAGCAAAAACAACAAGGAGCAATTCTAGCACTGTGCCGGGATTCAGAGCGAACAGTGCATGCAGCACCTCAGCAGTTTGGTGGTCTCTAGTTCAAAAGCTGGCCAGACTTGCCCAATCTTAATTTGTGATCTTGTCCGCTGTCATAAGCTAAAATGGACTGACAGGAGAAAGAATTCTAAAATATGACAATTATCACATTTCTCATCTTCTAGTATTTCCACCCTCTCCTTATGTTTAGATTTCTGCCCAGACAACTTTGGTAGCCCAGAAGCCAGATTAAGGCACAAATATTTTCCTCTACACTAGCTGTGCACTGGTGCTTTGCAGTAACACTCTGCTTAGTTTTTTGTTGTTTTTTTAAACTCAGAAATCTTCCTCTTAAAACATTCTAGGTTACTTAACTTTCAGTAATCTGGCAATCTAGAGAAGAGTATTTCAACCCTATTCACAACAGACCTGGAGCATGTCCTAGCATCCAAGTTGTTTTTTTCTCCTGGCTGATTAGAAAAGAACACATAACAAAGGGAATTGTAGCTGACTCATGAGTACTGTGTGGTATGCATGCCTCAAGCAACATGTGAAAGGAAGAACTCACTAGCAAAGTCCATGGTTCGGTTCGAGACCAATGGTGATAAATAGGTTTCTTGCTAACTGTTTATTAGGCTTGTGCAGATTCCTCTGCAAAGACAATTTTTCAACTAGCAAGGGAAAAATAATCTAATTTTTAAATTCTTTACTTCCAGAGTAAGGCAAGGGTCAAACAGCTTTAATCCAAGTATTTTAAACTGATTTAACAGTGAAGAAATAATTTTCTTCCTTTCAGATTTGGGTGGGAAGCAATTGCCATTTACTTAGGAAGATGCATATTTTTCCAGCTCATCACACCAATGATTGCATCCGTTTCTAAACATTTTTTTGCTGAATAAGATGTACTTTACTGTTCACTTTTCAGAATAAAACATAATACCCCACAGCCATGTCGTACTGTACTTTTTGCAGGCTGTAACTACACTACATAACCACCATTATGCCTTGTCTACACAGGGAAGTTGCACTGGCTCAACTTAAAATCAATTTTTAAACCAGTTTAGTTAAACCAGTACAAATGTCTGTATGGACATATTTATTTTGAATTAAGAGTCTTTGTCCGTTTAGCTTAATTCACCTCTTAGGTTACAATGGTGTAAATTTGTCATGTAGCTAAATCCTCTATTATTTAACTACTTTTTGCCAGTCATCCTATTTATTTTTAGTATGTGGAGTGTATCAGACTAAGATTTGCTTGTGTGAAAGAAGCTCTAACACTAAAATACGCAATGTCAGTGCTGGATCTGAAAACAGAGTTGTGAGAGAGACTGTTTCCTGACTGGTGAAGTTTGTCCCTCATCTACTTGGCTCAATGAAATCCTTCTGAAAAGCAAGCATTTTGTTTTTAATATACAGAAGATTGCACAAAATGATACACACATTCAAACCAGTACAGTAACTCCTCGCTTAACGTTGTAGTTATGTTCCTGAAAAATGCGA
This sequence comes from Chelonoidis abingdonii, assembly GCF_003597395.2. Classification (NCBI taxonomy): domain Eukaryota; kingdom Metazoa; phylum Chordata; order Testudines; family Testudinidae; genus Chelonoidis; species Chelonoidis abingdonii. The sequence goes on from NC_133770.1 coordinate 141,879,899, forward strand.
CTTTAAGCAAAACGATGTTAAGCGAATCCAATTTCCATATAAGCATTAATATAAATGGGGGCGTTAGATTCCAGGGAATTTTCTTTCACCAGACAAAAGACTATACACACACACACACACATACTGTGACACATCCATACCAATGGGGTACAGGAGTCTGGTAGAGGTCAAATATACTGGTCACTGGATGAATAGTTTTCTGTTCCCTGAGTGACCAGAGCAGGGGCTACACTAGAGTAATCAGGAACTTGCTATAACCAATTAAGGCAGACAGGCTGATTAGAACACTTGCAGCCAATCAAGGCAGGCTAATCAGGGCACCTGAGTTTAAAAAGGAGCTCACTCCAGTCAGGCAAGGGGGAGTCAGAGGAGAGGAAGTGCGTGTGAGGAGCTGGAAGCAAGAGGTGCAAGGAGCCGAGAGGGTGTGCTGCTGGAGGAGTAAGCAGTACAAGCATTATCAGACACCAGGAGGAAGGTCCTGTGGTGAGGATAAAGAAGGTATTTGGAGGAGGCCATGGGGAAGTAGCCCAGGGAGGTGTAGCTGTCATAGATTCATAGACTCTAGGACTGGAAGGGACCTTGAGAGGTCATCGAGTCCAGTCCCCTGCCCTCATGGCAGGACCAAATACTGTCTAGACCATCCCTGATAGACATTTATCTAACCTACTCTTAAATATCTCCAGAAGATGGAGATTCCACAACCTCCTAGCAATTTATTCCAGTGTTTAACTACCCTGACAGTTAGGAACTTTTTCTTAATGTCCAACCTAAATCTCCTGCTGCAGTTTAAGCCCATTGCTTCTTGTTCTATCATTAGAGGCTAAGGTAAACAAGTTCTCCCTCCTCCTGATGACATCCTTTTAGATACCTGAAAACTGCTATCATTGTCCCTCTCAGTCTTCTCTTTTTCCAAACTAAATAAACCCAATTCTTTCAGCCTTCCTTCATGGTCATGTTTCTCAAGACTTTTAATCATTTCTTCTTGCTTCTCTGGCCGCTCCAATTTCTCCACACTTTCTTGAAATGCAGTGCCCAGAACTGGACACAATACTCCAGTTAAGGCCTAACCAGCGCAGAGTAGAGCAGAAAATGACTTCTCGGTCTTGTTTACAACACACCTGTTAATGCATTCCAGAATCACTTTGCTTTTTTGCAACACTATCACACTGTTGACTCATATTTAGCTTGTGGTCCACTATGACCCCTAGATCTCTTTCTGCCATACTCCTTCCTAGACAGTCTCTTCCAGTCTGTATGTGTGAAATGATTGTTCCTTCCTAAGTGGAGCACTTTGCATTTGTCTTTATTGAACTTCATCTGGTTTACGTCAGACCATTTCCAATTTGTCCAGATCATTTTGAATTTGACCCTGTCCTCCAAAGCAGTTGCAATCCTTCCAGTTTGGTATCGTCCACAAACTTAATAAGAGTACTTTCTATGCCAACATCTAAGTCATTGATGAAGATGTTGAACAGAGCCGGTCCCAAAACAGACCCCTGCGGAACCCACTTGTTATACCTTTTCCGCAGGATTGGGAGCCATAATAAACATTCCCTGAGTACAGTTATCCAGCCAGTTATGCACCCACCTTACAGTAGCCCCATCTAAACGGTATTTGCCTTGTTTATCAATAAGGATATCATGCGAGACCGTATCAAATGCCTTACTAAAGTCTAGGTATACCACATCCACTGCTTCTCCCTTATCCACAAGACAACATGCAGCTGTTACAGGAGGCACTATAGACAGCTGCAATCCACAGGGCCCTGGTCAGGAACCCGGAGTAGAGGGCGGGCCCGGGTTCTCCCCAAACCTCCCAACTCCTGATCAGACACAGGAGAAGTTGACCCAGACTGTGGGGAAGATCACTGAGGTGAGCAAATCTGCCAATAAGCGCAGGACCCACCAAGGCAGAGGAGGAACTTTGTCACAATACATACATACAGTATAAGGTTTAAACAAACAATTTAATACTGGTACACAGCGATGGTGATTGTGAAGCTTGCTTGAGGTGGTGAAGTCAGAGGGTGGGATATTTCCCAGGGAATGCCTTACGGCTAAATGATGAACTAACAATTGGCTGAGCCCTCAAGGGTGAACTCGTTGTTAATGTAGCCTCACACTCTACAAGGCAACACAGATGGAGGGAGAGACCGGCAGACAGAGACACACACCGTGAACTGCTGCCAGTAAGCCCCCTCCAACCTGAACCCTGTAGTGTGTTCCCCCTGCTCTATGAAAGATGGGGTAAGTGGGGTGCAGGAGCAAGGGGGACACCCTGACATTAGCCCCCCTTTTCTACCCTCCCTCCCACACAGCAAGCAGGAGGCTTCAGGGAGCTGCTCCAAGGCAGAGGGCAGGAGCAGCACATGGCAGTGGGGGGAGGGACAACTGAACTGCTGGCAATTGATAGCCTGCTGGGCGGCTGCCACACAGGGAACTCAAGGGAACGGGGAACTAGGGGGCTGCCAGTCCACCCTGGTTCCAAGCCCCCACTGGCTAGCTGCATTGGGCTGCTCTTCCTGCAAGCAGTGGACAAAGCAGGTGGCTGCCAAACAAGTTATAAGGGAGCATTGCACAACTTTAAATGAGCATGTTCTCTAATTGATCAGCAACATAATAATGGAACAATGTTAACTAGGACAACTTTAAGTGAGTTTAACTTTAATGTTAACTAGGACAACTTTAACTTGTACTCCCATTGTAAGAAAGCCACAGTTCCACCTCTGCCAATCACGAACATCAAATAACGCTCATGAGGACTGGTTCACTTCCTATTCCCAGTATTGCCAGTTTTCATGATTTTAATTCCAGGTTCACAATATTTGGTGTTTTCCTTAAAGTCCCAGCTCCTGGAAACATCTGATTACATGAGAATCTCAGTGTTTATATATATCTCCATCCCTCATGGCTGCAGAGAATAAACTTGAAAATGTGAACTCTAAAGGCTAAAGGGAAATAAAAAGAACTCAAATTTTAAACTCCTGATTTTTAAAATCACTCAATCTCAGGACTGTTTGGCTCCTGACTTCTGAGCACTTTGGATTAGAAATACTGTATTCCCCAATCTAATAAAAATAAAGGGGATACTGTTGAACACGGTCAGCAAACATTTGTTTTACTTACATTACTAATAACATTGTAGATTATTGAAGAAGTGGAAGAATTTTAAAATTCCAATTTACTTGTCACTATTTAAGTCATATTTATATTTATTTTGCTTATTGCCTCTTTCACCTTGAAGAAAGAATAATCATTGAGCCAGTTTCACTTCTGTTTATAGTTTCACTTTCAGAGTCTGGGCATTGCAATGTTTGGGTTTCAAACACTGCAAAGAATGAATTTGTTTTTAAAGTTTTCACTGGAATTTGAAGAAAAAACAAACAAACAAACAATCTGTAGAAATATTTCTATCATCCTAGCTTTTATCAAATTTAAATTCTGGACCAGATTCAGCTAATGGTTTATGACCCTGATTCTGCTAACACTGGAAGAACCAGAAGCAGTCAAAGCTGTGACCTTTGGACATTCTTGTCAAAGCTAGAGAGACTGTTCTCTGTCTCTGCTGTGCGCTGACTGGCTGTTTGCTCCAACCCTACTCCTCCCGTCTCACAATCTCTTTGTCTCAGCTTTACTCCACACCTGCCCCTTCTACCGTCTCTTTTTCTGCCCTGTCCCCTTGCCCTTTTTTTTCCACCCCACCCAAAAAAACCAAAACCCTCAAAATAGAGTGACCAGATAGCAAGTGTGAAAAATCGGGATGGGGTGAGGGGTAATAGGCGCCTACATAAGACAAAGCTCCAAATATCGGGACTGTCCCCATAAAATCGGGACATCTGGTCACCCTATCCAAAAACCAAAAAAAAACAACTTGTGGAACTCTTGTTTTGCCGTCACATTGTTCACCCTGCTTGCGTGTACTACCTCTTCCTCTACCCTGTATCTGCCGTGTCTACTTAGACAACATTTTCGCGTTGTCTTGTAGTACCTTGTCTCTCTGTCCATATCTGTCTGTCTCTTATCTTGTACTTTGATGGCTTTTTGTTCTGTGTTTGTACCATACCTAACACATGAAGCTCCTGGTTCTCATGACTGCGGTTCCTAAGCGCCACAAATTAATAAATTAATAAATAATAATCCACTTGCACTTAACTTCACTCAACTACAGTTTCACCAAAATCAGTGAGATTATCCATGTGAGTAAAATTATGTGAGCATGTGTTTGCAGGATCAGGACTTATTGTACATAGATATCTGATAAGAATATTTTCATTAAAAGGAAAGAACTCAATTGTTTGAAAGTCAGGAAGTCAGAATGTTCCACTGAAATTATTCAGCTGAAATTCCCCCAGCAACTTTAGCGCTGCTTTTTAACTAATGATCACCATTTCCCATACAACTTTGAACAAAGGAACACAAATCGCAATTATCCCTAAGACAATGAACTCTAACCTGCAAACCCACCTGCTAACTTGTGGGTGGGGTCCACTCACTCCTTTTCCACAGACTACAACTCACGTGATCTACACGTGATCTTAGCCAAAAGGCCGAGAAGCGATCTACACTTTTCCACCATCACACTCCTTATCCCACTCCATTCACAGTCCCAATGTTGTCCAGAGAGGACACCCTCCAGACACAGGATGAAGATATACTTTTTCCAAGTCTTCCTGAAGCATACGGAACAGACCATCCATTCTTAAAATAGGTCTAGGAGAACCCATACTCTTTACACAGGCAAGAAAGGTAGGTGCAAGTAATATCAAGCAAAAAAGGTCATGTGATTGTAACAGACACACACAACCGGGAAGACTAAAATTTCATTTCTGCAACAACTCAATTCCCCTCCTTGCCAGGGGCAGATTTAAGGACAGTGTTGAAACCTCAACGAAGTATTTCTACTAGACTTGCATCATGATACAAATGATACCAAGAGGGATTATGAAGCAAGTAGGGACAGCAGGGAGTGCGTGCTATGTATATAGGATGCAAGTAACTAAAACCAAGTTTTAACAACAAACAAGAGCAAGGAAATTAAAGATTTGGGGACATCACTCCATTCTGAACACATTTGTCGTGCTTTGGTATTACAGGGCGGTTGGGGGGGGGGGGGGGGGGAATGTCTCCAAACAGTGGGTGGTCTTCAAATAACAGGCACTAATGTAGTATATAAACACATCATGATGCGCGGAGGACAGAATGTAAGATTTCCTGCAACTCTTCTTTTGTTGCCTTTTTTGTTTTAAATCAGCATAGAAGGTGGTTCCTAATATTGCCAGCCACTGCGAGCAGCTTCACATTCAAGTTTGTATGGGGACTGCTGATTTAGAGCAAACTTCATTGGTTTATGTATGCCCATCTCAAAAAAGGGTTGTGAAATGAACAGCTGGAACATCGAGCTCACATACCACCAGCAGGAGACCCACAGCAGTTGTAAACCCCTACTCCAAACCACACTGAACAGCTCCAAAATGTGTGAGGTCACATGGTAAAAGCACTCCCAATTGCATGGGCAACAGACAGCAATGGAGCACAGAGCTTATATATCATTAAAATACAGAGCAGGGGCCTATTCACGAATAACTGAGGTACTCGTACTGCTATGCATATCGATAGTTGGCAAATACCAGTCAGTTCAGAAGAGATAGTAGCTCCTGGTTTGGGCACAGCAAGGCCCTGTCTCATACTTTACATCACTCAGGCAAACTATTGTATCTGTACAGAGTCCACTGAAGCCAATGGGTCTCCACTCAGAATTCGTTTATGAATATAAAATTTTTGCTGCAATCTTTAAGATAACTCTTAAAACGTGGGGAAGGTCAGTTAGTTGTGGGCCTAAGGGAACAAGGGGGAAAGTCAGTCAGTTGTGGGCCTAAGGGAACAAGAATATTAATAAACGTGCACAAGAACACACAAAGAACAACATTTTTCTCTGCCTTTTTTGGAGACAACTCACAAGGATGTTTGTGCTCTTTACAGAATGTAATACCGGACATCCTTTTCCTCAGATTTCCTGGGGTTTATTGCCATATTTACAACAAGAAAAAACGTGATTTAAACAAACATGGGCAGGCAACACTATCTTAATGAAATCCTGGCAGTCTTTTAGCCAACTTCTCTCTTTCACAGAAATGTACAATGTAGTCCAAGAAGAGTTTTATATTATATGAAAGGATAGATGAACATTGAACCTAGTAGCAAATAAACAGAAAAATTCAACAGGCATTTCTTTCTTCTCTCTTCTACAGCAATTATTGCATTTGTCAGTTAAATTAAGTTTCCCTCGGTTTCCTGAAATGGCAAGCTTTCTGCCCAGCCTCCTTCCTCAGTTTCATCCCCCCAAGCAGGCCCCACTGGGGGGATACATAGGTGTAGCAAAGGGTAGAATTTTGCCCCTCGTGTTCATTTATTCTAGAATCTGAACTGCAAAGCAGCCCAGAGGCAGCACTCCCTGCAGCTGAAAGAGGATGCTAGCCTGACTGCCTCTAGCAAGTTGGAATTTGTGCCTCTGCTGCTCTACAAGGAGAAGCAGCAGCACCCTCTCCTGCCCCCTGCTTCACTTTACGCAGTTTTTCCATATTAAGATACTATGACTCTTGGGGAAGAACCCCCTTGCTAGGGTCTGGGAAGCAGTTCTCTTGGCTTTTCAGTAAGCAGAGAAATTGGCTGTCAGCAACAGCTGTTGCCATTTCTTCCTATGCCACGTGTTATTACTAAATATTTCCCTTGTTCTCAATCAGGAGCTGAGAACAGGGTCTCAACGAAACCCACCCCTGAGCTAAAGCACAAATACCAGCATTCACTTGATTATTTTAAAAGGCATCAATAAAGGAAAAAACCTACAGATTTGTGTTGAATATGCAAAGTTGTGGAAGGAGAAAGGATGGCTCCCTAAATGTCTGATGTTACTTCACTTTAAAAACAGTCTGCTTTTTCAATTATTCCTAAATGGGACTTGAACCTTCTCAGTCCTAATCTGCCTAGCGATAAGGCTCAACCGTCTGCTGGAAAATACAATGATACATCACTAAGGCCTGATCTACACTTTACTACTCTGTAAGCGTCTAAACTATCATGGAGTTTTCGCTCATGTAAGTCAACCACTGCACCAACTTAACTCCTTCTCCGCCAGAGGCGTAGCATTCTGGTTGGCGTAGTTAGGTTGATGCAGCCTCAGTGTCGTCACCGTGATGACTGTTCTGGCTATCAACCCCTGGCAGCTGAACGCCGGAACCCTGCCATCAGCTCAGTGGTGCTCTGGCTGTCAGTTCTACACAGTCCCCGACACCGACAGCCAGTACAAATGCTCCTGGTGAGAGTGCACACCACCAACAGAAGGAGCTAGTGTAGACATACAAAACCGATTTAACTACTGCGGTGGCTGTACATCAATGTAACTTAACTCAACTTAATTTTGTAATATAGGCATGCCCATAGTTATCCTTCCCATGAGAGAGAACAGTTCCATTCATGTAAATTCAGGTACTGAACCAGTCACTGGTTATTTCTGAAGAGTTGTTTGAAAATTAACTACAATAATAAAAAAAACTGACTGCACCAGAATTTTTAAAAATATTCAACTCACATCCACGTTATCAAGAGAATGGGGCCTTCATGAAAAAAAATTGAGATGAGGAATCTCAAGATGTGGTCACATTTTTAATTTAAAACAGTCAAATAGAGGGACTTTGGTTTAGTGGTGAAAACAGGGGACTGGAAATCAGGGCTAGTGCCAAATCTATCAATGATTTGCTGCATGACTTTGGGGTATTCAGATTTTACAGCATTTTACATAGGTGTAAATGACAGCACAATGTGCAAGGAAAAGATGGTTACCTTTCGTAACTATTGTTCTTTGAGATTTGTTGCTCATGTCCATTCCACTGTAGGTGTGTGTGTGCTTGCCACATGCATCGGTGCTGGAAGTTTTTCCCTCAATTGTACCCATAGAGGACCAGCTCTGGCACCCTCTGGAGTGGCGTGCATATGCACCATTATAAGGGGTGCCACCAGCTCCACCCTCTCTAAATTCCTTCCTGCCGCCAGTGACTGTGCTGGAACATCTCCTTGCCTCGGCAAGGTTTCCTATTTCTACAGCGTCTAACAGTGAATTTGTTGTATATAGTTGTTTAAAGTTGTATAGTTAATAGTTCCCCTAGTCTTAAATTAGAAATAGTTAGTTCTATATGGGACTCAGCCTAGAGACAGGGCATGCCCCAGTCCCCGGGCTTCAAACCTCATGACTGTTGCAAAAAAATCTATGCCAGTCAGTGATCCCCATAGAAGCTGCTTGAAATGTTTAGGGGAAACCCACATGAACGACAAGTGTCACATTTGCAAGAGCTTCAAGCTATGGACCAAGAACGAGAGGGACATTTCTCTCCAAGCGCTCCTTATGGAGTCGGCCCTTGCACCAGCCTCGCAGCTGGCAAGATCAGACTCTGCTCCAAACACCGCAACCTCAATGTGGAGTGTGCCACCGTAACTGACCAGCACCAAACCCCATCCCCAGTAGCAGCTAAAAAGCAAAGAAAGTCCAGGAGGGGGCAATCTCCTACATCCCATCAAGGGAAGAGAGAGCCAGAGGTGAGCAAAGATCTGCTCGATGCAGCTCTTCCCCTCCAGGCAGTGGCCAGACTCCAACTCCTGTTGAGCCTACTTCAAGACCTACCAGCGACCCCGGCACATATATGCGTGGCACTCCAGAGGGTTCTAGAACCGGTCCACTGAGCGAAAAACTTCCAGCACTCGTGAATGTGGCAAGCATATGCACCTAAAATGGAATGGACATAAGCAAGCACTCAGAGAAGAAGTGATGATTCAGGCTCAGGATCTCTAATGAAGACAAATAAGCTATGCAACATTGTCTCCTGTATATCAAACTTTTTAAGGTTATATTTTAAGTGAAGTCCATGAATGATTTAATTAACTTTGGTAAAATGTGAATTTTGATTTGTGTAAAATATTTACTTGTTCACATTCTGAAAGCTTTCAACCAGTGATGAGGTGATGCTATTGTATGATTTTCTACAGCAGAGCCACATCACTGTTAGAGAACTTTCCAACAGTATGCATGAATCCCAAGGTAAAAAGGGTTTGAAACACTGCATTCATTATAACCAATCCCTCAAGGTCACAACCCTCTGAAAAGCAATCTCCTGTTTTTGCTTGGTCTCCCTCCTTTCCCGCCAACCAGATGCATTTCCTTTTAGTAATTCTACACTCTATTAGCAGATGGTATTTTTATTTCTCTGTAACTATGCCACCGTAAGATGAAGTGTTCAACAGGAAAGCCATCTGACTCACTTTCATGAGTAATTTTTTTTAATTGGGAGTCTATCACAAAGGTTACAGATAATGGATATTAACTCTTCTTTAAACTTGCTCACCGTTGAGCAGTGATAAATTAACACCTTGCACTAGAGAACCCAGATAACAACAAGTTATTTATTTCAAAGCACGCCTGATCTTACTACAGACAAATACTCCAGCTAACTACACAGGGTTGACTGAAATTTGTAATTCCATGTTGCTTTCAGTCTAGTTCTAGCCCTGTATAAATTCATATAGGGCTTCTCTACACGAAGATGTAGCTTGCAGAAAGCTGGAGCGTGACTCTAATCCATGCCAGCCTGCTGTGCACTAACTGTCCACGTGGACCCTGCTGCTGTGCACTAACATTAACAAACAGAACCATTTCAAAGCAGGGGTACATCAAGCACACTATAATGACTGCTTTTACACTAGGAAATTAGGTCAGTATAACCATGTCTCTCATGGGGCGTGAAAAATCCACAGCCCTGAGTGACAAAGTTAAATTGACCTAACTGCCAGTGTAGACAGTGCTAGGTCAACAGGAGAATTCTCCCATCCACCTAGCTGTCTCCTCTCAGGGAGGTGGCTTACCTATGCTGATGGGACAGTCCCTCCCATTGTAGTGCCTTCACTGTAGCTACAGCAGCGTAGCTGCACCGCAGTAGCGTTTTAAGTGCAAACAAGCCCTAACAGTCAGTGTGCGTCACCAGGGTCCCCATGGACAGTTAATGCATGGCAGGCTGGAGCTTGATGATATATCAGGACAACAGATATAAAGCAACTCACAGGACATGTAACAGACCCTCCCCTTTGGCATAAGGCTTCTTTTTTAAATAAAGAGACATTTGCACTCCACCTTCCAGTAAGAAAAGGCGTGTGAATTTCCTCACTTGCAGAGGTAGCTACGTTAGTTTGGATCTGTAAAAAGCGACAAAGAGTTCTGACAAAGAGTTCTGACAAGAAAGCTGATGCTCCAATACTTGTTAGTCTACAAGGTGACACAGGACTCTTTGTCACTTCTTGAGATCTGACTCATTCTCAGACTTCCTTCTTTTTCCACTACAGTGGAGCTATAAACATTTCCCGGTGCTATGGCACAGCTACAGGTAGGCTTGCAGCAGCTGGCAAAGAACATCCGTTTGAGCACAGTATTTGTGGCAGGAGAAGGAGAACAAAAAACAGTTGCTCATTTTACTTCTTTTTAAGTGTGTGTGCGTGTCATTCTGTACTGCAACATATAATCCAGTACTAAACCACAAAGCAGTTACCACGCTTAACTAAACAAAAGTGATTTAGAGCATTAATACCAGGCAAAATGAGCATTTCTCCCAGAGATAATTGATAGAAAATACAGAACAAGGACATGGAGTAATTCAGTATGAAGATACCTCACAGATGAGCTGAGATTTTATTTGATTGAGATTGCCCCCTCAGTGTACAGGGATGTAGGCACAATGAAGGTGAGCTGACGTAAATGTAAGGGTAAACTGTGGAATGCCTCAAATAGCAAAAGGCAGAAAGGCACATAAATGAAAGTGTGCTTAAAATCAGTTCTGTCGCAGGTCTCAGGCCATGGCTACACTGGCGCTTTACAGCACTGCAACTTTCGCGCTCAGGAGTGTGAAAAAAACACCCCCCTGAGGGCTGCAAGATACAGCGCTGTAAAATCTCAATGTAAACAGTGCTGCAGCGCTGGGAGCGCGGCTCCCAGCGCTGCAAGCTACACCCATAGAGGATGTGGAGTACGTGCAGCTCTCCCCAGCGCTGGCACTGTGACCATAGTCGCACTTCAAAGCGCTGCCGCGGCAGCGCTTTGAAGTTGCAAGTGTAGCCATACCCTCAGTGTTGTGTCAACCAGAGAGCTTTGATGAAGTTGCATGCACATGCAATCAATTCTCACCTTTAGTCAATGGACATTAGCATGGGTTAGGGTCAAACACTATCCTTAATTGAACCCCGCTGACTGGAGTACAATGCTACAGAATCAGGCTGAAACTGAGGGCTTGTCTACACTGGCAATGTACAACTTTCTCGCTCAGGGGTGTGAAAAAACACCCCCGAGCGCAGCAAGTTTCATTGCTGTAAAGCGCCAGTGTAGACAGTGCTCCCAGCGCTGGCAGCAGTTCCCCTTGTGGAGGTGGGTTTTTTAGAGCACTAGGAGAGCTCTCTTCGGGTATGGCTACACTTGAAATTTCAAAGCGCTGCCGCGGCAGCGCTGCGGGAGCGCTGCCACGACAGCGCTTTGAAGTGTGAGTGTGGTCGGAGCGCCAGTAAACCACATCCTCTACGGGTGTAGTGTGCAGTGCTGGGAGCCGCGCTCCCAGCACTGCCGCACTGATTACACTGAGGCTTTACAGCACTGTATCTTGCAGCGCTCAGGGGGGTGTTTTTTCACACCCCTGAGCGCAAAAGTTGCAGCGCTGTAAAGTGCCAGTGTAGCCATACCCTTCCAGCGCTCTGCCATGACTACAGAAGCCATGCTAAAGCGTTGCCACAGCAGCGCTTCAGCATTGCCAGGGTAGACTAGCCCTAAATGATGACTCTTAATCCCAATATACTTTGCTGGGTGCTAGATTCTGATCTCCGTTTCTTAGGTCTAAATCCAGAGTATCTCCACTAAATTCAAAGGGGTAGAATAATATGGTCATTGCACACATACCTGCTAAATATACCCATAAGCAGAAAAGCTAATATGGAAGCTAGACAATCAAACACACTTCTCCTCCAGGACCCTGGAAACACCAGTGAGTATAGTTTGGATGGTGGGAGACTGTGTGTTAAACCAGGAGGGGATATAGCAGGGAAACATTTGTTTGACACAGTAATGTTACTTCCTCCCAACAAGCTTGTGAAATTGCCACAAGAAATTCCAGTAGACTTTAAAGTTGACAATTTCAGCATTATCTCCAAGTCTGCAAACCGGGGTGTTGGGGGAGGGAGCAGGAGTGTGTGCGTGTGTACATGCACACACTGCACAAGTATGTATACAGGGAGTCAACAAAAGAGCAGATTCTCAGTAAGTCATTCTGCCAGTTGGGAGACATGACGTGGGCATGTGACTGGAGTGACACACCTCTTCCCTCTATAGCCTTATCTTCACTAGGAACAAGGTGTGTTTTTAAACACTTGTTAGTTAACACATTAACTCATTAAGGACCTCAGGCTTTACCTCAACCAGCTCACACATTAAACTACATCTTTCCTTGTCAACGCTAGGATTTTAAACGTATTGAAAAACCCACACCTTCTTCCTAATTGAAGGCAAAGCCTGTTGTAGTAATGAGCCTACAACCCTACTCTAATAGTGAGCTAAACTGCAAAAAGCGAGTATAAGTTTATAAGATGTTAAAATAAACTGTCATGTTAACATGCAAAATGTTAATGGGAAAAAGGTATGAAAGGGAGAGAAAAACAAGACTGAATTAGTCCAAATAAAAAGGTTCACTGATGTGACTCAAGACTGCGTTAAGGTCATGCCTGGTAAACAAGAACAGCGTGGAACCAAAATCAATTAATCAAAATTGGTGTGTCCCTTTTGGGCTCCTGACAGAAAGAGAATAACTGGCTACAGGAGCAAACTTCACCACCATGGCTGCCACCCCCACCATCTCCTGTCACCGGGGCCTTCTCTTTTCTAATGCTGAACGATGTCCTGGCTCCAGACCGAGCTAGTGACACTGCCACCTCTATCGGCTTTGGTTAAATCCCAAGCACCAGCTGGGATGTGAGACTTTGTCTTATTCCCTCCCCACTTCCCTGCCTTATTTCTTTTCTTTCCTATGCCTCTTCTTTTTCCTTCTGTCTAATAAGAATTTGCCTTAGTCACCCAAGACTGTATATTTTGCAACCTAGCTATGAGCCTGTGATCAGGAAGCAGCAACTAAAAGCAATGCACAGGTACAAGCAATGCTCCATGCTGGAGCAAGCTGATCAGGTCTCAGAGTGATAAGACTGTGTGCTGTCACCTGTGTTTTCCCAGAAGTGAGGTTGCAAGTGGTAGTCAACACCACAGACAGAAGCTACATTTGTTTAAATCTTTGCTATTTTTTTCACACCCCTTTTGTGTGTGTTTGTCTTGTTTTCATCTTCTTAGGAAACAGGATCAGAATTTAACAGCAACGACGACAACACCAGCCTTTTCCCCAAAATGGTAGCTGTTACCATAGATACCATCTAAGAGACAGTCAAACAAGGGTTTTTTATCCTTCTAAAAATTCTCTAGCTAAAGAGAAAAGGAACAATGGATGCAGTTAAAATGAAAGCCGTTTAATACTTCATATTTCAAATGCTTTAACAGTTTTTCCTTCTTTTCTGTAGCTTTAAAAATGCTTTCACTCTTATTAATTATGTGTTTGCCATGGTGCTAAGCAAGCTAAGGTCTCTGTAAACCAAACCCTCAATCTTGTTTAACACTGTTTAATGCTGGACGGTGGCTGGGTTATGTTAATACCTTTGGCCCATATATTCCATCTCAATTAATACAGTGCCTAGTGAGCTGGAAAATACCTGTTCTTCCACCCCCAAAGAAGATAAGTAGGAAACATTAAGGACTGAATAATAAGGAATTTTCATAAACAACCTTCCCAACCATGTGCATTTCCAGAGGAGGAGTGACTTCCCATAAACACCTATAAGGTATGCCTACACAACAGTGTCACTCCCCTTTTACCTCTAGTTAAGTGCAGTTAACTGGCCATCAATTAATGCTGTTGTAAATGCTCATCAAGACACTCCACACACATTTACTTCAAGTGACAATATTTGTAGATGTAGAGAATCCTGTGGCACCTTATAGACTAACAGACGTTTTGGAGCGTGAGCTATCGTGGGTGAATACCCACTTCGTCAGACGAAGTGGGTATTCACCCACGATAGCTCACGCTCCAAAACGTCTGTTAGTCTATAAGGTACCACAGGATTCTCTGCTGCTTTTACAGATCCAGACTAACACGGCTACCCCTCTGATATTTGTAGATGCTAAATTACACACTCCACAAAGAGGCTGGTTAACCTTATCTCAATTTTAAAAAGAGCACACGTTCTATTCAAACCATAAGGCCATGGCAACATTAGAGAGCTTATGCTGGTGTAGCTATGTCATCATAACCCCTTAGTCCAGGGGTTCTCAAACTGGGGGTCGGGACCCCTCAGGGGGTCACGAGGTTATTACATGGGGAACAGCGAGCTGTCAACTTCCACCCCAAACCCTGCTTTGCCTCCAGCATTTATAATAGTGTTAAATATATAAAAAAGTGTTTTTAATTCATAAGGGGGGGTCGCACTCAGAGACTTGTTATGTCAAAGGGGTCACCAGTAAAAAAGTTTGAGAGTCACTGCCTTAGTCCTAGTGTAAACACACAGTGTACGCTGTCAGAAGGAGTTCTGCGGACTTAGGAACACCAGCTCCCCAAATGACATTAACTCTGATGACAGAAGCCCTGTTCTGTCAGAATAGATGTGTCTTCTAGACTGCGCCATTATAGCTATGTCACTAGGGGTTTCACACGCCTTACCCACATAGCCATGCTGGCGTACGTTTTAAATAAAGACTTGGCCTGAGAATGCTTAAACCCATATGTAAGTACCCCAAATATGGCACTGGTGTCTGGAAAACTGGTTTTGAAAATAGGAGAGCTGAAATCTGGGCATTCCTGCAGAAGATGAGACCAGTGTTCGCAATTTTCTTTAAACAATTTTACCCTATAATTTCACAAGTTCTTTGTTACCTAATAAAACCAATATACATGTATTTAAGTATGTGGGTGGGATTCTCAAAGCTCCTAAATTACTTAGAAGCACAAGTGCCATTAGAAGCACACAACCCTTAGTCTTCCAAGTCACTTAGGTGCTTTTGAAAATCCCATCCACAGGAAAAAAAAGGAATGTACACGATTAACAGTATCCAAATACATACAGACCACACAAACTCTGATCTATAGTTTTCTTTGACTGTTAAAAATATTGCTACCAAATATGCTTCAGTTATATTTATTGCATATTGACAAATAGACTTTTACTGCCCTGATTCAGGAATGCAAAATGTAACCCTATGTGCATTGCTATGCACATCACACTAACTTATATATTTGCAAATTATTTCAAGGAGAGATTTAAATTAATGTTTATGTTCCTTGCACAACACAGCAATATTTGTCACTTTCTCATATCATTGGGCATTACTGTGAAATCAACTTCTCATTCCCGATATAATTAGTTTACTGTGATTTTTTAAAATCTGATGTAAAAGATGTAGTGAGATTAACTGCATAAAATTAAAAATAGTCTTTTCATAACTTGTAAATGTAGAAGTGTACAAAGCTAGATGCTATATGGATATGTCAGAAATAATATGCAATACAGGATTCAGGCCCCAGTTGAAGAAAGTATGCTTATTCATAAAGGACAAAGCACGTACTCAAGTCCCATTGAAGTCAATGGAACTTCAGGCCATGCTTAAGTGCTTTCCTGAATCAGGGCCTCATTTTATAAAACACTCAGGCCAGAATCCTGTAAGTTCATATATGCTGGTGGACCTCTGCCCCATTAGGGTACTCTCACACGGGGCTCATGGCAGGACGGGAGCCTAAAGTAGTTTCAAACTGATTATTCACAGGCCATTTTCATCCAAAGATTTCCTTGAGTGCTTTTCATTCCAAGAAGGAACTGATTCTCTCTCTCTCTCTCTCGCATGTAAACTAGTTTTCCTACCATCATTAATCTTAAAAACAACAGATATGCAGAAGCCATCTGAGAAGCATCGCACACATCACTATTAAACCTCAAAGCTGTTGTGACAACATAGTGCTTCCTAGGGCTGCAACAGGAGGAACTATCAAAATCTGCTTACAGTTTATTATAGATAAACCTTTCATTAGCTCCACGCTTATCCGTTGCCAGCTCCATATTACCCTGTCTTAACTGATAGTCAAAAACATTTGTCCATTTCAAACAACATGACTGTAAAAGTAACTGATTTGCCTTCCAAAAATACCCATAAAAATAATTTAAAAGGAACAATGACCGCTTGTTCAGTCCAAAAAAATAAACCTACCTTGAAATCCCACGCAGTATATAAAATCTTTCACCTACCAGGGATGAGTGAGATTTTCTCTTTCCTTAACATTTTGAGAAGGGCCGCGCACGTGGGGGGGGGGGGGGGGAGAAGGGATGGGGCAATTTGCCCCAGGCCCCACAGGCCCCCATGAGAGCTTTTCGGGGCCCCTGGAGTGGGGTCCTACACTCGCTCCGGGAGCCCCGGAAAACTCTTGCGGGGCCCAGGCCCTCAGTGCTTCTTCCGCTCCGGGTCATCGTCGGCAATTTGGCAGCAGGAGGTCTTTCTGCTCCAGGACTCGACGTCGAAGTGCCCCGAAGACCAGCAGCAGGGGGTCCTTCCGGCACTTCGGCGGCGGGACCAGAGGTGGGTCTTTGGCGGCAATTCGGCTGCGGGGGGTCCTTCCGCTCCAGGACCTGCCGCCGAAATGCCTGGTCTTCGGCAGCAATTCAGCAGTGGGGGCCCCAGGCCCCCTGAATCCTCTAGGCGGCCCTGATTTTGAGAACTAAAGAGTTTGACAGCATCCCTTGATCCATTCTTTCCCTTCATGCATACTACTATCATTTTATATTGCAAGGATTATGGACCTGATTCTGAACCATAGATGTTAATTGGAGTTTTTCCACTGACTTAAATGGGAGGTGGATCAGTGTTTATCAAAGCGCTAAATATATTTGCATAGGAAACATTCTATATTCAGGATCACGTCCACTGGAGAACAGCATGCGCCAGGCATGTTGGAATTCTGTCATAATCCTTGTTACCGAAGCAAGTAACAGTAGTAGATCTGTTTACAAAAAAGACTTAGCCATTATCAGTATTATTTGCTGTTTTGCAATAGCATGTAGGAGTCCCAGTCAGGATCAGGGCATTATTGTGGCAGGCATTGTGGTAACACACAGAAAGCGACAGCACCTGCCCAGAAGAGCTTACAATTTTTAGATAATGTTTTCACCTCTTAGCTCATACAGCCAAGATCTACATAGAGAAGACAAACAAAAATGGGGAAAGAGAAGAACTGTTTTCCCCCATTTTATGGATGGAGAAATCAAGGCGCAGAGATTAAATTACTTGTCCAAGATCACACCGGAGATCTTTGACAAAGCCAGTAACTGGACCTAGATCTGCCGCATCCCATTTCAGTGCCTTAATCACACATGAACATGATCTTTCTTTTTCTATAGAGGTTATATATCGCAAAACTTTCTTATGGTTTCTGATGAGTCCAAGTGCTTCCTTGTTTTTATTTTACATAAACGTTGCAAATGACTTTATGTTAGTAGTGCTTTTATCTGATAAGCACTGCACAAAACGTTAACTAGTTCATCTAAACAGCTATGTTTTTGTTATTAAATGGCCACAGTAGGTGCATTTTTGATTCTGAGCACTTCTTGTGAGGCCTTCTGCATGATTGTGTATTGAAGAGAGCCCTTGTACAACTTTTTCCCCATTGTTTTTATACACACACAATGTATTTAAATATCCACTTACAGAGCTACATGCAAGATTTTTTGTGAGGTTTTTTGTTTTTGTTTTGTTCTTTATTTCTATGGGCTTAAACCTCCAGCTCTTAATGGGAATTAAGTTAATGCAGTTAATGGGAATTTTGCCTGCTTAAGGATTGCAGGATTAAGTCCTATGGCCACAATTTTCAAACATGCATGCCTAGATTTAGGCACCTGAATACATATTTAGACACCTATATTAAACACCATGATGTTCAGAGGTGGTGAGCAGCTTCAGCTTAATTTACAATGAGCCCTGACAGCTCAGCACATCTGTAAGTTAGGTCACTTACTTAGGTGCCTATGGTAAATAGTAATTGAAATGACTAATTTTGGACACCCAAATTTGAAAATTTTGGCTTATTCTTTCAATCATCAGTACACTACGCTGATCTTTTCTCTCAAATAAAATTACTTTTAGATAAAAACAATATGTGAGTGTGAGAGATAGAGAGCATGCACGTGATTACATTAATTTGCTATGAATCATGTCTATTGCAGGTAAGTTTATACCCTCTCTTCTTATGATAAATGTGTGGATATAATATCGTATGGGTGTACATGCTATCTAAGAGCATAAGAATAGCTATACTCAAACTGACCAATGGTCCATCTAGCCCACTATCCTGCCTTCCAACAATTGCTGGTGCCAGATGCTTCAGAAGGAGTGAACAGGACATGACAATTTATTGAGTGATCGATCCTGTTTGTCCAGGCCTAGCTTCTGGCAGTCAGAGGTGTAGGGACACCTAGAGCATGGGATTGCATTCCTTAATATCTTGGCTAATGGCCACTGATGCACCTATCCTCCCTGAACATATCTAATTATTTTTTTAACCCAATTATAGTTTTGGCCTTCACGACATCCCCTGCCAAGAAGTTCCACGGGTTAAGTGTATAGTGTGTGATTTGTACACCACTACATACGGTGATACTTCCTGGCTGAGGTTTGACATCTGAAAGTCTTGCATAACTCACCTGTTTTCTTCAGGTTACTCTGTATTGTATGCAACATCATCATTTACACATTTTTTCCCCTCATGTTCTATGATAAGAGCAATGCCTAGTTCTCCTTGTGAGCCTACCTATTTTCTCTACAATCTCTCTCATGCTCAAGATTTGCACCATTCTCCCCTCTCCGATGCCAAGATGGCACTATCTTGTGCCCAGAAGACACAATGCAGCATGTGATTTGTTCTGTCTACCATTGGTGCAGTTTCATTCCTCCATCAGGAAGGGAGCAAAGGAGCAAAGAACTGTCCAAAACCCTGCCTCAAGAAAGGCCGCTCCCTCTTTGCTGGGCCTAATTCCTAATTCTAGATGTAGAGAATAAAAATAGATGTTTTGCGGAAAATCAAGTCTCCCTCACAGCAGTCTGTATTGCTATCATCATACTCACCTAACAAGATTTCTAAATACAATGCTTCCATATTGTATGGTTATTGTCTTGCTCCCAAATCTACAGAAGTCTAATATCAACTTATCTCTTTATAACGCAACAAGAACAGTAGAGCAGGTAGCCAAAGAGATTTTCTTATGAAATTTTAAGTAAATGTTCAGCATCTCAGCCATGAATTCACCGTATGTATTCTACCCTCTCCCCACAGCATGGCCTCCACTGTTTCACCGGATAGGTAAGGAGAAGGGAAATTTAGTTTCTGATTTATGGAGACATCTCAGTGCTCCAGGGGAATGTAACTGCCACTAAAGCAGCTCTAAAGACAACACATACATCAGTGCATCAAAGACACAGACATGGTTTGAAAAGCTGTAGAAGCATTAGAACAGTCACTTTTTAACAAAGTCATAGTCTATGTAGTGAGAACACAGATCCAACTGTGATACAAACTTCCTGTTCTATTTCTTTAGGATATAAGCATGGCAAGAGAGCTCACATCAGTACTCCATGTTAAAAGAAAAACAAAGGAACATACACCAGAGTGGGACCCATTCCACTTCATTACCAAATTCCAAACTAACGCCCTATTCCAGCAAAGCATTTCATCTTATACTTAGCTGTAAATGTATGACCTGTCCCATTGGAGTTAAACATTTTCCACTTAGAGGCTTTGTTGGATTGAGGCCTGTTACTTCAGCGCAAAAGAAAATCTGTCTGCTGGATTTTAATAATTTTGTTACAAATCAGTAAGTTACCATTAAGCAGCAATTCAGTTTTTTGGAGTTTTGACTAAGCCAGAGATTCATAAACTCTTCCACAGCAAGGACCAATTTATATATCATCTCGATATAGCTTGACTGGGATTCACCACAGCTCCAGTGTGATCCGGGGGACCTAAAGGCACATTTAGGCCTTAAAAACAATTAAGTGCCTTGCTGAATCAACACTGCAGGTACCTAAATAAAAATGACTTCAACAGATACTGCAGGAGCTCAGAACCTCAGAAAAATTAGGCTGCTAAATGTCAGAGTTTAACTTCTAATCTAGGTATCCAAGTCTGAATATTTTGACCATACTGCCCACCAGTCTATTTTTTTACTGTTTGTTTTGATTAACCATTATTGATAACAATCTCAGATATTTTTGGTTCAAATCGCTAACAAATATTGTGTCTCTCCCTCTCCCAAATAAACAAATTTCCTCTCCCCATGTTTTGAGAAGCTGCTGTCCTGGCTTCCCTTTT
This sequence comes from Chelonoidis abingdonii, assembly GCF_003597395.2. Classification (NCBI taxonomy): domain Eukaryota; kingdom Metazoa; phylum Chordata; order Testudines; family Testudinidae; genus Chelonoidis; species Chelonoidis abingdonii. Next base: position 141,900,412 of record NC_133770.1, read on the forward strand.
GTTTATGTACTTTTTGTGAACTAGAACACCTCTGGGAACGGGACAAAAATACAGAATTCGTGATTCTTAGTTTGCTGCAAGTCAGGAGAAGACTCTCTGTGCAGAGGAAGTGTTTATTACTTCTTCATGTTACAGCAGTTTTATTAGTTTTATTCTTTAAAATAAGAGAGAAACTAAGTAGGACATCCCAACATCAAAAACATTTTAAAATTTAACAAAATGTGCTGGACAGTGTCCTTTTAAATTACTTTTTGCTTAAGATGGATGTTCAGTTAGGTTTGTTTAGAAGAAACACATCCACACAGATACTGCATGATGGATATTAGCATGTTATTCCTTAAAAAACTATGTTCAAGTCAAAATTGAAGGTCAGCTAAACTCAGAGAAATTCAGGTTTGAGGATTAGAGCCCAAATTCTGCACCAGTGAAGTCAAAGGGGGTTTTGCTATTAACTTAAATGGGAGCAGAAGAGTGCCCTAAATTCCTCGCTTAAATCATGATCTTATATGTTTGGGAATATTTCAGCACAATAAATTAAAGTCACAGAATCAGAAAGTTTAAAGTCAGAAGGGATCACTAGATCATGTAGCATGACCTCTTATATATCATAGGCCTCCAACACCAGACAGTGCCCGCACACTAAACCCAACAAAACAGAACTTGAAACTAAAAGTAGTTTTGTAGGTGTTCTGTCACAAGCAGAAATCACTAATCCAAATCCTTAAAGAGCACAATTTTGAGCCTAAATTTATTTTCACATTGCTTTTTTCAATACTATGAAAGCAGTTCTCTCTCCCTTAAATTTTAGTGCCACTGCAAACTCTTGGGATATGGAACAAGGGATGCATAACCATACAAACTAAGAGGATGCAAACCAACTGCTGTCCCTAGAAAGACCAACGCACAATGTCACCACACACCAATTGCTCTGAATACTGGAATCTTGCAAGAGGATCCTAAAGAACAGATCTGAATTTAAATCAAAATCCTGCAGTCCCCACACTGCAGTGAACATACTAATACCAAAATAGATCTGGCCCTGAAGAGATCATAAAATAGAGCGGGGTGGGGGAGGTGGGAGGGGCGGAAGGATTTTCAGGCTTAAATCATTTACATACAATCTACTTTTTATGCAGCCTCTGCTACAGAAAAATGTATATGCTCATAAAGTAGAAAACACTGAACATAAATTTAGCTCAGAATGAAACGAATGCAGTTATTCTAGGGAAATCTTGGATTGACACATCATGTTGTACCTCAGTCTTTACTAGATGGCACAGATGAAAATCTCAGACACCATCTTCATTTACCCATCCAAGCATCCAAATGAGCAAGCAATCTATTTATAGCTACCAACCGTTACTGTTTGCAGACGTACTTTTTCTCCTTAATGAACCACCTCCTCAAAATTGAATTTCAGCTTTCAGCTATTCAGATTTTTTCCGTTAGCTCAGAAACCATCCGAAACAAAACTATCAGCATGATTCCTAATATACTGCCAAATAAACTCAAAAAAGATATGTAACTTTTTCCCCCCAGAGTGATTATACTCCAGCTAAGAGAACCAAGGAAAATTTGAGAGGAAAGCAGCATAAAAAGAATTCTGATTTTTTACTGTAATATTCCCAAATAAATCCATTGTGATACGCTTTCTCCAAAAAATCAGGGACACTCCCCCCCCATTGAGTCAAATTATTTATTCAGACTTCAAAAGCAAAAATGGACAAATAGAATAAAGCATCTGCAAAGTACAGGGACATTACTCTGAAGTACAAGTTGATTATCATCACCATTTGTAATGCAAAGCAGGGCAAAGCAGCAATCTAAAGAGAACTCCAATAACATCACATTTAGTGTTGTATTTGCAGAAATGTAAAACAGTCCAGTTTTGGAGGTGGGGGTGGCAGGCATAGGGAGAGATGTCCTGTTATTGTATTGCAAGAAGTCTGAAATAAATATGCCCATATTAGTAGTGACATTTTAAAAAAATATTTCAGCAAGGTCAAAGTTCTGTTTTGTTTTTATAAGACAAACAATTCTCAGACTCTGACACCTCGCAAATCCTTTAAGGTTTAAAAAATTTATTCTCAAGATTCTGATCATTTCATCAATTTACTGCCTTATAGATCTACCATCTTATCTCTGAAGTGCAAGAGTCTTATTTCAGCATTTTTCTGTGTTAAACTTTTCCCTCTTTTTTCTCTATCTCGTAACTACATCATCTACTAGAAGTCCTGCAGCCTTCTGTAATAACCATTTGGTAAAGAATGACAAGTGGTGCAACAGCATCACTATGAAAGAGAAGACCACCATATCATACCAACATAAAATGCAACCTCTGATCAGTTCGGGAACTAAATCATGCGAGGAGGAGTATATCTCATGAAGACAACGTTCATATGGAATTTCAGTCTCAATAAAACAAAATTACATTTGTTACCACAATAATATTTCCACAAATGCAACGTTGCTAACAACAACAATGCTGAAGACCTGTTCTCTCTACAGAAACAAATTGCTGTTTTCTGTAAAACATTACCACTAATCCCTTTCTAGTCAACCTAAAACATACACTGTAACAGTCATAGTAGATTTCACTGCTCAATAAAGTATAAGAACTAAGGTTTGCTCAACTGCCAGTGATTACACCACCCCACTGAGTAAAAAAACATACATACAAATTACTGCCATGAAATTTGTTCTCAGAACAGTGACAGAAAGCCATTCCCTTAATTGGATCTGAACTGCAAAGACAGAAGGGTGTTTGGGTTTGTTTTTTAATTAGCAACTAAGGCTACATCTACACTACTCGCCGGATCGGCGGGTGGTGATTGATCTATCGGGGATCGATTTATCACGTGTAATGTAGATGCGATAAATCAATCCCCGATTGCTCTCCCGTCGACTGCTTAACTCCAGCTCGGTGAGAGGTGGAAGCAAAGTTGATGGGGGAGCCGTCGCAATTGACCCCGCGCTGTGAGGTCGTAAGTCGAACTAAGATACGTCGACTTCAGCTACACTATTCTCGTAGCTGAAGTTGCATATCTTAGGTCAATTCCCTCCCCCCCGCCCTAGTGTAGATCAGGCCTAAGAGGCATGTTTCTCTCTTTCATGCAAATACAAGCACCGTGACCTATCTATGCTACAAGAAGAGCCGAATATCTCTAACCATAGCATAAGTATTATGAAACATTTTCATTGTCACTGTGGACAGGAAAACATGGTCATAAAACCAACAGACCTAATAGAATTATGGGTAAAGAAACTAATTCCATTCTCCAAAGTAGCAAAATACCCTCAAAACTGAGTTCTCATTGACAGAAAGTCACTAAAACCATATGATCTAACCCACTGGCTTTGCCATAGAATGAAACCCTAGCCCCACTGACTTCAATTGCAAGATTCCCATTCACTTCAACAGGGTCAGGATTTCACTCAGAGTTCTTTAAGGGATTGACAGAATGGATGGGATTTCAAATGGGCAAGTCTATGTATCAGTTTGACCTGTCTCTCAACCTGTGGCCAGTACCATCTTGGCTATTGTCAAATAACAATTAAGAAATCTTTCTTCTTGGAGGGAGCAGGGACGACACTTGTAACAATAATGTATGAACACACTGTTTATTAAACAGAACTTGTAGATAGTGGGGCCAGGAAAGACTGATCACTTAGAGTAGGTCTACACTAGAAACATTACAGCAGTAGAGGGGTTCTTCATTCGCTGTAGTAAATCTACCTCTCGTCCTAGCGGGGTCTACTTTGGAGCTTAGGCTGGCTTAATTACATCACCCAGGACTGAAATTTTTCACAGCCCTGAGCAATGTGGTTAAACTGACCTAACTATAGCATAGATCAGCCCTCAATCTGACAGGTATTTTACAAGGCTGATTCCTCCATTCTGCCTAGATTCTAATCTAACCTTCTCATAATTATCTCCAGAAAGGATACCTCAACTACATCCCTAACTAAGTGATTTAATCCAATGATCAGTTACTCTAATTGTCAGATATTGTTTTTCTTTCCTTAATTTTAGCCCACAGCACCTCCACCTTATCCAGCCCCACTGTACACCCACATAATGACAACAGATAATAGGTGCTGAATCAGGCCCATTATTTCTATCTTGTGAGCAGCTCCTTCATGGACATTCTGACCCAGGAACCTCTGAGTGGCAACTCGCAAGGAGCACAGAGGAGATGCATAGGGGTTACAAGGATCTCCTGGGCCTCGAATTTATATTCTAGTTCACTAAGAGTATCATGTGAGGTCTCTACTAAAAAGCCAATGTCACACTGGCCAACAATATCATTCTGAAACACGTGTGGATGTTGTGTAAGAGTAAAAGAAGATGTATTTTTGCCTCTATCCTTTAAAAAACTGGAAGTCAAATCCTACTAAGGAAAATAGCAAGGAGCATAAATCTGGCAAGTCAAGTATAAATATGCATGCCAAAAAAAAATGTGAAGAGCAACTAATCAAAGATTCTAACACTAAAACAAACAAAAACAAAAAAAAAAGTAAGTACATCAGAAGCAGGAAGATTTTCAAACAATCAGTGGGGCCACTGGACAATTGAGGTGCTAAAGGAGCACTCAAGAAAGACATGGCTACTGCAGATAAGCTAAATCAATTCTTTGCATTGGTCTTCACTGCAGAAGATGTGAGGGAGATTCCCACACTTGAGCCATTCCTTTTAGGTAACAAATCTGAGAACTGTCCCAAATTGAGGTGTCAACAGAGGATGTTTTGGAACAAACTGATAATAAACAGCAATTTTAAACAGGACCAAATGGTATTCACACAAGAACAAGAACTCAAATAAGAAACTGCAGAACTACAAACTGTTGTATGTACCACCTGTGGCTCAAAGAAGCCTTTGTACCAAATGACTGGAAGATAGCTAACATTATGCCAATTTTTAAAAAGGGCTCTACAGGTGATACTGGCAATTTCAGGCCAGTATATCTAACTTCAGTACTCGGCAAATTGGTTGAATCTATAGTAAAGAACAGAATTATCAAACACAGATGATACTGGGGAAGAGTCAACATGTCTTTTGTAAAGAGAACCCATGCCTCATTTATCTATTAGAATTATTTGAGGGGGTCAACAAGCATCTGGACAAGGGAGGTCCTGTTGATATAGCGTACATGTACATTCAGAAAGCCTTTGCCAAAGTCCCTCACCAAAGGCTCTTAAACAAAGTAAGCTGTCATGGGATTAGAGGGAATGTCCTCTCATGGATCAGAAACTGGTTAAAAGACAGGAAACAAAGAAGAATATATGTTCAGTTTTTACCATATAAAGTGGTAAATACCAGGATCTCTCAAGGAGCTGTACTTGGACTTATGCTATTGAACATATTCATAAATGATCTGGAAATGGGGGTAAACTGTGAGGTGGCAAAGTTTGCAGATTATACTAAATTACCCAAAACAGTTAAATCCAATCTGACTGCAAAGAGATCTCACAAAACTGAGGTGATCAGGTGACAACACGGAGATGGAATTCAATTAAGTGCAAAGTAATGCACACTGGAAAAAATATTCCCAACTATACATACAAAATGATAGGATCTAAATTATCTGTTATTCAAGAAAGAGATCATGGAGTCCTTGTGGATAGTTCTTTAAAAACATCTGTTCAATGTGCAGTAGCAGCCAAAAAAGCTAATAGAATGTTAGGAACCATCAAAAAAGGGATAGATAATAAGACAGAAAATATCATACCGCCATTTTATAAATCCATGGTATACGGATACCTTGAATACTGTGTGCAGTTCTGGTTGCCCCATCTCAAAAGAGATATATTATAATTGGAAAAGGTACAAAGAAGGGCAACAAAAATTATTAGGAGTATGGAACAGCTTCCATATGAGGAGAGATTAAAAAGATTGGGACTGTTCATATTAAAAGAAAGATGACTAAGAGGGGATATGACAGACATCTAGAAAAGCACGTAGAGAAAGTGAAGAGGGAAGTGTTATTTACCCCTTCACATAACACAAGAACCAGGTATCACCCAATGAAATTAATAAGCAGCAGGTTTAAAGCAAACAAAAGGAAGCATTTCTTCACACAACACACAGTCAGCCTGTGGCGCTCGTTGCCAGGGGATGTTGTGAAGGTCAAAAGCATAAATGGGTTCAAAAAAGAACTAAAGTTCATGGAGGATAGATCCATCAATGACTATGCTCTGGGAGTCCCTAAACCTGTGATTGCCAGAAGCTGGGACTGAACAAGATGGATCATTTGAAAATTGCCCTGTTCTGTTCATTCCTTCTGAAACACCTGGCACTGGCCACTGTTGGATACTGGGCTAGAGAGACTATTGGACTGACCCAATATGGCCATTCTTATGAGTTATGTATATACATTGAAAATTATGTTTTTAAATGTCTAGAGACTGGTCACCAGGAAAGGTGGAAAACAGGTTCTCTTTCAGACAAAATTTTTTTTATCTATCTGTTAAATTAAGTATTGTCTGGTACACAATGTGCCTCCATTCATCAACCTGAATCAAATGCTAATGAAGGATTATGAAAACTTCAGAGAAAAGTAAGAAGAAGAAGAAAATAGTGAGGGGTGGGGGGCAGTGGCACGAAGGAACCCTATCTTTAGGTACACATCAAAGCTTTGTTGTAGTATATTTTTGGAAAAGACATGCTGACATCCTTCACATAGAAAGTAAACAGTGGGGCATCTCAGCTAGGCTTGGCTGAAAATGCTGGTGAGAACTTTGGGTGAGAGAAGCTTCATTAAACAGAAGGATAACTTGTTAGCTAAGTTTAGTCTCTAGAATGCAAGTTATGATTCATTGGCACCGGCTTCTGCTCCCGCCGGTGGGTGTTCAACCTCCCTCTGTCCCTGGCCCCACCCCAACTCCACCCCCATTCCAACCCTTTCCCCAAAGTCCCCACCCCAACTCCACCCCCTCCCTGCCCCTATTCTGACCCCTTCCCCAAACCCTCGCCCCAGCCCTGCCTCCTCCCCTGAGTGCGCTGCGTTTCTGCTCCTCCCGCTCCCTCCCAGCACGCCGCCAAACAGAAGCAAGGCAGGAAGCGCTGGGAGGTAGGCGGAGGAGCGGGGACACGACATGCCCTGGGGGGAGGCAGAGGAGGAGGTGGGGAGCTTGGCTGCCGGTGGGTGCAGAGCACTCACTAATTTTTCCCTGTGGGTGCTCCAGCCCCAGAACACCCATGGAGTTGGCACCTATGTTATGATTTTGTTTTACATGTAACCATTTGCTTCCAATGTTCTTCCTCAGGATCACCTGAATCGCTGTTCTTTGATAAGAGATATATTTATAGAGAAAAAAGGAATACATTTAAGTGCTGCGGTATTAAGCAAAGTGCTGATCCTGAATTGAATCTAAGCTGGTGTGCGCCATTCCTTTGGGAACAGCAGGCCAGGTAATTCTGCGAGCATTCAGTAGATAAGGGGCTGTACACCTGTCGTTACCTGTACAGGGAGAGTGATGCCTCGAAGGTAGTGCTTGTGTCACCAAAGGCTGATGGTGAATTCAGGGAGCTGACCCACAGCAGGCATCAAGTCTTCCTCAGACTAAGAGCAGGTGGTGGTGAGGTGCCTCACAACCCTGGCTACCCTTGAGGAGCGTCACAGGTATTCTCTTGCCTTTCATGTTTGTTTGATTTCCCAAAGTCCTTCTCTGTGCCTGTACCAGAGTGTTTCCAACAAAGACAGGGAAACAGCAAAGCTTTTGTGGCATTACTGACTTCACGAAGGGACAGTTTGGCTGATTCTCCCCAATCAGACAATTCTCAGGGAACACAAATTCTACTAATTTTACAAAGTGGCAGTAAAAGTTTCAGAATAGTTTCAAATCCACCAATGCAACACATATTAGATTCCAGCTGCACTCATAGTGTGCTAGGTGATGAACAATTTGCCACTTAAGACTCCAATAACTGCTGCTTAGAACCTCAGAGAGCGAAGGTTTAAGCCTTTAACAAGAGCATCCCGAAAGCGGGCAAAAATGTTAGGAATGTCACATTTAATTGGCTTTAACCTTCTGTCCTTGCACCAGGCACTGATAGTGCCCCTGCCTTTATAATATAAAAGAGGAGGTAGCCCAATTACACATGTGCAGGAGCATGATAATCATCAGCTCAACATAAAGAGCTACATTACATTATTCTTGTGCTCCCTCAGGAAAGCCCAGAGAGCAGGCCCAGGTGACTGAGGGACCTTGTGTGGGACTTAGGACCTGAATGAGCAAGGCAGATTTTGTGGCTGTTCCATTGCAATGATGATACACATCTGAGATTAGAATTTGGCCCTCAGTGTTGCAATGTAAGAAATTAATAGTAATAAAACCATCCTTTGTTGCAACTGCTGTATAAGATAAAAACACAACTTCCACATTCCCCAAGCCTCCTTAGCCCCAAGAACTGCCTGCCATCTGTTATACATTTTCAGATTTAGAGTGTAAAATATTGGAAATAGAAAAAAAATCATGAAAAGAAGGCAGCTGCACAAATTATGCTATGCAGCATAGACAAACAGCCCCATGACTTGTTTATTCTTGAAAACAGATTATTAAGTATCACATGGCAGAATATGATTCTCAGACTTTAAACAACAAAGAGATCACTTCATCGGATATTCTTCCTGGTATACACTTTGAAAAGAAACAGGAAATGCCAGCTTTGCCATAAAAGCCACACTGGTCTTCTCTATGAAAAAAATTAATAAATGTGTTCTACATCTCAAAACACAGCAAGCAAACTATTCATCGTGCAGATCAACAAAAAGCTCTAATCACAAAACTACAGTGTATATTAAGTATAAAAACACCAAGACAAATAAGACTAGAAGTTTGAACAAGAGACTCTACCACTTCTTGTCCTGACCTGAACTCCATAATTCTGCAAGCTTGGCTTTTTTCTGGAGTACATAAATATCCCGTGCCAAGATATGCTATTCATTATATTATCCGGTGAAGAAAAACTGGTCAAATTGCAATTATCCCTCCCCTAGTTCAGTTTGTTGCTATTAACTAGACAAAGAGACATAAAACAATTACTTGATTTTTTCCAACAGTAGTAACAATTTAATAAAAAAAAGGACATGCTATCTTAAATAAGGAATTTATTTAACTTAATTTGAAAACATTTTAATGATATGCTAACCAATTAATATTTACAAAATGGGACTAAATATTCTTCCAAAGTATATCAGATGAAATGCATGAGTAGACTCATTTAAAAAAAAAAGGGGGGGGGGGAGGACTGATTTCACTAAACACAATTGTAAGGTTTGATTCTGTTTCCACTGAAGTCAAGAGGAATTTTGTTAACTTCAGCGTGAGCAGGAACGTGCACATTACATACAATACAAAAATGTGCAAGTTGGAAGATAGATAATAAAAGTTTTTTTTTTTAAATCAAGTCTGTAACAGATTTGACACTTTTGAATCTGGATACCAGAATGTAAAGAAACTTTCCGGACTGAACATTCTCTAAATCAGGGGTTCTCAGACTTTAGCCACCTGGGGACCCACATTTTGACTTTAGAATGTTCAGGGGTGCTGGGAGGAAGGGGGAGCAGTTGATCAGCAGGGCCCATGGACCCCCTGGGGTCTCCTTGAGAAACTGCTCTAAATGATGACGCCTTCAGCATCCAGCAAGAAGTTATGGGAATATGGAAGATGCGAAACAAGATTCTGGGTTGAATCTGATTTTCCAAAGTGCTGAGTACTCACTAATCCAGTTAAAGTCAGTGACAGCTGCAGGTACTTGGCACTTCTTTAAATCAAGCCCTTGCTATCTCCAAGCAGGCACCTGAGACACCAAAATCAGGATCACTTTTGAAAGTTTTGGCCTAATCTTTTTAGTGTTGTGCTGTTATTGGGGAAAGGAAATGAGGGCAGATGGTTTTTGAAGAGAAGATAAAAAGAAAATGATTTTGACTCCATGCAAGGGAGCCTAACCTAATATTTTCTGAGTCATTAGCTTAAAAAAGGTGTTACATACATTGAGCATAGCCCTTTGTTGGGATCATATGGGTAATTAAGAATCTTAGGCTTAGACTCCATGCGGAAAAGCTCCTCTCCCTCCTGCTTCCCTTTTCTTCCATTGGGGGAGGGGCATAACACACAGAGAAATTTAATAATATCACCTATAAAGCACTGCACTGCAATTTACCTATCCATCTGAACCCATCTGTGACTGGAAGAGCTCCTTATGCTGGTGTGAACTATAATGAGCTTACTTGGAGAAAAGCCTTTTAGAAACTGTCAGTATCAATTCATAACCAATATTTTCCCTCCTTGAACAGAATTTGTACAACAGTTATTTAGCCAAAGCACTAGTGACCGTGGGGAACCTTTTACCTAATTTATAAGGTTTGCTACACTAACAGGAGATTGCATGTAAGATAATTCAGCGTCCCTGCCCACTCAGTCACTGGCTTCTCTAAGGAGGTTGCTAATAAGGGAGCCAAATGTTGTGATTTGTATGACATAGACACCTGCCCAAGGGAAACTAAACAGTGATCACCAACCCAATTGGACAGCCATCATATAGTAATATCTTTTGATCTAGACAGACACCATGGATCAAATCAACCCAAAGCTGATGTTAACTGACAACCTTGTTTCCCCCCCATCTTCATTCTTCCCTTCCCAATTGTTGCTAATCTTAGACAAAACCAACAATAAATCATCCAGATTTCTCCAATTTTGAATGATTCATCCTGTATACAAAAGATTCATATATTATAATACCAGAAAGGACAATTGTCTGACCTCTTTTATAACACTGGTCATAGAATTTCCCTGAATTAATTCCTGTTTCCACTAGAGCATATCTTTTAGAAAAACACCAATCTTGGTTTTAAAATGGACAGAGAATCCACAACGTCTGATAAATTGTTCCAATGGTTAATTACCATCATTGCATCTTTGAGTTTACGATGAACCCAATCAAATTAATCCTGTCTCTATGCTATCTTTAAATGGTATCTTTAGAAATGCTGAAGACTAGATAGAAGTTTTGTCCCCCAAACATGGATAATGCCTTGAAATATTACAGACCACTCAGCATTTTAATACTTTCCACGCCCATCTGACAGCTTCTGCGGTGTTGAGGAGGATGAAAGTCTCAGAGAAGGAGAACATCCAATTGGAACAGAGGGAAACGATTCCATAGTTGGGACCCTTCTTCCAGATGATGTCATGGCATCCAATTGCACTGAGAGGGGGAGGGAACTCCAGTTATTAGGAAGAGACAGGTAATAGTTATGGGGAACTCAATCATTAGAAACATAGATAGCTGGATTTGTGATGACCAGGAGAATTGCATGGTGACTTGCCACCCTGGTGCGAAGGCTGCAGATCTCTTGAGACATCCAGAGAGATGTATATGTAGTGCTGGGGAGGAGCTAATGGTTGTGGGATACGTAGGTACCGATGACACAGGGAAGGATAGGAGAGAGGTCCTGAAGGCCAAATTTAGGCTGCAGGTAAGAGACTGAAGTCCAGGACCTCCATAGTAGCATTCTCTGAAATTATAGCCATTATTAACATACCTTTATTCTTCCTCTTCAGGGGTACGTAACTATATTTCACTCAGCCAAAAATAAGAACAAAAACAAAAAATAAATAGATGTGAATTTGGTGAAAACTGCTGTTCTTATGCCCTGCCATCCTGCTGCTTATTGCCTCTCTACTGGCAAAATCCAGGGTAATGAGGAAATAGAAGAAAATCAGAAGAAATTGTAACACCCAAACCATGACCCTTTCCCTGGAATCTGAAACTGTGATCTGTCTGGGACGACGACAAGCCTTGAATACTTTACAAGAGACTGTAAGTACATACGCAGTAGTAGCTAGAAATAGTAGTTGAAGGCTGGTATTATTTTTTCCAACAGTCTATTGATTCATAAAGACTTCCTCATCTCCTGCTCCTTTAACCACGACTCCACCCAGAACTATGTCTCTGCTCAGACCACAAGCGGGAACTGTGATTCACTAAGGAAAGTACAGTCCTTGTGGCCAGTTTTATCTGCTGAATGTTCCCAGCCACTGGGGCCTTCTCAGAGTTCTACAAAAAGAAGCTGAACAAACGCAGAATGTTAAGTTCTAATACAATTATATCAACATCGCACACACACTTACCAGGGACTGGGACTGTTTGTTTGTTCCATAGAACTACAGTTGTTTATACAAAGATCCAGAAGTATCACTTTTCCTGGAGACAACTTTTAAAACTAAATAATTTAAGAGCTTCATGAAAAACTAATAGGCTTTCACCAAGCATAAACCTAGGATTCAGCAAGAATATTACAATGATAGTACAATCTACTGAAAGCCTGACCTAATTAACACTGTAATTATTGATGAGTTGCGCCACCCCATCATCTGTGCCATAATAGGACGGCAAATCCACTGAAAGCCATGGAATCTGTCAGTGACACACACTGCTGTTGCACACAGGGTTGGGCTGTCAGCTAAATATATTAAACCACATGGTTTTCAAATGATTTCTATTAGCATGGTATAGCGTAAAACAGACCTTTGAGCTTTGTTTCCCCACATAGATGGGCATTGAAACTCTCACTCTCTAATCCAACACATCTGCTAGATTACATTTTCAACCGATAATAAAATAATCATAAACCACACGCCACTGGTCAATAAACTATACAGATGACTTATTTTGATAAATTACTAGCTCCTTTTTAAAAATAATAAGTTGCCTTATAAGGGTGACCTCTTGTACACATTGCAGCTCACTTAATATCTCCAGAGTAAATCTTTTCAGCTGTTCAGGTTGTTTCTGGATGGGAAAAAGCAACAAATATACCTGGCCCACTTGCAGGACACTTTCATTTAGAAAAATAGCTAATGTACTTGTTATATTTTCAGCTGTAACCTCCATTCCTCAGCCTGTAAAGCAGATTCAACAATCACATAAAAGGAGGCTTACAACTGGCACTTGGCTATCTCTACACTGCAACAAGTGGTGTAAATTGCATTTTTGCAAAAATACTCATTCTAGCTTTAATCAGGTAGCTCACCAGAAACAGCAGCAAAAACACAGCAGCAGACTTCAGCACAGGCTAGCAATTCCAGGACAAATCCAAGGGGCTGGTGGGCTTGTACAGACCATGCTCAAACCCACACTGCTACATTATCACTGCTATTTTTAGTGAGCTAGCTACATTAAAGATAGTGCAGGTACATCTATAGGAGCTGCATATCTCACCTCCAGCTGCTCTCCGGCCTAGTAGTGGCTGCATTTTAATTGCATATATAGTTAGTGAAATGGTGGGTGATCATCTGGAATGAAAGGCATTTGATCTACACATACATGTAAGCTATTCTATTTATTAAACAAATAATAATATAATCTTGGTAATGTTCAAGTAGACAGACTACTTATTAGAAGTCAGATGCAGGTGTTTAGTCTAATATATGGGCTTTCAATCAGGAGAGGGGGAAGGATTCCACAAACAGGTCTAGGGGAATCATGACCATCCTCCTTTCCTTTGTGGCTAAATTGGAGGGGGTCCAGAGTATCCTGAAACTTCTTTTCTGTTCTGTCATGGGGCTAGGAACCACTGGTGTAAAAGGACAGGTCAACTAGAATAAAATACTTTAATTTAAACACACAGACTCAGACTATGCTGTGCCACAGGAGATTCCTCCTCTATTCCCCAGGCCATCCTTTGTGCCGAAGTCTGCAAAGGGGTATAGGTAGGACGGCATATAGCAGTCTTATGCTGCTCCTGCACAAGGAAGCATTCTCCCCCTCAGATGGCTGCAGTGCCTTCAGGGCCCATACATCATCTGAGTCCAGGGAAGAGGCCAGCATTGGCCCAGGAGTTGCAAGAATTAGGGAAAACAGTCCCTTGGTGCTATCTTTTTAAAGAGTTTTAGGTATAACAGCAATTGGGTCCCATCTTGCAGCTTTTCTGTATGTGTAAGTCCCACTGAACTCAATCCCTATGTGGACAGGTTGCAGGACTGGGCCTGCTTTGGTTAACACGTTCTGTTTTTCTTTCAAGGAAACACGCTATGTTTGGAACCATTTGGCATAATCAGGGAAATACATCCTGATGCATGTGAAGTTTCTCAGTCTCCAACTCATCAGTTTCTCAACTGTGTAGGCCAAAGTGTTTTCTGCCCCCCTGCCCATAAGTGCTCAAGACGATGTGGCCACACAAGCTCCACCAAAGAAACAGCAGGAGCACAGAACTCCTGTGAGCCTGAGGGAATCCCATGCAACTTCCACGAGAAAGGGAAGGCCATTCTCGGAGCACCCTTGGCCCCCCTGATAGCACAGCTCCCTCAGGAACCTCAGCTTCACCCCAAGAGGTGACTCGCATGATGTGAAGGAGCACTGAGTCAGCACTGACAAGCTCTATATTGCAACATCCTTATGGGTCAGAAGGGGATGGATGCTTTGGAAAGCAACTTTCGCCTGGCCTCATCCTCTGCTACACAGCCTCCAAAACTGCAGAAGCTAAACATGTGATGTGGCTAGGGTGACCAGATGTCCTGACTTTATACAGACAGTCCCACATTTTGGGTCTTTTTCTTATATAGGCTCCTATAACCCTCCACCCCCTGTCCCGATTTTTCACACTTGCTGTCTGGTCACCCTAGATGTGGCCTCCTGCAAGTTTCAGGGGCAAAAGAGATGGTGCTATTTGCCCCCAATGTCTCCACCTCTGTGTGCAAACACAATATTTGCTTTTGTTCCTTCCTCGCTACGATTATATCCCGCAGCCAACTGTGATTATTTGGGCAAAACTCCCACTGAAATCCCAAGATTTCGACCTCAGCTAAAAGACGAGAATGTCTCCTCTTGAGCCAGTCTGTTTAGCCAGTTGGCTATATATGTGGGAAATATTTGGGCTGTCTTATTTAATAGATCATAATGGCTCTATTAAGAATTAAAAATTATTAAAAAATGGATTTGCTTATCATAGAGCTTAGGACGTTAACAGACAATTTTTAAAAGAATATGAAATCCTATTAAGTTCATAGTCGGTGAAAGTTAATAACCTAACCAATTAGTTTCTTTCAAATAAACAAAGGTCTTAATCCACGTTATCCATCCTGAAAAAGTATTCTAAAATCAAAATCAATTTTTAATTAATTTTATTTAATTAAGAACTTTAAGAAAGTAACTATTTAAAAGTATAACTTTAACAGGATTTAGAAAGGGGGAGGGGAAAAACGGGTTCTTGGACTGAGACCTTCTAGTCTAGTTTTCTCCCTGAAGCAATTTTTAAACGGCTGAGTTATAAACCACTGGAAAAAAGAAAAGGCTTCTATGGAAGGCCAGACACAAGTTCTTGTTACAGCACTGCCTAACAAAGGTAGGTGGTGAGGAAACAGAAACACAATTGTGAGTTTAATGCCTTCAGGTTTTTCACTCCAAAAAAAATCAGTTTGAAGTGAGTATGTCAGCTGAACTTCCCAACTTCCTGAACTTCCCAACACTCAGTTAGGATTCCAGATCTTGTTTAAAACAGACAAGTGCCAACAAGAATGGGTTTTTTTGTAACGTACACACACGTTAATAGAATTAGGCAATTGCTTGATGTGTTCGCTCCAGTGAGTTACATAGTGTATTAAGAGATGGTTACAATTAGCACCTATCATTATCTAGGTACTTATGAAAAAAATACATGCAGACAACAATGGGTATGTTTTTCCCATAATGCCTGTTTGCAACAGTCCTGCTGTTTTGCAGTTATTCACAAATCTCAAAAAAGGAAAGTTTTGTGAATAATCTGGCCTGCAATATTTTGAGAACACAGACTGGAGGTGCGCTGTAAATTTTATTTTTTAAAAAGAAATAAAGTCATATATGTTCTGTTCTCATACAGTTTTTAACTCCATTGATTTCAAAGTGATTGCTCCTGATCTATGCTGCTGCTAAAAGAGAACAGAATCAGGCCTGTCGTCTGGATACGCATTTTTCTTACACAGCCCCTTTCTTTCACATGGTACAATGGGATATTAATACAATGGGACACAAATAATTAAATTCTCAAAGATATCAGTTACAGGATGTTTGCTTCAATCAAGTTTAGCCAACTAACGGCTTACTCAAATGACTTCCACTGATCTCAGTGGCAGCTGGATCAGGCCCTTAATGTGTTTCTACTTTACTATGTATTGAGCTCAATATAGAACTTACATTCACCAGCTCAAGGAAAGAAAATGTTTATACTTTTGGGTGGGACTTTGGATATAGATTAAAGCCAAGGTGCTATGTTTACCGATCTTTTAAAGTAATATCAACATGTTGAAAAAGCTCTTAGGAGAGATCAAAGGCACATTTAGCAACCATAAATTAACAAACATATGTTGAAATGCTAATGTACCCTGGCAAAATTTTATGCAATCAGCTGCCTGGAGCAAGTAATTTCAGCTAATGGACAAGTAAATACCATTAGTTCTTTTCTTCATCATCACAGTAGGATGAACAAGTGTATTTTGTGTCAGGGCTGGTGACTTTTTACGACAATTTGGCAACGGTACAGAGAGACTTGCTCTTAATGCAAAATAAGCTTTTGAAAGATGAGGGACCATTCTCTTTAGAAAAGCCAACATTACTTTAGGATTTACCACTCACAATTCTTGCGAGTTAACCTAGCAAATTTCCCTCCCATGGCATATGACAGAATTTTTCTTGCCTTACATATGAAGATGTCTTTTATGCAGTGCTGTATACAACCTTCTTTTATCTGACTAATTACAATTCTGGGAAACAGACCAGCTATTTTCTTTTTTGTGGGTGGGTGGGTATAGCAGCACCAAACACATGAAAGATGCTATATCCTGAGGGTACAGGACAGTCTCGTGGCTGAAGCACAGTACTGGAAGACAGAGGCCCAGTCTACACTTGAAACTTTATTGGCATAACTATTTCACTAGCGGTGTGATTTTTTTTTAAAAACTGGAACAGTTATACTGGAAGAAGTCCTACTGCAGATGTGCTTATACCAGTATAGTTATTCCACTTCCTGTACTGGAACAGCTATGCCAAAATAAAGCATCAATATACCTACAGCCACACTAGTAGGAGATGTACCGCTTTAACTGTACTGGTATAGTTAAAGCGGTACAACTATCTAGTGTAGACAAAGCCAGAGGATTCGGTTTCTATTTCCAGCAATGTCAGAGACCCCTGCAAAACCTTAGGTAAGTGACGACTTCTCTCTGACTCTGTTTCCCCATCTGCTTCCCAGAATCAAGTCTTTCCTCCTGTAGATATGGCTTACTTTCTTTGTTCCTAGGAGTAATACATTAACCCATATTAAAATGCATGCTGTTTGGTAAAACACAGTGTCTTCTCCTGAAGTGGAAGGGAAAAGCATTCACAGGCAAAACTCCCAAGGTAGGAGAGGATTGGCCCTTTTATGGAGGAGGAAAGCTAAGCCACAGAGTAGCAGAGTGATTTCCCAAAGGTCTCACAGTACGTTGGTGGCCGGGCTAAGAATAGAAACCAGACTTCCAGATACCTGATCCTGTTTTAATCACACACAACACCTTGTCTTGTTCTCTATTAGTACTATCCCAGTTATCCAAAACAGGATCTGTCCGCCAATATGTATTGTATTGAGAAAGTCCTCAGCTTTCCAAAACCTTAATTACCAGCATTTACTCAGTGTCCATAAGACATTCTGATGGTCAAAGCTGTGTCATTTTTATTGCTCATTATCCTCAGGTACATTTCATTTTTCTCTCGGTGTCAAAAGATCAAAAGCACTATACTGTATTTGTGGGGCCCCCCTGTATGTTAAAACCACAACATTCAACAAAAAAAAAGCTGGGAGAACTGTCATACACCACCTTCTCTGAATACAAAATGACATGCAGAAGTACTGTGCAAGAATACTGAAATCTGTTGAGTCAGCTAAGGGAACAGCAACCAAAGCTATTTTGCAAGTAGCAAACTCACCTACTATCAGAGGGTTAGCCGTGTTAGTCTGGATCTGTAAAATGCAACAGAGTCCTGTGGCACCTTATAGACTAACAGAAGTATTGGAGCATAAGCTTTCGTAGGCGAATACCCACTTCGTCAGATGCAGTGGGTATTCACCCACGAAAGCTTATGCTCCGATACGTGTTAGTCTATAAGGTGCCACAGGACTCTTTGTTGTTTTTCACCTACTACGCTGACTTCAGTTCTAAATGTGTGTGCACGCCAAACTGAAGACATTATGGTTGACAATCAGAAGCACACTTGGGCCCCAATCTTGTAGAGACTTTCACATGTGCTTAACTTTATGCAGTGAGCAGTTCCAGGGATCTGAATGGCACTACTCGCCGTACAGATGAGCAAGAGTGTAAATCTTTGCAGGATTGGGATATTAGATCTAGATTTTCAAAAGGTGCACAGCATCCACAAGTCCCATTGACTTCAGTAGAGCTGTGAGTTCTCAGCACTTCTGTATATCAGGCCATCAGAGTCCCCCCGAAATGTTTATTATACTCTTTACAAAGTGTTCTTAAATTAACTTGAGTCAGAGCACAATTAATATCAACCATGAACTGACCTAATGCAGGATTACAAGTGACAATCTTAAAATTGCATCGTTTGCAATTATCCCAAACTACTAAAAAGTAATGTCTGACCAATGTTATGGCTTGGTCAGCAGGGGAAACAGAAGTGGAATAAATCCTTTTCTTTTCCCCTTGCCCCCCCCCCTCCTTCTGTTCTGGCAGTGAAGTGCAGGAACCCCTGCAGTCACTAGCGTACCCCTCTCACAGGAAGCCAACAAGTTTTTGAAAGGAAATACCAGACCTCTCCGTGAGAAACCAGGCATTTAGCCATGTCCTTGTTTAAAGTTTTAGTGGGCTTTCTGCACAAGGGTGATCTTGCAAAGCCGGCATTTTTCTTCTAGCATTTAGCTCACAGATGCCGTCAATGGGCCAAAAACCTCATGATTTGCTGACCTAATACAGAGTACACAGTGCGTATGCTACACAGACAGCAGTCTACACAAAAGGAAACTCACCTACAACACAACGTGGAGAACGAGGCAATCGCACTGCAGACCTGCCACGATTCATAGTTTTAAAACTATCTCCCTCTTGTCATTAAAGGATATTTTTTGCCACGGGAGTTTCAATGATATATATCACTTTCTTCTGGTAATCTCCCAACTCTCACACCCTGACAGAGCCGCAAAAATAATGTGTTTAAACCATGCGAAAAGCAGAAAAACTTTCAGCCAGAGGGCCAGTAACTGGAAGAGAAGCTTGCCCCCCTTTTATTTCTAAAAGGGAGAGGCTCCTGTAACAAAGCAATCCAGATAGGGAGGAAGGGGGGAATAGATCTCGTAAATCTGCTCTTTAGAAAGAGCTGATCACTACAGCAGAAAACTGCCCCCTGCCGTACTCACCTCAGTGAAGAAGTTATCCATTGTTGAAGTGGAGAATGCAACTTGAGGAAGTCAGTCCAGCAAAAGGGCTGAGCAGCAAACCATGTGTGGCCAGGGCGATTACTCCCAGCAAGACTGAGGTATTTCAGTTTTCACACCCCTTCCATCGCTGCCATCAGTTTTGCCCCCTCTCTTGACTCCTTCCTCTCCCCAAAGTCAGCAGCACGTTCATTCAGACAGGCTCCTTTGTCTCTTTCTCTCCCCAGTGTCCTCAGATCCGTGGCAAGTGGCTGCACCAGAAACCTTGGTGGCACGCCGCTGCCTTCGCTTGGAGCGGGGGCTGGGGAAAAAATGAGGAGGAGAGAGAGGATCCAGCTGCCGAGAAGCACGTGTCTGCTCCGCTGAAGTGCCCCCAAGCTACCCTGGGCGTGCAGCTCCTGCAAGGACTTGCAGAGAGCTAGAGACACGCACGCTCCAGCTGCGCTGCTCCCTGTGCAGAGCAGCAGCCAGCAGGGCCCTCTCAGGTCACTCGCGGGAGAGTCCCCAGGGATTGGCAGAGTCCCCGCCCCCACGAGAGAGGCGCCGCCAATCCCGGCCAAGCGCCTCTTTGGAATCCCGGCCCGGCCGGCGCGAGCCCTCCTCTGCCTGCGGGCTGGGGCGGTCGCCGCGCACTCTGCCCGGCTCACCTAGGGCTCGCTCGGGGTTGCCCCCACACAACAAAGAGCCGATGCGATCGCTGCTGCTGCTGCGGGTGTTTATCCGGAGAGAAGGGGCCGCGCGTGGAGCCTCCCACTGTCTTGCAATATCGTTCTCTAAGCCGCGCAGTCTCCTGAAGAGGAGAAGGGAAGGGGATTTCAGAGCTGCCTGGTGGAACGCAGGCATTGGGGTTCACTTCTTTGCTCTGCAGCCGCGTGGTTGCGAAGACCTGATCTCGCTTCGTTTGCACCCCCATCGGTGGCTCCCTGAGGCAGCCACAAACTAAATACACCTATGGGAGACGCAAGAGTCCATCACGCTGTTTGGAGCCGTGTACAGTAAACGATTCAGGAACACCACTGTTTGTTGGTGCTTAGTAATCTGCTCAGTGCCGCCAAGGACACAGAAGTGAAGCTAGTCTCTGTCCCACGCAGCTTACTTTGAGCTATTGGAGCCTCGTGTGGAATCCAGTGCACTTTCCCACCTCATAATGCAATAAAGGAAATTCACCTCTGTCTGGATTTTGTGTTGTTCCTGCTGGCTGAAGGATGGTCTTAAATTACTGTTTTTATTTCTATTTTTTGCCTCAGTGAGCTATGGAGGAGGCACAAATAATATATATTTGTTCCCTTTCGTGTATTCCTGTCAATCAGATGTTGAATTGCCAAGGAAAGAGGCTTCAAATCCCACCCTAAGGCATACAAAAGTCTTTTCAAAATGTAAACACAAATGCAAACAAAACCCAGACAGGTAAGATACAAATAGTTGGTCCTGCTTACTCCCTTAGTTCCTAGTGCAAAAGGATCTGTTTATTTTGAAATGCAAAGCCCTGTGAAGTGTTGTCATCAAACAAAGGTACTAGGAGACCATTGTTTACACCTGTTTTAAAGGATATACATCCTTCAGTCTTTTTGCACACAACAAACTCATTAAAGTCCGTAGGAATTTTGTACGTAGCATCTACTTCATCAGGACACATCCTCTGCCCTTATAAAAATATACTGTAGTATTCAATATTTTACAGCCATAGTTCTCAGTAGTACACATCAAAATAGTCCTATTTCAGTGTGGGAGTCCATCATTTTAGAGCATCCTAGGCTTAATTCTCCTGCGTCTTGTACAGCCATTTTTACATCTGTACACAGCGAATGTAGAACGCTACCATTTTGCTTTAATGCTACCATTTCGCTTTAATATCATTTTACTCCTGCCTTGTGCTGTCATAAATCACTACACAAGATGCAAGGCCAGGGAGAGTCAGGCCCTCTAAGTATATGGTTAAAAAGGTGTGACCTGGCACATTTATATTTCAGGAAGAACTGCACTAAAAAAGAGGTACAACAATAGATAAAGAAAATGTAGTGTTCAGTCCTGCATTCCTCTCACACCTAGAGCCCCATTGGCTTCTTTGGGAGTTTTGCATAGGTGAGTAATACAGGACAGGATCCTTGGAAATCAGCAGCATAACATCCAACAACACTGGCCTTTTTAAGGTGTAACAGACTCAGATGTAAGGTGTACAACAAACACTACTACACAAACTTGAAATAACATGGGATCTTTTCTTCAGCACAAATGTATAAAGTTACCTTTCATCCTCATTTGAAGTTTCACATTTTAGGTGTCATAATATGTAGAAATAAAAGGTGAAATTCCAGTAGGTATGATGTTGACAAAAGTAGATTTAGATCTAAAATAAGAGAGGTAAAGCAATGGGAGATATAGCTGAAAGGTAGGATCAGACATATAAAAAAAATCCTATGTTGAGTCAAAGGAGTCATTTACACTAACAGCTACATCTTTAGTTTAGTTTACATGAAGTTGTGTTTGAAAACAGTCTGGACTTGATCTTCTCCTCCATTGAAGGTACAAAAGAAAGGATAAACTCCTGAGAAGGGTGAGAAAAGAGGTACTAATCCCCTTCGAATAGCTGTGCTCCCCCAGCTCATACAAGGATGAAGGGAATGGCTGCATTCCTGTAGCACACAGCACCAGAAGCAATAGCCTTAGGAACACAGAATACAGCCAGGGGAAAATGTCTCTGTATTGTATGCTCCCATGAAATATACATTTTCAAATAAAAGAGCCTCTGGCTGCAGTACCATACCCAAAGAGCTGTTTGTGAAAGAGTAGGCAAAAGCACATAGCAGCATGAGCAGCAGGACAGACAAAAGACAGTGATCTGGTACAGGCAATGATCACAATAGAGACGGACAGGAAAGAAGAGTAATTGGGGATATGTCACCCAACCCTATGACATCACCATGTGAAAGCAGCACTGTCACTTCTCTACTTCTGCCACTCAGTGCACTTCTCCACTAGCCATTCCATCTCCTGTGACTACTTCTGAAACTGGCTGTTGTCTGCATGTATTCAGACTTGGGACATAAGCAGCACATCTTCTGAATTTTGTATTGTCTGACAATTGTTTGGGGATAGACCTCTAAGGACCTCAGTCCAGCAACAAGAATTGTCACAATGTCTTTACCTGATTGCTCCCCTTGACCATTATAACATAAGCCATTAGAGTCAATAGATACTGATTCCTGTCATATGATACTGCAAATTACCTTGGAACCTTGATTTAACTCAGGTGACCAAGGCCGCGAAATAAAGTTCAGCCTCTAGCTAGACATTTTGAGTCTTTAGATAGTCAAGTTGTAGCTATAGTCAAGAGTGTATTTTCATCTGTGGTTGGCAAAGAATAACTTTTTTCTTGCTGTGACTCTCACACACCAGGAACCTTGTCTTTTTCACATCCAGCTTGGAATAAAACAAAGCTTTCTACATGAGGCTACTCTGAAAACCGCTCATTCACTTCAGCTAGTGAAGATTGGGGACCCTGGTTTATTTAGTAATTCTTCTCATGGGTACAACATAATACCTCTGTTCCATAGTCCAAACTAGCTTCCAACCCATTTCCAGGTACAATCCAAGGTGTTTGTATTAACCTGTAGAGCCCAGTAGGATTTGGGGCATGGCCATCTTAGAGTTTACATTGAGAGGTGATTTCTACTTCCAGCAGGTGAGATCTGCCTAGGGTCCTTAGCTAAAAGCCTCCACCTTTGAAGTGTCTAGGAGTTGGTGGTAGGGAGTTTGAATTGGCCCCTCAAGTCTGGAATTTTCTCCACAGCTGGCCCAAATCTGTCAATCTTCAGGTCATGCTGCAAGACACAAGGTTGTTTACACTTGCTTTTACCTGGAGAAGTAAGGGCTTGTTGACACAGAGACATTTCCTGGTATAGCTATAGTGGAGTAATTATTCCACTACAAAAGCAGCAAAGAGTCCTGTGGCACCTTATAGACTAACAGATGTATTGGAGCATGAGATTTCATGGGTGAATACCCACTTTGTCGGATGCAACAAAGTGGGTATTCACCCACGAAAGCTCATGCTCCAATACGTCTGTTAGTCTAAAAGGTGCCGCAGGACTCTTTGCTGCTTTTACAGATCCAGAGTAACACGGCTACCCTTCTGATACTATTCCACTACAGTTATTCAGTATAAGTCCCCATATGGATACTGTTTTGGAATTAAAGTGATTTTAGTCCCGAATAATTACTCTTCTTAGGAAGTGGAAAAGTTATGCTGGAATAAAGTCACTTTTATTTCAGAATAAAGTCTCTACTCAGAGATTTATACCAAATAACTATAGCTGAATACTGATTTCACCATAGCTATGACAGGAAATATCTTTGCATAGACAAGCTCTAATCCAAGCCTGCACAACTCGTAAAGCAGTGAGGGCCATATTACTCCAAAGAAAACAGTTGAGGGCCGAAATCCACCGCCTCCCCAAAACATGCCCCCCCAGCACCGCCCTGTTCTGCGGAAACAACCCTCCCCCCCAGGCACCGCCCGCCCTGCGGAAACAAACTCTCCTTCCCTAGAGCAACCCCACTGAAACAGCAATATTGAACCTTGGTAATATGTTATAGCGAGCCCCTAAGGTAGTATAATTAAGGTAAAAGAAAAATGTCTTTTTGCTAAAAGTAGAATGAGATCTTCCCCCTACTTTGTAATCAATTGCCCTGCTGAGTGAATGAGGTATGAATGAGGAAGGCATGGAAGGCAGCACCTCCAGACAGCCGCAACCCTTGGAGAGGAGATGGGAGCCAGACCAAGGACAATAAAACTTGTCAAGCGGGCTGACTAGAGAAGAGTAGACATACTGACGGCCTTGGTGGTTAGAAGCAAGCGCCTTCCTTTGAGATCACCCTCTTTGCAGCATTGGGACAACCCCCAGCCCAGAGAAAAGCAGCAAAAAGGACCAATTTTTATGAGATCAGCAAAGAGTCCTGTGGCACCGTATAGACTAACAGACGTATTAGAGCATAAGCTTTTGTGGGTGAATGCTTCCCTTATAGACTAACAGACGTATTGGAGCATGAGTTTTCATGAGTGAATACCACTTCATCAGAAGCATTCACCCACGAAAGCTTATGCTCCAATATGTCTGTTAGTCTATAAGGTGTCACAGGACTCTCTGCTGCTTTTACAGATCCAGACTAACACGGCACCCCTCTGATACTTGACAATTTTTATGAGAGACAAGATCAGTAGAACAGGTCAGCCACTGACTTGCTGCTTGCCTCCTCATCCCCCCCAAGTATAAAGCTCCCCCACCACTGCCCACCCGCTCGTCATCCCCTCACCTCCCTGGCTCAACTACTCACCCCCCGCCGGCTAGTCACCTCCTCAGCTCCCCCTCCCCCACCACTGGCTCACCGGCTCCCCCGCCACTGCCCTCCTGCTTGGTTCGTCACCCCCCCGGCTCGCCTTCTCACTGCCCGCTTGCAGCCACCAGCTCACCTGCCTGTCCACTGCCAGCTCGCCTGCTCCCACTGCCGCCAGCTGGCCTCTTACCTTCTGCCGCTGCCCCCGCTCCCTGCCACTGGCTCACCTTCACTCCCCAGCCTGCCACTGGCCTCTTCACCACCCTGCCCATCCGCTGGCCGGCCAGCCATTGGCTTGCCTCATCCTGCTGCTTGCCTATTCACCCCCCATGGGCCATATGTTGTGCGGGTCTGCTCTGATTTGAAGAGGGCTGAGTCAGGCTGGGGATATATTAAATTCTTTAGACTTCTGATTGACTCTTATTTGACGTTGGTAGTTAATTCATGTGCTTGACTTTTTATACATCCTTTTGCAGACATTTGTTAAATGCAATTTACAATTTTAAAAACAAAATAATTTAAATTCATAAAGACAAAAAGTGAAAAATTTTCATCATTCCAATAAAAGTAGCATATGTATTTTAAAATAAACATTTAGTAAATTGCAATAAACCATTACCATTCATATACTATTGCCTTCTAGAACTGTGACAGTGTACACCAGTTGAGGATCTGCCACACAGAAAATTAGTACTCTGTTTAGCTATGCATGTGTTATAAATATTTGTAAAATATTTGACTTTTCATAAGTAGTTAGCATGACTCACAGCAAGGATGAACGGAGATAAGTAAAGTGAAGGGACTATGGAACAGTGCTAATATGACAACTGCCTTGCATTTTTTGGGTGGGGGCACCTGAATTTTGGAAGGGGTCCTCTTCTTATGTTTTGAATAACAATATCATCCTTTTTTGGCCTATGAATAAACATGGAAGGTTTTTACTAGTGGGAAAAAGTTAGGAATTACATATTGACTTTGATTGACCCTCAAACTAATGCAGTGACTGAAGCAGGGTCCTGTGGATAAAATGGTATGCGATCTTGTCATTAAAGACTGTATCATAAAGCGACATACAAGAGGGTCAAATTAATGTTGCACAGGCAACCTTAATTCCGCCATTTCTTAACTTTTGAGTGCTTGATTTTGAAACCTTAAGAATGTTCTTTTAATATAGGGGTTTTGTGTGTGTTTTTCAAAAAGCAAACTAGAAAACCAGAAATTCCATCACATGGCATTCAATTGACACCCACATGGTTAATCATCAGGGTTGGAACTTTCAGATCCACTGCATAAACCTCTGCCACTTGAGGTAACAGATTAACTGATAACAGTAGTAAGTTGTCATCCTCTATGAGAACAAACACTAGAGGGGGATGAGACACTTTTCCATGGGCACAGCATTTGTTGACAGCGGAGGAATGGTGAAATTCAGAAATCTTGCGTTCCATTCCAGATTCTGGAGGGGAGTGTTCTCAGGTGGCACAGACCCTTCTTCTGCCCATTGCCTCACAGGTATCACCACTTCTGCTCTATCTCCTTCCCACCCTGGCTATTCTTCCCAACCCATGGCTCCCCCCAGTCTCATTCTACTCACCTGGCCAGTACCAGTCTCCACTCCCAATCTCCTTGCCTAGCAAGTCCTAGTCTCATCTCTGGAGACTGTTCATCTCAGTCTCCCCACAACTCCCAGTCCCAATCTCCTTGTCCAGCAATTCATAGTTCCTGCCCTCAGCCTCCAAGGTCCTTGTTCCAGATTCTTTGCCCAGTTAGTCCTAGTTGCCCTCCTCCCCCAACATCTTGGCTCCTTGTCAGATCTGTCTCCCTTCCCCTCCTTCTCCAGTCCCAGTCCCTCTCTTTGTCCAGCCATTCCAAACCTCTCCCTATCTTGGCCCCTTATCTGAACTGAGTCTCCCCCTCACTTACTGATTCTCTGTCTCTCGCCACACACATTTCCCTCCCCTGCCCCCAGTCCCAGCCTCTTTACTCAGTTAGTCATGTTCCACTCCCTTAGCTCCCAGTCTCCTATTCCAGATAGTTCAAGTCTCCCCCGTCCAACATCCAGTCCCAGTTTCCCTCTCTCCCCTACTCTGCCAAACTCTATTCCTAGCTCCTCCTCCCCCAAAGATTTTTCAAAGGTTTATAACTTGGCCAAATCTGGGCAAATTTTAATGAGGATGACAAAAGGCACATCCTTAACATAAACATCCTCTTTGTCAAATTTCAAGTCCCGGATCCAAAGAATTGGGGCTCTAGAGCTTTTAGAAGAAAATGTTGCCAGAATGTAACAAAGGCAAAACAACGTATTTTCCCCTAGTCTTTTTCTCAGAAACAGCTGAGCCATTTTAGCTGAAACTTTCCAGAAAAAGAAAGAAAGAAAGAAAGAAAAATCAGCCTGAGGCAGATACCTTGCCTGGGAAATTTCAGACTGAATGCTTTAACTTTGGCAAAGTTATAAGCAACTTCAAACACGGTCTCATAATGGTGAGCGTAAGGAAATCTTAATAATAGGCAATGCCACTAGCCCCACCTATAATAAGTGGTTCCATTGTACATTGAGTAAGGCTTTATAGGACTGGCCTACAAGAATGTAAACTTTTTGTCCAGATGTAGCTTTAAACTCAATATGACCATGAGAAGAATTTACAGAGTTTACAGAGTAACAATGCAAGTGTCAGTAGAATAAAAAAGTGTTAAGCCACAGAACTAGCATGAGCTTCACACAAGTGGCAACTTGCATCCATATAGGACTTCTCTGAAGTAATGGGAGCTCTGCATAGATTTTGAAGGCGAGGAGAGAAGTATTATTCTCATCTGGTCTGATCCCCTGAACAGAATTGCATCTAGTTGCCTGTGTGTATAGGGGTGACAGCATGCTGTTAGCAGCTATAAATTGAGCCCTTTGAAAACCAGCATATTAGTCACTGGGTAAAGCATAGGAAGAATTTAGGTAGTTTGGGTTGGGATGGGTGAAAGGGATCCCTTGCATCTGTAGGGAGCCTGATGCACTAATGAGTTCATTAGTTCACCAGCTGAGTAGCATTGAAAAGAAAGCAAACAGCATAGATGGCTGAGCCAGGGTGCAGGAAAGGGGTTTCATATAGCTACTGTTATGTTGTCCGGTACCTGAGCATAAACAATAGTAAAAGCTATTTGGTGAAGGTACCCTGGTGGACTGCATGTGTTGCTTAATTCACAAAGAGAGCTTAGCAGCCAAGCTTTCCAGGAGCTGAACTGGGAGCTATTCACAACAGGTCTGTCCAATCAGTATAGAGTTTGAGCCTTGGTTATCATCAGTCAGTGTAGGACAGTACATTATGGCTACATGTGTATTTTTTAGATCGTGGATATTATCTTTTAAAGGGCTTGTTTTCACTACAAACATTTGTCCTGAAATGTGAGATCCAATTGGATAATGACTTGCCTTAGAAATGCAAAGGTATTACTCTAATAGAGGTTGAAGCTGATGGATGTGATAGTGCCCTTCCTTCAGGACAAATGCAGGAAGTTTCAGGGACCAGGATGTGAGTAATCTGACCTACTAAGTACAGGAACCAGGAGATAAGCCAGGGATCAGAGCTGAGCATACCAGGAATGAGGCAGTAGCAAGGTAGACCCAGAAGCAATTGCAGCTGCCGGTATAAGTATTGTGTAGCTGGCCACCTGTCACTGCTGCTGAGGTTAAATGAACTTATTGGCTCCTTGCAGCCAATTGGGTGGGCCAGCCAATTAGTTGATCCTCAGGCCAGGTCTACACTGCGACTTTAAATCGGTTTAATGGCTGATATACCGATTTAACGCTGTATCCGTTCACACGAGGTCGTCATTAATATCGAGTTAAACGGCTCCTTAAATCGATTTCGGAACTCCTCCCAAACGAGAGGAGTAGCGCTAACACACTCAAGACAACAAAAATCAAAACAAAAAGAACGAAAAATTAGATAGTGAATAACTCGGGATTAGGGTTCGTGTGGGCGGAAATCGAGTTATTGGCCTCGGGCGGATCCCAGAGTGCAGCACTGACCGCTCTGGGCAGCCAATTGAACTCGGAGTGTAGAGGACAGGTACAGAAAAGCCCGCGACCTTTTGATACATTTCCTGCGTTGCCCAGCGTGGGCTTCTGATCGCACGGGTGGCGGATGCGTCTGAAATCGAAAAAAAGAGCATCCAGCATAGACCGTACGGGAGATACTAGGTCTGATCGCTGTATGGGAGACAAATCTGTTGTATCCAGCTCCTTACAGAACCGAAATGCCAAAGGTTTTGAATAAAAACTCCAGGATCACAGCGCTGCGTGGACAAGCGAACGGAAGCAGAGACTCAATGGGACGCTCATGAAGGGATGGGAGGGTACTGAGGAAACTCAAGCTATCCCACAGTCCACAGCCAGCTCTGAAATTATTGCATTCTTGCTAGCTTCCAATGTCTGTAGTTCAACACAGTGTCTGGCGTGGTTCACGGAACAGTCCTCAGTTTATTTCCCCCACCCACCACGTTGAAAAAAAGGAAAGATTGCTGTGCTATGGCATTTGCTCAATGCATCCGCGATAAAAGGCGCCAAAGGGTTGTCTGCTGCCTTCACAAAGGGAGGGGTGAGGCTGTACCCAGCACCACCCGGGGCAATGTTTTCTGCCCCATCAGGCACTGTGCTCTCAACACGGAAGTGGGAACTATGGGATAGCTGAGGAACAGCTACCCATGGTGCACTGCTCCTGAAATCGATGGTAGCTTTGGACCATGGACGCAAACAATCGATTTCGGGATCCCACTATGGACGCGCTAAACCGATTTTATTAGATCTGTTTTGTAATATCGGTTTAAGCTAATTCGAAATAATCGTGCAGTGTAGACGTACCCTCACACAGCCCAGCTAGATTCATTAACTGGCCTGAGGCTGAGCAAGCTAGTCCTTGACTGATCTAAGAAAACTCAAGCTCCTAGTTCCTGACATGAAACAGTAGAAGCCACTCACAAGCCACATGCAATACTGGTGAGAAGCTGAGCTGTGTGGGTGGGGGGGGACTTCATTAGGCACTGAATGCAAATGTAGGGTACTGGGTATATTTGGGGGTGGGAACTATCTGTGAGCAGAAGCAGCCAGAAAGCCAAAGAGATCATAAGAGGAGCAGTTGGAGTGCCATTCTGAGCAAAGGCAAAGCAAAGGATTTTTGGGCAGAGTGATGGGTAGAAAGAGGCTTGGAACTATGATCAAAAAAACTGTTTCCTGTTTGATTCCTACCAGTTGGGCCACAACAGGGAACAAAATTGTTTTTACTGTTAAGATATGTCAGGAAAGACTTCCTGTTTCAAGGGTATTATTGCAGGATTCTCCATTTAAATTAGCAAATGCCTGAGATTAGCATTGTGTTCCTGAATAATTCTTAATTCTGTAACTTGAAAATAACACCCATTAAACCATGGTTTGCTGCTTATCCCATTAAAAGGCCCCACAGACTGCTTTATTTACACCTAAAAAATGAAGCACAAAATAGGAAGGTTGACTCATAATGGCTTTCCATACCTAGTGAGGATTTGATTGTAGAATCATCAGGAAGTTCACCGCAGAACAGTGTAAGGCTTTGAGCAAGCCTCCTTTCGCTTACACCAGTTTTATATGCTGACATAGGACCTGAGTTCAATGGATTTTACTCTTGTTTTACACCAATATGAAAGGTGAGTAAGGCTCTTAATCTTAACTAGTAATGGATCAAGTTAATTTATTAATGTTTATATCTGAACTTTAGTTCTTAACCACTAGGAGTAATAATTCAAAAATGTGTATAGCTGGCAGAATTTGGTTATGTGTTTATAGCAGTTGTAGCAGTGAGTAATCCCAACCTTCCCACATTAAGTAAACAAGCTTCTTATAGGAGAAGAAAAAATTTAGAAGGGGAGACTCCTTGATCATTTCACAAACCTCTATATCTTCCTGCCTTGACCAATGCCTCTGCCTTCATTATAACCTCCTTAAGCCCCAGGTCTCTAAACTACTATCTGTTCAGTATAGATAGATTTGGGATTCTCCTAGGTGGAAAAAGATTTAGAACAACTGCAGATTTTTGGAATAGACAGGGAGCAAACATAGTAGCAACTAGGGTGATCAGACGTCCCAATAAAATCGGAATTGTCCCGATATTTAGGTGTTTGTCCTGCATCCCGACCGATCTTTGGTCAGGATGCAATTTGTCCCAACACTTCGCTCCGCCAGCAGCATTCGCTTTTTTTTTTCCTCGCTGCTTCGCCAGCGGACCCCCTCCCCACATGTGTCCCGATATTTTCTCCCTTTCATCTGGTCACCATAGTAGCAACATGCAGAGAGACTTGCTGCTTTTCTGTATCTGTCAGGCTGGATACTTATAAAGAGTCCTGAGATTGTGGGTCAGATTCACATGTTGTGTAAGTGGGTATAACTCCATTGGTTGGTGAGTTCAGTTTGCTTACACCCACAGTGCATTTAGTCCTGAGTGTCTGGGATCCTATGGAGCTCTGATTAACAGCATTAAATGCATGTTACCCTGCCAATGATGTTTGTTCAGAGTTCCCACAAGAGCGAGGATTTGATTGTTTACAAACTTATGCCCAGAACCACATTGTGGGATATATTGGGATTTACTGTTTACTTAATATGCTACTGAGTAATTACATTACATGATTTAAAAATCTTTCTTCTACATTTACATAGTGACTTGTACTCAAAAGGATCCTCAATCACTCTCCAGAACATATTGTGTCTAACCTAATCTCTTAATCTACTACTGAAATGCAGTTACCTCTGGATTTAGCGGCAGGCAACACATGTACCAAGAAGCACCAAGTCCATGATTTCCATTCTCAATCAACTCCACCACTCCCCATACATTTCAGATTCCAGTTTCTAAATTCTGTTAGGGCATCCAGGCATTGCCTTCCCATTTTTAAAATCTTGCTATGATCTACTTCAAAGACGTAGTCTTTTTCTTCACTTCCTCCTATAGTACCTGTCTTCTCTGCTCTTTCACACAACTTTAACACCGATAGGGAGAGAGAACAGTCTCTGTTCAGTTCCTGTCATCTTTGGATGTCTCAGCATCATTGACTTTATATGAAAGTGTGATACCCACTTCACCCAGGGCAGAATTTTCAAAGCTTCTCCAGCAGCCTGTACCAAATTTAAATATTAACCACAGCATCCTGCCCAAAGTGCTAATGGGCATATAGAATAAAGAAAATCTGTAAATTCAAGGCCAAAGTGGTTTGGAAAATCACCTTGCAAGGATGTGATCAATAGTATAAAAATGAAATTTGATTTTTTTTCATATTGGTATATTTTATTAACAACTGGGTATATTGTCCTCAGACTCCCCACAACAGAGTCTTTGGCAGTGGACTACACATGATACATTTCAGGCCTGATTAGTTATGGTCATTTTAAGGTCTAAGTTTCTTGAGTTATTTTGGGAAATGGCTTGGGTCCTTGTGGAATTACAGCTTTATAGGTTTGCTTATGTATTGGATTTTGTATGTTTGTTTGAATGGCTCTCTAATTAAAACTAGACAAAAGCAAAATTCCTGTCTGAGATTGTTCTGGGATTACAATGTAATCAGCCTAGTTTTGTCCTTATTTAGAAATAGGAAGACATTTGTTTTTGGGTAAACAACGAGATTACGCACTCCAATTTTGAGACTCAGAGGAAGTCAGGGAAGTTCAGGAAATTAACAAGTATAGTGCTAGTGGCATGAAGTCTGTCTCCACTTGCTCTTTGTCTGTGCAACATTAATGGCAATCAAGAACAGAGTAGAGACTAAACTGGGATGATGAAGAACTTCTGTTCCCAGGTGGTTGGAGAGGTTATGAATATTAAGAAAGCAATTGCTCTAGTTTTTATTGGCCTAGACTGTTCATACAACTTGTGCTTCCTCCAGCACCTACCATTCCTCTAACACCTGGCAGCACCTATTTTACGCTTCTGCAAAGATGATAGGATTTGAATAGGTTGCAGCAATAAACTGTAGGTGGTATTTTGAACCTTGGATGCAAAAACAAAGGAGAGCAATTCTGCAGAAAACACTCATGGGGTTTTTGATACATAGGAAATGTAGTAGCAAAACGATGAAGATTTCCAAAGGCACGAATGGCAGTTAGGCCCCTAATTCCCATTGATGTTCAGTGGCAGTTACAGGACTGCCATTTGTACCTTTGAAAATTTCCCCCCTAGACAACTGATGTTAGTCTGGATTCATCAAGTTACATGCATGTCAAGAATATTGAGACTGTGGGGCCAGTTCACAGATGAAGCAGGAAAGCTCTATTGGCATTGGAGTGCAATTTGCTTATACCAGTGGTAAATGTTACTGTGTGGGTGTGGGGAGCCCATGAGGCTCTGGCTAACAATAATAAGCGCACACTAACCTGCCAAAGATTTTTGGGTTTTTAAACATTTCAGTATTCCCATAACTGTGAGGATTTTCTTGTGGTTCTGGACAGAAGTTGGTATATAACATTGTGGGATATATTTGATTTTACTCTTCAGTTAATATGCTGGTAAGTATTTCCATTGCAGGCTTTTTAAATCTTTGACAGTTACACAGTGAGTTTCATGCAAAAGGATCCCAGCTCACTCTCTATAGAATCTACAGTATCTAAACCTAATCTAGACATTTAAACCCTCTGGATTCAACAGCTTTAAAGCAGAAAACAACCTCTTAGGTAAGTAGAGGAAGTGAAAGACAACATATCCATTTGAAACTCCCAGCAGAATTGAGTCAGACAGAAGGAAATGACCTAAATTAGAATTTTGCCAGCACTCCAGACCTGACATCTTTACTTTGATGATAGTACAATGGCACGTGTCCTTGCCCATAACCAGGGTCTCCGGGTGCTATGCTACTAGAGATTAACAATAACCACAGCTGGGTTACTACCTCAGACTTGAGTCTGATCCAAAGACCACACCTCCAGTATCATAATGCCCCTAGCACCATGAAGCATGGCTCAGTGCTGCTTCAGATAAGAGAGATATTGCAAATAATGAACTGCAAACACCATTTCTCAAAATGATGGGCCTTCCTTGGAGGTGTCTATTCAGTCACTGATCAGGTGTTAAGAATTTGTCTTTTGTCATCTATAAATATCCTTTTTATTCCCAGGTTAACTTGAATAGCAAGATCATGGGCCAGGGGGGAACTGTTTTATTTTGCTTTTGATACTATTGTTTGAATGCTTATTGCAGGATATACAAAATACCACACTGAAGGTAGTTTTTGAGCAGCTACCATTGGAGGCAGCTGTTAGAAGACGCTGGAAGAAGTCGTTCGGTACATCCTTATGATACATTGTGGCTTTTAATGGACATCTTTAAGAATTTTTTTCTTAATGTCCCTTTAAAACATATTCATGTGAATTTAGTGCTAATGAAAGGTACCAGAGTGGAAATGCCACTATCCATCCAGAGAACAGGTACAATATAGGCTTGCCTCCATCCTGACCTGCAGAGTCAGTCAAAGGGTTTGTCTAGACTAGAGTAAATTAAGCAAAGAGGTCAAAGTTGGGTCAGGGCTAGCTAACATATGCTAGCAAACTTCAGTCTCTCTTGGTCATCTAAACAAACCTAAGGCTTTGTCTTGACTAGGAAAAGTAGTTGAGTTTAGAACAGTTTTAGCTAACATGAGGTAGCTAAACCCAACCTAAACTTGACCTTTTTCATAGCTTAGGCGCAACATAGCACATTGTAGCTCAGTTTTGCTAGGTTAGGCTCCAGCTAAATTCAAGCTCAAGGTGATGGGTAGAAGGTTTGCTCCTTTTAAATATTTTCTGGGAAACTGGGTATAATCTTCTCAGAAAAAATAAAGGAACATCAAAAGTTTAAGTTGGATGCAGTTGAGAACAGACTGTGCTTAATTAGGTTTGTAGAGCTTGTTGTTCTTGTAATAGCAGCAACTCAGGAGAGATTGTCTCACTAGATGACTGAACAGCTTGTGGTTTGGGACAATTCTGAGCCAATATATCTAGAATCAGTGAAGCCCTTCTATTTTCCCTGTGTAAGCAGGGTGTCAGATTAAACTGAAAATCTGTCATGATTGCTTACACCCTTGAGTTTACCCTACAAAATTCTCAAGTTTATTGAGGAATCTGTAGAGATGCTTAATCATCTGTCCATGTGATTCACCTACTGGCATGGTTTTATAAAAGGAGACAATCACTTAGAGGCTAGAGTAGCTGAAATGGAAGCATGCCCCTTTCACACCCACTCATTAAGAGGTCAATACCACATTTTATCTCTAGAAGCAGTGATTGAATTTGTCAGCCGTCTGGTGACTATGGACTTAATTGATCCAAACTTAGAGGTGTCTGACTCCTCTCAGCCCTGCGAGTCTATCTGGTTAAATTGTTTAGCCCAAATTGAGCCTAATTTCAAAGAATCTTTATTTGCAATCCAGCAACTGTAATTTCTCTTTGCACCTTGCTTTTGTGTTTGCCTTTGAGCTGCTTAGCTTATAACAAGGGCTACAATAAAGGGTGTTAGTGCTGTTGTTTTCAGTGTTACTTTTCCTTGTTTAGATTTATAAAATTTGCCCTTTCATTGAACTCGGGTAACATGGCTGTATATGAGTCTCTCTGCAGGGGGGGGAAGATGGCAGATGTTGGACTAAAAGAGGCCATTTTTGGTCTGTGAACTCAGAGGTCATTGTGACCTTCTAGCAATTGGAACTATTCTAATATATGCTATTAACATCGGTGACAGTTTATTTGTAATGCATGTTACTTTCCTGCCTTGGGGCTCCTCAGCATCACATTTATAATTTTTTTTTTTAACTTTCTCATCCTTAAGGATAGTAAAGAATTGTCTGTATAAGGGCATTTTAGGGTCAGACTAATCATTTTGTCTTCTCTCATATATTTAATTAATTTGGCTTGGTCTTAGCAGGTCTGTGATCCGATCTTGGAGACTAATAATAAATTTATCTTAAATCAAGGCATGATGTTTTAATTGTACCTATGGCTGTATATGCAATAGGTTAAAAAAAACAAAACCACCCATAATTGGCTATTTGTAAATAATTTTAAAAAGACAGGTCCCCAAACTTAAACTTTTTGGGGAAAAAAAAAGTGGATTACAACATTTGAATAGAGAAATGAGGTTTTGGTCTTAATTCATTTCAACTTTTTAAAAGTTTAAGCAATCCCTTGGGTTCCGGGAACGATATTAGACTTATGCATCACATGAGCTATTTATATTTAAAAAGTCCTTCAGGGTCTGCTTATATTCAAGTCTATGTAGCTGTATAATCCTAGTGCTTTAACTTTTGTCCTTCCTCACCCCATGTCCTCCTATTATGTGTTACTGTCACTCATAGGCATCATGGCTCTGTACCCACATGAATAGACTACGGCAACTGTGGAGAGCCACACAAAGTCAATGGGGGTCTGCATGGATGCAGAGATTTACTTGCACAGATGCAACTGCAGGATGGGGTCCATAAATTAGGCACCCGTTCTGCTCAGACAAACATGTGCTCACCTTTATGCATCTGAATAGCCCTCCAAAGCCATATATGTAAAGGAGATTGTGTAAGTCTTGTCAAGACTAGGGTCACTGGTTGTAAGAGCTTGCCTTGTTACTGTTGTTCTGGAGAGTACCTAGCCTGTTTTCAGGCATTGCATAATTAATATTGGGAACCAGATAACCGAACAGTCTGGCTTCGTTGTCCGGGCTGAATGACATGCAAAACCCTCCAAACCGCATAAATGATAAAATAAATTTCAGTTTTAAGAGCCTTTCAGGTAATATTAGTAACATAGGTCAGGGCATTTTTGAGAGAGACATACTACTGATTAACTCAGATTAGTGCAACTCCAATAGCTGTAATAAAATGACTATTACATCTTAATTACATCTGTGTAATTGAGGGATAAATCCAGAGTCCACCTTGAGAAGTTGGGCCATAGACTGGGCAAGATGGGCAGTGTAGAGGTATACCCAGATTAGGCCATGAAGTGCTTGTAGAGTTGCTACAGAGAGGCTACTTCAGGCTAGTGGCCTCCAAATGCTCTTTAACACAACTCCTATCATGGATTTGCTCAGTCATTTGCATTCTTTTGCCTCTTCCTGCAGCCTGCCTATGCTTTGTCCCCTGTGCTGCAGTTTAGGGATCTTGTGCAGAGCAGGGCATTCTGCTGCACACTGGGGCACACCTGTGCCTGTCCTTCTGTGCCCTCCCCAGAGCTTGCACAATGGAGCAAGGCAGTTCCACTGCAAAGAGGCCAGCTAAGCTTGCGGAGGAAGAGACTGGATTCCTCTCTAAGGCCTTGGCTACACCTGAGTTACAGCGCTGTTGGTGGCTTTATAGCATAACTCAGTCTCCGTCCACACTGGCAAGGCACATACAGCCCTGTATCTCCGTGGCTACAGCGCTGCTTGTACTCCACCTCCACGAGAGGAATAAGGAGTATAGTGCTGCGCTGCCAGTGTAAACAGAAAATAATCTTAGTACGCTGTGACTGACCTCCAGAAGCTTTCCATAATCCTTTTAAGGGAAGGTTCTGCTCTTTGTTTTGTTGTGAACTCCAGGCTCCGGAGCTGCTTATCAAAAAAACAAACATAGCCCGTTTTCTGTGAATGAGCAGAAGAAGGGGGCTCCCTTTGGAACGCCCACAGCTAGCGTTTGCTTGAGGAGAAGGGGAAGGAGGGGGCTTGATGAGAGAAGCAGCCTTGCCAAAACAGACCCCGCCTCCCTCCCGCCCACCGTGCTGCTTATCTGGTCTGTGAGGGGGAAAAAAAGAGCTCGTTTGCCTTCAGTGAGTGGGAGAGGGGGTCAGAACTTGCAGCTGCTGACACGGTGTCGGATCCAAAAATCCACACACTCTCTTCCCCACACTCCCTGTCACACTCTACCCCACCCCTTTTGAAAAGCACGTTGCAGCCACTTGAAGTCTAGGATAGCTGCCCATAATGCACCACTCCCAATGGCCACTGCAGATGCTACAAATGTGGCCATGACAGTGCGCTGGTAGCTGTCAGTGTGGCCAGACTGCAGCGCTTTCCCTACTCAGCTGTACGAAGACAGGTTTAACTCCCAGCGCTGTACAGCTGCAAGTGTAGCCATACCCTAAGAGCAGAACTCAGCTCGCTGCCCCCATAGTTGCACTTTGTTTGTATTTAGTAATTAAAAGATCTCTTTAAAAAAAAAAGGGCAGTAACGTCATAACTGGCTTGTTGTTTTGAGTGACCTCAAATTACCGAAACTCTACAATGGGGGGAATGTTTAGGATGCTCAGACCCCTTCCACTGCAGCCCTCCCCCACAGCCATTTCTTTTGTCCCAACTACATTATATCTATGGACAGAGATTTCCTTTTTAATGCTTGCACAACCTCTAAAAAATTCACAAAGGCAGAATTGATTTTTTGAAGGCTAATGCCAGAGGAAACAGTACCAAGACTGGATCGCTTGCATTTTGAGGAACAGACCAACAAAGGGAATATTGTCTCTTTTGTAAGGCAGTTTTTTTTTTTTGTCCAGATTACTTTGACCTCAGCACTAGCCAATCTATATGGTACTTTAGTGCAAAATCTGAATGCTGCTAGAGCAGCACCAGTGGTTTTATGTGTTTGTAATATGATAATCCCACAGGATCTCTTGCAGTTGGTCTTTATTCTTACCCTGATAAAACAGCAATTGAAATTGCCATGATTATGCCCTATTATCAGGCCAGAAATGGTAGGATTATACCACTCAGAAATACAGATCAGCAAAGCTTTCCTTGCTGCAACTCCCTCGGCACTTGAAAGGTGTGATAGAGCATTTGCTGTATGAATCTCACATAGAATGTCCATCAGCTTTCTTGTGAGACCTTCTTGGACACCACATGTAAGAGGCTCACAATACTGAGCAAATACTTATGTTCACTGATGAGTCTGCAGCCATAGAATTATCAGTCTTAAAAATCTCCGGTAACAAGACACAGGTACATAACTGAAAGCATCTGGTTTAATTTGTTTTAGAAGCTGGGATAGTGAGCTATTCTGATCACCACTTTGAAAATGCACTTGTACAGGAGCTAGATAGTTCAGGGGATCAGTAATATGACCAGAGTCCTTTGCAATATAGTTTACAGGTTCAAATCTAATCTAGGTTGGTAGTGATCAAAAGTGACTACCATACCATGACATGCATGTGATGAAATGGGTATTCACCCATGGAAGCTCATGCTCCAATACATCTGTTAGTCTATAAGGTGCCACAGGACTCTTTGCTGCTTTTACAGATCCAGACTAACAAGGCTAACTCTCTGATACTTGATACCATACCATGGTAGTGTAGTAGCCTATACCTCTCTCTAGCACCCCCTTGGGGGGAGAGAGGGTGCTGCTTCTGACTGAGTCCAGACACAGCCCTCCAGCTATGCTATTCAGGGTGCCTGCCGCTTACATAGGGAGTTAAAGAAGGCCAAACAAAATAAGTCTGCATGCTTCTGCTGGCCAGAAAAAGCAGATTTCCTTCAGGAAGCTAATGGGAAAAGTACTAGGCCTTCCCTTGTCTGAGAGGGCTAGCCAAGGCCCTCAAACCGTTTTCCCAGTCAGCAACCTCATTTCCAGAAGTTGGGGAGCTCTGGGTTGCAATTCTGTTACTTTCCCTGCACTAAGTGGAAATCCTCCCTTTTTAGGGCCTACTCATCTCCAGGCTGGACAAGTCTCACAGGTGCGATGAGTTGAGGTGGATTGAGAACAAAGGAGCGCTTTAATTCCCCATCCCAGTCAAGAAGGGAATCTGCCTTACAGGTGGGTGTATCGAACAAGTTGATGGTCTCTGTTCCTACTGGATAATGGTCTGATCTGAAATATGGGGAAAGATTCCCATTAGTTCATTAGGCTTTGGATCAGCTCCTAAATGTCCACCTCAGAAAACCAGAATGAACACATGTTGCTGTTAACAGTCCCAGGGATGCCAAGGATTGAGTAGTTATGGATGCTGAACTCTTGCTTTCACTTTAAGTGGTCCCTCCAAGTCAGAGATGAGGCACTTTAGCAGGGTGCTATGGGGAAGTCTGTGCTGCTGCATGGATGGACCTTATTCAGTGGGGGATAAAAAGATGACTAACACTTATGGCTCTCACTGCACCATTGTTACGATCATCTAATTTTACTTACACAGATAACAGGTGCTACACACAATGGAGCTAGTTCTCCTTTCACTTACACTGGTGTAACAATTGAAGCAAATGGAGTTACCTCTGTGTAAGATGAAGAAGAATCAGGTCTAGTGTATTTTAAGATAAAGAGGGATGGAAAAATATCACTCCTAGGAAATACTTCATAAGTAGGTCAATGACTAGCAAGGAATTTTACATTAATTGCACAATACACTAGGGGGGAGGGATAGCTCAATGGTTTGAGCATTGACCTGCTAAACCCAGGGTTGTGAGTTCAGTCCTTGAGGGGCCACTTAGGGAATCTAGGGCAAATATCAATACTTGGTCCTGCTAGTGAAGGCAGGGGGCTGGACTCAATGACCCTTCAGGGTCCCTTTCCATTCTATGAGATAGGTATATGTATTGAAGGTCTAAGGACTATAGAAAAGAGCATATA
Source organism: Chelonoidis abingdonii (assembly GCF_003597395.2). Lineage (NCBI taxonomy): Eukaryota > Metazoa > Chordata > Testudines > Testudinidae > Chelonoidis > Chelonoidis abingdonii. The sequence continues at coordinate 141,940,716 of NC_133770.1, forward strand.
AGATTTTCGTCACAGAATAAAGCCTTTCATTTCTGTTGGATATATTCTAATAGTTATTAAGGTCAATAAAGCACATCAGTGACTTTACAGAGGACAGCGCTAGAGATATGGCAAGCAAGCTGCTATTGATTCAGCTCAGGGACATATGAAATATCCACTGAACCATTCCCAACACTGATTTACTGCCTAAGTTCATGGCTACCAATCTCTGATTAGAAGAATCCTGGATATTCTTTGTACCTGTGACGTGTAAATACAATGTCTGGCTGGGTGTCAGGGGGCCTCTACTCCCCACTAGGTGGCACCTCCTCCTGGCTGCTCTGGGAATTAGCTCTTTTGGCCCAACACCCTCTTCTTGCAGTTCCTTGGCCTATCATCATCACTCTCTTGCTTTGCAGCCCCTCTCTTGTTCCTTAGGTGTGCTGCACCTCATCTTTGTGGCTTAGCTCTCTGGGCAAGTCACAACAGTCCTCTTCCAGGGTAATCACATGCATAAAGTCTCACAGAACTGCCCTCTGCAATGTTCTCTTTCACTGTCCCTTAACAGTGCCACTTCCCCAGTGGCTGGTAAGGGAACTCAGGCCCACTTTCTACACTGGGTTCCAGCCCAGGAACCCTACAACCAGCAGTCAAGTTCTGCACAGTCCTGTCCCTTATTGCTGTATCCTGGGGCTACTACCTACCTTGCCATCGCTCATCCTGAGAGTGACTGCAGTCTGTCTTTCTATAACCCACTTCTACTCTCAGCTACTGGGCTTTATACAGGCTCTTCCTGTCCAGCTGAGCTTCCTCTTTAATTAATCTGCATTGCTCCCTAGCTCCTCCAGGTGTAGCCTATGCAGTTAATTGGCCCGTCTGGCCACCTTAACCCCTTGTATGCGATGGACACCCCATCACATTGGGTTACACAGTCACATCATGAGACGCTGCGCAATCGGTTATAATATGCAGTGTAAAATCACAGCTCTGGCAAAAACTTTTTTTTTAATGAACCTGTTCATTGATCCAATAAGCATGGAGTCATCTTGAAGCAACATTCACATGGAAGGGAATTTTATAAATGAAATTCATATGTTAACAATTACTGTATGTTGTATCAACCAAGCAAGTTACTAACAACTTCAACAGGACTTTATTTTTACAGTGGAAACAGAGTGCATCCTCCGTAACTCTCACTCAGCCTCCTCAACTCCTCCCTACTCCTTCCTGTTTTCTGTCCTTTAAGACTCCCAATAGCCAGTGCTCCCAGGTTCTAATAATTACAAGCACATCTAAATACTACACTGTATATACTTGTTCATAAGCCAAATTTTTTTAATAAAAAAGGGAAGCACCAGAGAAGGAGGTCGGCTTATGAACGGGTATAGAGAGGGAGAGGTGGGACACAGCCCCTCCCCCCAACAGAGGCAGCACAACCAGCAGAGGCAGAAGGGAAGAGGCGGGGCCAGAGTGTCTCTGCTTCTGGCCACTCTGCTCTCCCCACAGCCTCCAAAGCAGCTGCAGCTCTGGAGCTAGTAGGCTGCAGCTGTGCCACTCGGCCCTGCCCCCACAGAGCAGGCTGTGGCTGCACCGCCTGGCCTGCTGGAGCACGCTGTGGCCATGCCGCCCGGCCCAGACTACTGGAGCATGCTGTGGCTGCGCTGCCCAGCCTGCCGGAGCAGCTCCAGCCAGGACAGAGACATCCTCCCCTGGCCCTCCCCAGATAAGGTGGGAAGGGATGGGATGGGGAGAGTGTGGGGGTCCCAGGCCAGGGGTGGGGTCATGTGGGGGGTGGTCACAGGGGTTTCTCCCCGACCCCCCCCCCCAGCTTCTCACCCCCAAAACATTTCCCCACCAGTTGCGGTCCCAACCCATCAGGGTAAGCAGAAGGTGCACCAGGACACTTTGTTTACTTAGGTTTACCTCCATGCCTGCGGACGCTCGAGGTAAACAAACCATCCTGATGGCCCGGGAGCCAAAGTTTGCTGACCCCTGAATTATAGGAAATGAACCGGCTTATGATCGAGTATATACGGTACATCTAACAATTAAGCACAAGCTTTCATTTTCTCTATATGTTCTCAAAAATAATGCATGTGGGTAGCTTGTCCAATTATAAACTAATACCAAGATTCTGATTTTATAGCTTGAGCGATGCTTCTGTGGTTTACGATATCACTGAAACTCCTTGTTCCCATTTATATGAGGAATAAATTATGAGCAACTGTAAATTACAGGGCTATAATTCCATCAAAAATTTCAGGTGATGTCATAAACTATGAGAGTGAATCTTGAGTCACTAGAATCTCCCAACAGAATTAGAGATTCATAACTCAAAACTTGCCTATTATTGATGTTATGTACAGCACTATGTCCGTAGAGTTCCCCACATTTTACACTTCCTTCCCTCCTGTTTTGACTCATCTTGCCACTTCCCCTCCTTTCCCTTCTGTTTAGCTCCTCGTTCACCTTTCCTTTCCCTCTGTCCTGATCCCTTCTGCTTCAAACTGCAGCTACAGCAGCTGGTTTAGCTGCACTCTTAAAATTACTCCTGTATCAATTGGGTCCAAAGCAGCTGGGCTTTGAGAGGTGAATGTCTCCATTCTTGAATGTGACATCACCCTTGTGCCTTATAAGATTTATTGAATATGGATTATGCTACATATTAGCTTACTAATAACTGTGCATCTCATTGCATCACATTAGGAAAAGATGTGATGGTTTCAGTGTCAGCTAACTATCAGAGAATTACACTATTCTTCTGCTGCTAGTGGAGAGAGGAGATAGCCGATATTTCAAAGTTCATACCTTTTTGTATGGAGGATGTGGATGGAAATATTCGAAGAGATGCCACCAACGTTATTCAACAGCTGAATCAGACTAGCAACAGTGGATGAGGTCAACAGGAAACAAGCTCAACTAAATAACACCAGAGGTAAAGGGTATTGGATTCTGTTAGAACATCAGCAATCAGTTCAGCCTTTGTTTCTGCAACTTTTTGAGGGAGAGGCTTTTTACTGTCTCCCAAGAAAGAAACTTGGTCATCTAGCCCTTCTGCTGATCCAGTCTATTCTTTCTTTTCTTTTTTTTTCCTGACATTTTTAATTGCATGGCACAATGGGGCTTTTTCTCTGCATGGACCACATCTTAGGCCTGGTCTACACTAGGGGGCGGGGTTGATGTAAGATATGTCGACTTCAGCTATGCTATTCCCATAGCTGAAGTTGCGTATCTTGTTTCAACTTACCTCCCGTCTTCACAGTGTGGAATCAATGGCCGCGGCTCCCCGTGTTGACTCCACTACTGCCACTCGCCCTGGTGGAGTTCCGGAGTTGATGGAAGTGCGTTCGGGGATTGATATGTCACATGTACTGATCCGGCAGGTAGTGTAAACATACCCTTAGAGTCACTCGCATGCATCACCTCCCTCCTAGTCATGACTCATTCCAAGGACCAGCTTCTCTTCCATCCATGACTGCAAAACATCCCCCTGACAACTACAGCAGTTGCTTGTATGGAAAAATAAAAGCATTTAATACAAGTTTTTAGATTCTTCTAAAGAGATATGGTAGCTGGTGATGAGGAAGGTCCAGTGCCAAGTTACCAGCCAGCTTTCCAAGGATCACTCGCAAGTGCTCTTTAGATCACCAGTGGCCCACAGCAAAATGGTCTTTTACCAGTTCATGACGTCTCAGGTGACAGCATTTTTTTTACAGCAAATTTAGCTCATACAAAAGTTGCCAAAAGAAAAGTCCTGCTAATTTCTGTTTAGCTGCAGAACAGATACCACTGCCTTTTCTGTATGCAGGTTCCCCTCCTGAGTCTTATCAATGTGCCTCATTCCTCATTAATGTCATTTACAGACTTAAAAGCATGCTGTAATGAGAAACCAATGACCCACTCCCTTGGGTTTATCACACAAGCATTTTTTTTCATATGCTGATATGCTAAGTGAGCTGCACCTTGGAACGTTTCCCCAGTCTTCACAATTTTTAAAAGATTTGTGACTATCTGAGCATATATTGCAGATCCACTGCACCGGAAGAGTTAAAGCAGATCTAATGGCTAGTAGAGCTATGGCACTGGAGCTATGAAAAGTCAGGACTTCTGGAATTTGGCACTTGACAGTGGATTATACAGGTGCAGAATTGTGACAGCTGCATATAATCATGGTCACTGAATTAGCTAAAATTGGTCTTGAAATTTCCTCTCTTGGTGTAGAGGCACTGCAAGCCATCAAAGTCTGTGCTCACAAGCAAAGAATTTCATAAAATGAAGTGAGCATTTATGACAATTTCCATGTTTCAATATGATTCACTGTAATTCAGAAATCCCCAAAGAATCAGCAATGCTCAGCCCACATCTCAAGTCTGGCTTAACAAATTCATGAAAAGGTTTTAGGCCATGCTGTTAATTTAAGTCAGATGCCACTTCTATTTGACTTCTATGGAATTTTTAGGAGAAAACTGACACTTGGGGTATGTCTACAGTATGAAATTAATTCAAATTCATTCTATTCAAATTTTTGGAAGTAATTTTATACATTCGGTGTTGCGTCCCCACTAAAGCACATGAACTTGGCAGTGTGTGTCCACAGTACCAAGGCTAGCATCGAATGTCGGAGCAGTGCACTGTGGGAAGCTATCCTGCAGTCCCCTCCGCCCACTGGAACTGTGGGTTAAGTTCCCAGTGCATGATGGGGCAAAAACATTCTTGCGGGTGTTTCTGGGTGTGTGTCGTCACTCGCTCCTCCCTCTGTGAAAGCTATGGCAAAAGCCATACTGCCAGCAGATGGTGCAGTACAGTGCACCACCTATCTCCTGGTACTATGAATCCACCTCGCATGTCCTCTCATCTTTCTATCTACTCTTTCATCTAACCATTTCCCGCCTTTTTTGGCTACCATGAACCGAGCAGCATAGCTTCCACCACAAACTCTGCTCCCCCTCTCTTGCATCGCTAGCTAATTTTTCCATGTTTTCTGTCCTGGGCTTGCGTGCAAGCTACAGAAAGCACCAATTCCCCCCACTGTTTTTTGGTCATCGTGAACTGACCCGCACAGCTTCCACTGCTTTTTCCATGTTGTCAGTCCTGGGCTCCTATGGAAGCTACAGACAGCAACAATTCCTGGCCGTTTTTCGGCCATCATGACCTGAGCCACACAGCTTCCGCCGTAAACTCTGCTCACGATTCCGCCACAAACTCTATCCCACTCTTGCAGCTGTAGCGAGCTTCCCGACTCTGCGAAAGCTACAGAAGACAACCATTCAGAGGTGAAAGTAAGCTGGTACGGTCCTGTACGGCGTACCGGCAAGAGCCAGTATGCCGTGCCGGACCGCACTGGCTTCTGTGGCGGGGATTTAAAGGGCTCTGGGCTCCCGCGGTTGCACACAACAATGGTGAGAGTAAGGGGGAGATATTTATGGCAGGGTGGGAGGTTGAGACAACTCACCTGGCAGCCAATTTTGCACAGCCAGACAACAGGGTGATTAGAAGAGCACAGCAGGGTGTGCTGCGCATCAGAGAAGCTTTGAAAGCCAGTTTCATGACTGGCCAGGGTATGGTGTGACAATTGTTTGTTTCTCTTGAAGTTACCTGCTCCCTATATATATAATATATATGAAAGGAAATAAAGTCAAAATTGTTTTAAAAACTGTTCTTTATTATTTGTTGCACAACACATGGAGAGAAATCCAAAAGTAAACTGGGGGAGCGGGGGGATTGGGTTGGGGGGTGGAGGAGGAGGGAAGGACAAGTCCAGAAACCAAATCAAAAGTTTGCGTATGCCAGCTTTCTGGTTGAGTGGGTGGGTCCCCGTAGCCTCCCTCCTCGTATTCTTGGGCATCTGGGTGAAGAGGCTATGGAACTTGGGGAGGAGGGAGGGCAGTTATACAGGAGCTGCAGCAGCAGTCTGTGGTCTTGCTGCCTTTCCCGCATTAAATCCACCATACAGCAGATCATGTCAGTTTGCTCCTCCATGAGCTTGACCATAGCGTCCTGCCTGCTCTCATCGTGCACGTTCCTCCTCTCTTCGTGTTCCTGTAATGCTTTACGAGACTCCGCAATTGTTTGCCTCCATGCATTCAGCTGGGCCCCATCAGTGCGGGAGGACTGCATGACTACAGCGAACATGTTGTCCCAAGTTTGTTTTTTCCGCCTTCTAATCTAGACCAGCCTTTGGGATGGAGTAGATAGGAGCAGTGTTGAAACATTTGCACCTGTGGGAGGAGAAAAAGGGAGGGTAGTATTTTAAAAGATACATTTCAGAGAACAAAGGGGACACTTTGTAAGCCATCATACATGGCTGGGCAACAGAATTCAGCTTGCAGGCAGCCTAGGGGCATGTGGGGTGGTGGTTCTTCTACATTCATTTCAATGCTTTCAAACTGCAGGGTGCCCTTTCCCATAGCAAGCAATGCCTGGTAGGTTTGCTATATAAAAGGGGGGCCTGCAGATTCTCTGGGACGATTGCTTCACACAACACCCTCTCCCCCCACCCACCGCATGGTTCTGATGAGGCTCTGAGCAGGGATGAGCTCTTTAAACTATACGCAAACAGCCCAGGGTGGCTGGGTTTCCCCTCCACCGTGTGGCTCTGACCACGCTTTCACTCACCAGAAGTACCTTCTCCAGGGTTATGGTCTGGGAGCCCGCCTTGGGAGTTGGGGGAGGCTATTGGCTCCACCATTAAGAATAGTTCCTGGCTCGAGGGGAAAATGGATTCTCCACTTGCTACCTATGCACTGTCCTCCTTCTCCTCTTCATCCTCCAATGACTCTTCCTCTTCGCTCCATGCAACTCTCCCCTTGCAGGTGTCCATGGACAGTGGTGGGGTAGTGGTGGCGTCACCCCCCATAATTGCATGCAGCTCATGGTAGAAGCGGAATGTATGGGTCTGTGACCTAGAGTGCCCATTTGCCTCCCTGGCTTTTTGGTACACTTGCCTGAGCTCCTTGATTTTTATATGACACTGCTCTGTGTCCCTGGAGTAGCCTCTTTCCGTCATGGCCCTGGAAACTTTATCATACGTATTTGTGTTCCTTTTTTTGGAACATAGTTCTGCCATAACAGACTTGTCTCCCCAACATGCGATGAGATCCAGTACCTCCCGTTCGGACCATGCTGGAGCTCGTCTGCAAATCCGGGACTGCGTGATCTCCTGTGACAGTGGACTGTGCTGATGGTGACCAAACAGGAAATGAAATTCATGAGTTCCCAGGGCTTTTCCTGCTCACCTGACTAGTGCATTGGAGTTGAGAGTGTTGTCCAGAGTGGTCACAAGGGAGCATTCTGGGATAGCTCCTGGAGGCCAATAACATTGAATTGTGTCCACAATACCTTTAACCTGGAATTGTGATCTCAAGTTAAGCGCTACTCCACTTGCCGAGGTGGAGTACAGAAACTGGATTAAAGAGCCCTTTAAATGGAAAAAAACGATTTGGTCGTATGGACGGAATCTTTTTTTTTCTAATTAACTTGGCTAATTCCGAAATAACAGGCTAGTGTAGACCAGGCCTCAGAGGGAAATTCAGACCTGGCATAAAGTGGATGCAAGTAGGACTGACTTCAGTGAGAGAGTACTCACTATACACCAGGATTCAGTTTGGTCCAGATAGAGATGGATGGACACATAAAAGCCATAAATGACCTTTGTCATGATCCAGCAAAGTACGTAATCACATGCCTACCTTTAAGCACATGAGTAGTCTCATTGATGTCAACAGCACTATTCACATACATACTTAAATACCTTGCTGAACCAGAGCCTAAATTAATATCAAACACTTTTGACTGCAGAATTTCAGAAGGCTGGTTTTTGGTTTTGATGGATCTTTAACCTTTTTCTGTAAGGGACTCTCTCACTGTCTCTACATATTTCCTGCAAAAAACTGCATTAAAGCACTGTTAAGTTAGCAGAGTTAATATTTAAAAAAAAAATACAATAGTTACTTTTTCCAACAGCAACATTATTATGGCCATGTGGCACATTCTGTATTTTTTGTTCCTGATACAGTGAAATCTTGTGGTTTTTTTGTTTGTTTTTTTTCCAGAACTTAGTCAACAAAAACTCTTATCCTTGAGTTGTATCTGCCCACGAGGTATTGTGCAAGGGCACAGCCAACTGCAAGGGGAAGACACTATATCTAAGCTCCACATTTTACAAGACGACTGGGGTGAGAGAAGGCCACTTCGTACATCAGTACTCAACTTAAGGGTGCCCTTGGAACCTTGAGTTTTCCATTCCCTTACTTAGTTCCCAATCCTGCAAAGACTTTTGTATGTGCTTACCTTTATGCTCTGTAATGCCATTGACTTCAATGGGTGTAAAATTAAGCCTGTGCAAAAGTCTTTGCAGGATCAGGGCCTTACTTTGGTTTTTTAACTGTACAGCTTTAATATTGCATTAGCATGATCAGGAAGGAAGTATGGTGGTGTGGTTTTGAGGTATGGAATGTGAAGTGGCAGTGCTCCTGGTTTCTTGTTTGAGCTTGGACAAGTCACTTAGGACCTGGCCCTGCACAATGTCAGACACCCTCAGCTCCCGTTGTCTGTAATGAGAACAGAGTGAATGTAGCACTGTGGAGGCTCAGGTCCTTAATCCCTGTGTCTGTCTCCTTGTCTGTAGTGTTCTCACCACAGCGTGAAAATTCCCAGAGACAATTCCCCCGACAAGCCAAGTGTTTGAGGGCTGCCAGAGCATTGTGCCTTTTAGCTGATATTCTTCCTAGGATGAATGAAAGGCAGAAGGCAAAGACAAGCAATCTAAAATTTGCACATGAAACTCTTTGACAACTTCCTAAGCATTATAATATCATCCAAAAAATCCATCCCTCAAAAAAGAGTTCTCCCTTCTACCTTACAGCAATACGGGCCACCATCAAAATGTCTAGGCATCCTTCTTGGAAATTAACTAAAAATACATGGCTTGAGCATGCCCACTGAGCCTTTTACTCATATATCAGCTCTGGGAAAAATAAAATAAACTCTCCTTGGTCACCCTTAGCAGGCAGTTCCAAGTCTAGTATGGGACATAACACAAAGAAATATGTTATTAATGAGAAAGGGAACATGGACAAATGGTTCAAAAACCAACTAGATAAATTCATTGAGGATAGGACCATCAATGGATATTAGCCAAGATAGGCAGGGATGATGTCCCTAGCCTCTGTTTGCCAGAAGGTGGGAATAGGCGACAGGGAATGGATCACTTGATGGTTACCTGTTCTGTTCATTTCCTCTGAGGCACCTGGCATTGGCCGCTGTCAGAAGACAGGATACTGGGCTAGATGCTGGTCCAGGATACGGGTCTTACCCAGGATGGCCGTTCTTATGTGTGTGTATTATGTATATAATATAAGCAAGAAAACCAAATCAATATAATAGGAGTATATTCAACTCCAGTCTCAGGAAGTTTCCTCTAGCTAGAAGTCCAACACACTGATCGCCGCAACTCCACTCACTTGAAACTTCACTCACAATTTCATTGTTTCATCCAGTGTTGAGTCTCTTCTCTGTTGGTCTATCCAGTGCTGCTCAGCCTGATCCCACCCTGAGATGTCCGCTTGCCCTAGCATGGAGCAGGTAGGAGCCCCACAAAGCTGGGTTGGTATAACTCTGCTAACCTGGCTATGGAGTCTACTCTGTCACTGCCTCCTGTCTAGAGTCCACTCTGTTCCACTCTCGCTCCAATGCAGAATCTGCTCAGCTGGTCCAGCCAGGAAGTCCACTCTACACCACTGCCAGTCTGGAATCCACAGATACTCCCTTTAGGTTGCAGGATCCTCAATTATGGAACCAAAGGCACACAGAAGCCCTGGGGAGAGTGCCTGCTTCTTGGAGTCAGGCATCTCATACCTGAAAGAGCTCCTTCCATCTGTCCTTTCTGGGCTCAAGCTTCATTACCCCACTGAAATCTAATTCTGGTAGTGTTAGGGTGACCTTGCACTCGGGGCATTTTCAACACAATTACGTCTCTTTTGTAAGCACTGACAATAAGTACTGACAAGGAAATTATTTATTATTGCCCTTATACTCAAATTAATATCCAACCTGATGAGTAGAACTCTGGGTAAATAATTATGGAAGTAGAATTCACTCAGCTGTCTCCTCCCCTTTTCACCTACACAGGACTCCTGGGAGCTCCATCCCTCTAGGCCTTCTAGGTATAGGCCATACATCTATACCATTTGGCTTTGTTGTCACTGAAAGAAAAAAGGTGTATTAACATTAAGATAACAATATCACCATATAAACTAGTAAATGTTACTGAGCTTATAAAGGTTAAAACCGCAAAACACATAGATACAGCCTTATTTGGAATACAAATTGCAATGCTGCAAAACATGACTAATATTTACCCTATGGCATACATATTGCTATTTAGCAAGCAACTCTCACACATTTTCCTATTTTCCTGTTATAGTCTTTGCCAGTCAGGTCTGTGGTTTGACCGTTTTCACACTTTTTCTGTAGTCTCGACAGCAGGGTCAGCTGTTAAAACTTAAACAGTTCTCCTGGTTCCCCTTTATTACCAATTCTAGTTCCTCTTTTGGTGCCCTGACTAATTTTCTGCTCCGCATGCCCTTTCTACAGTAAACAAGCTAAGTTAAGCTCTAATTATTTTTACATTTTGGTATATGGATTTTGATTATATGGCATTTTATCTCTCATAGCAGGCTGTCAGGCGTATTAGGTTGGGTACTAGGGAAATTCTATGCAGGCCTCTTAAAAGACAGTTATAATGTTAGTAGAAATAAAGGACTAGGTGGTTTTTCCCTAACAACTCCCTCCTTTTGATGCCGTATTTGTTAATTTTACATGGCATCAAACCCTCACTGTGGTTATTAGTTTTGGTCTTGATCCATAGAACAGGGTTCTCTATTTGTGGGAGGTGAGTACTCGTTTTTCCTGTGTGATAGCGTTTGGGTTTGACAAATTATTAGTACCATTGTCTTCAGTGGTATGTTCTATCTCACATATAGGGTGAATGAGCTACTGCTTGGGGCACGGTTGCGACAGTTTGAGCAGATGCCACTGAGCGGTAACGGTTCATACAACAACAAGCCACACCAAAACAAAATTCCCACAAGCATGATTATTCCGGTTCTAAAATTAGCCCATATTACTGAATGGACGTTGGGTTGGGTGGAGGACTTTCATAACCTGACAATAGAGATTCTGTTTCTACACCAAGGGAAGGGACGTGTGCGATCTAAAAAAAGCCATTAAGTGCGTCGTTTATATATTTATCTAGGAGATTGTTGTTGCTATTTTCTGTGAGATTTTCTGAATTCAGCATAATTCGAGATAACAGATTGCTTAAAATGATTCAGGTACCAGCAGACCGTCCAATTCAAAAGGCAATTGAACCGCAAAGGAACTTGATATGATTTCTCAGTAGACACAGTATGATTGGTGTGGGTACCTGAGGAGGTGAACTAGATTAAAAGCATACATTCATATGGGAACAGAAGGAGTATACATATGCACAACGTTATTTGCCTGCTTAGGGTTGGAGATGTCAAGGGCCTGTTGACGTGCCCAGTACCTTCCCACCACACGTGTGTGGTGATTTCGCCGCGGCTTAAGTTGGGGCGTACATTGGCTTGGGGAGGTTTTAAAGGCCAATTAGCGGCCATAGATTATTCAAGTTCCATCCAAAAGTCAGGCTTATAGCCGGGCAACTGACTAAGGAAACGATTAGGGCCATGGGATGAGGTTTGATTTCCCACAGATTCTGAGTGGATGACCGTTCCTACAAGCAACCCTCCACAGATCTGGTGAGGATTCGGTATGTGGGAGCCCATACTCCTTTCACTGGCCCATAGGCCTGGGAGGAGCACTGTGAGCACCAGCATCTCCAATCAGAGAATTTCCAAGCACATCTCCATGGTCACAAACCAGATGGTACGCCTGAAGCATCCATAAGGGCGGTGGGCCAAGCCTAGTGTTCAAGATCTTTCCAAACGGCCATTAGCTGGTCGCTCAGAAAATCCCGCACCTCAGAACAAGCCATATCCCACCGCAATGCCTTCCCTGCTTCAACGATGCTTAAGGTTTTGGGTACATGTCGTCAGTCATCCCTCCCTCCATGAAAGCAACGGAAGACAATCGTTTCACACCAGACACCAGGGCGATTAGAAGAGCACAACAAGGCGTGTTGCACATCAGAGAGGCTTTGAAAACCAGTTTCATGACTGGCCAGGCTTTGGTGTAGCAGTTGTGTGTGTTTCTCCTTGATGTGTTTCTCCTCCCCCTTTGTTGATTTTAATTCCCTTTAAGCCAACCACCTTCCCCATTTCGAAATAAAGTAACTATTGTTTTGAAACCATGCATTCTTTCTTTATCAATTAAAAAAAAGAGATAATGGACAAGGTAGCCTGGGTGGGGTGGGGGAGGAGGAAAGGACAAGGCCACATTGCTTATTGTAACCACACTAAAAATCAAACTGTTTGAATGACAGCCTTCTGTTGCTTGGGCCATCCTCTGGAGTGGAGTGGCTGGGTGCCAGGAGCCTCCCCTCCCCCTGCGTCCTTGGGTGTCTGGGTGATGAGGCTAGGGAAAAAGGGGAAGAGGGTGGCTGGTTATACAGTGGATGCAGCGGGGGTCTGTGCTCTTGTTGGCTTTCCTGTGGCTCCAACAGATGCTTCATCATGTCAGTTTGCTCCCACATTAGCCTCAGCATTGCATCCTGCCTCTGCTCTTTGCGCTCACTTAATTTTTTCCTGGCCTCTGCCACTGAATGCCTCCATGCATTAAGCTGTGCCCTACCAGTGCGGGAGGACTGCATGAGCTCAGAAAACATGTCATCGTGAGTGTGGTTTTTTTCGCCTTCTAATCTGCGATAACCTCCGGGACAGATATGATAGGAGAAGCGTAGAAACATTCTACGGTCTACGATTCTGGGGGGACTGCATGGTCACCTGTGCTGCTGAGTTTGCCATGCTGACAAAACAGGAAATGAAATTAAAAAGTTCCCAGGGCTTTTCCTGTGTTCCTGTCTAGTGCATTGGAGTTCAAAGCGCTGTCCCGAGCGGTCACAATGGAGCACTCTGGGATAGCTCCCGGAGGCCAATACCATCAATTTGTGTCCTCACTACCCCAAATTCAACCCAGCAAAGTCGATTTTAGTGCTACTCCCCTGGCTGGGGAGGATTACAGCAGTCATTTTTAAGAGCCCTTTAGGTTGATGGAACGGGGTTGGTTGTGTTGACACAGTCATTTTTAAATCGACCTAACGCGGCTAAATTCGACCTAACCCCGTAGTGTAGACCAGGTCTTAGTGTGTGGTTACAAAAGACTACATCAAAGGAGAAAATTAAGGTTACCTTAATTTGAGCACTTCCTGGCAGTTCAACTCTTAACTATGCAACCTAATTGTTCAGTCAAGTTAATGTGGGGATTGTGTGGTTGTAACATTAAGTATTTCAAAATTCACAGAGTCATGGAAATGTACGGCTCGAAGGCATCGTGAGGGGTCATCTAATTCATCCCCTGGCACTGAGGCAGGACCATGTATGTAGTATGGATACCTATGTATCGTGGGTGGGCCCAAGTTATAAAGTGCACATCCGAATGTGAAGTTCCTCAAAACTCATGGGTAACTGGATTCACATTTTAATTTGAGTAATTGCTGTTCAGAACCTTGAACAGTTTCACTTTTGTAGTGTCAAATGTCCACTAGGCTGTGATGGACTTGGGCCACTTATTGTGAAAGCGAACAAAATAAATTGTTGATAGTTTAAAAAAAAACAGCTTTTGAAAAAGGTCTCTGGAGTATCTGTATAAAGAACACCAGAACGTGCATATTCTACACAGTCATAAATAAGGATGCAAATGATACAAGAGTAATAAATCAGCTATGGAATTCATCTAAAAGCCTTGCACACTTCATATTTAAATTCTGCAAGAAAAGCAGATTTCCTTCTGGTACTGACTCAAGAATTCCTCATTCTTCTAGCCTTTCAACTTCAAGGACTGGAAGAATGAAATAAGCAAAACTAAAAAATTACCATTAGTATGTTCCTTTGGGGTTAGCCATTCTTTGTAACTAGTTTAACTTTAGAGTCTAACACAGGGGTAGGCAACCTATGGCACGGGTGCCGAAGGCGGCACACAAGCTGATTTTCAGTGGCACTCTCTGCTTGGATCCTGCCCACTGGTCCAGGGGCTCTGCATTTTAATTTAATTTTAAATGAAGATTCTTAAACACTTTAAAAACCTTATTTACTTTACATACAACAATAGTTTAGTTATATATTATAGACATAGAAAGAGACCTTCTAAAAATGTTTAAATGTATTACTGGCACACGAAACCTTAAATTAGAGTGAATAAATGAAGACTCGGCACACCACTTCTGAAAGGTTGCTGACCCCTGGTCTAACATATCATTGTTGAAGAATATAATTTGATTTCTTCCTAGGTCAAGATGTTTCTTTTTTTATTAAGCATGATAATGTTTTCCTTATACTATCTGGCATAACAAAGGGCTTTCACATCTCTGGCCAGGATTTTCAAATGTGACTTCTGATTTTAGGTGTACCAATGGCCATCTTAGAGAAGCCTGATTTTCAGAAGGTGGATGCTCAGCACTTTCTGAAAATCAGACCCTTTAAAGGTATTCCAACTTGGGCAGCAAAATCACTAGTCATCTAAAAGTCTTGCCTCAGATTTCCACCACCAGTCTCCAAATGTTTAGTTATATGACTGCAGAGGCACTCATTTAGAGGCACTGTGTCTCAGTGCTCTGTCTTGTCTCATCTTGTGAACTGGCATGTGACTGAAATTGACAAGATCCTCACTCTTCAAGTGGTTTTAGAGAGTAGGCATCTTGTTAATTGTAATCTCTTGATGATTCTGAAGCTTGGAACTAAAAGGGAGGGGAGAGGAAAAGCATGCCAGGCACACATGCATTCCCATCATATGTACATACAGATTTGTAACAAATCCATTATCTAGAAATTTGGTGTTGCGACACTCAGCATAACAGCTGGGACTGAAACCCTGTTGCAACACTCATTTTGGAGGATCCACAGTTAAGCTGCGGTGGCTATTTTAAAACCAAATATACCGCTCAGTGGGGAGTGGGGGCTGGGTGAGTGGGGCTTGGTGGGGTGAGGGTGCAGTTGTTGGGGGCTTAGGGGGCTGCGAGTCTGGGCGTAGGGGGCTCCTGATGCAGGGGGCTTGGCTTAGTGGGGTGGAGGCCATCTCCATCTCCCTCCTCCTCCTCCTCCTCCTCCTCCTCCCCCCACCCCCATACCAGCTGGGACTAACATCCCTGGATGTACTGCAGTGGCACAGAATTCCCCCAGGAGTAATGCGCGCACCTACAGCAGCGCAGCTGTACTATGATGTTGCAAGCTTCTAAGTGTAAACATGGCTCAGTGTAGACATAAGTTCAGCATTATGTTAACAAGACAATATAGTTATGTGGACTACTGGACTAAGGGGGCTAAGAATTTAAAAAATGGGTGCCCGAAGTTAAATGGGTGCCTGGTAAATAGGTTGCCTGATTTTCAAAAGTGCACTTTTCTTGGGTTTCAATAGAAACTGCTCAGTGCTCTGCACTTTTCAAAACCAAATTACCTATTTCAGTGCCTAAATACGGCTATAGGAGTCTAACTTTAGGCACTTTTGGCCATTGTCGGTAGACAGGATACTGGGCTGACCCAGTATGGCTGTTCTTATGTTCTAACCTAAATGAACCCAAAGTGATGGAGACAGATATGAATCAAGGAAGCCAGCACAGTATCAGAAACCTGGAAAAATCTCTGACTGGATGGACTCAGGCATTTGGTCACAAGCTGCGCTGGTTCAAAAGTTTTGAATTTTTTTTAAGCAGAATTTTTTTATTGTTTCTTTAAACAATCAAACACAGCAAGCAGCAAATATTTGGCCACACACTTCTGAAACTCCAAACCATATTCAGGTTTTGGCAGATTAATTTCAGCTTTTCAATTAAAAAAACTACAACAAATTTTGAAGGAAAGCAGACATTGTCCATGATTTTTTTTTCTGCTTTGTAAAACCCCCTAGTTTTCGATCCAGAAAATGTTTTGATGGAAAATATTTGTCCAACCCTTTTAATGAGCTTTAGTTCCTTCTAGCACTAGCTGATGCTGAGAACCAGTGATACCTTGTAAAGAAGTTTTCTCAAAACTGGGTTTGTGCCGAGGTGCAGAAGGTTTATTTTTCCCAGGGCTGCCCGTGGGGAGAGGGAGCAAGTGGGGCAATTTGCACCGGGCCCTGAAGGGGCCCCCACGAGACTACAGTATTGTATAGTATTGCAATTTTTTTTATGGAAGGGGCTGCCGAAATTGCTTTGCCCCAGGCCCCCTGAATCCTCTGGGCGGCCCTGTCCATATGTAGGGCTGGAAGGGATCTCAAAAAGTCTGTACTGCGGTAGGATCAAGTATACCTATAAGACCAGACCTTATAGATGTTTGTCTAACGTGTTCCTAAAAACCTTCAGTGACAGGGGTTCCATAACCTCCTTAGATAACCTGTTGTGGTACTTAACTACCCTTATAGTTAGAATTTTTTTCCTAGTATGTAACCTAAATCTCCCTTGCTGCAGATTAAGCCCATTACTTCTTGTCTTACCATTGGAGAACAAGTGGTCACCATCTTCTTTATAACGGTCCTTAACATATTTGAAGACATATAATGTCTCCCCTCTGTCTTCTCAAGACTAAACATGCCCAATTCTTTCAACTTTTCCTCATAAGTCATGTTTTCTAAGACTTTTATCATTTTTGTTGCTTTCCTCTGGACAGTCTCCAATTTGCCAACTTTGTTTTTAAAGTGTTGCGCTCAAAACTGTGCTCCAGATGAAGCCAGTTTTGGGCACCACACTTTAAGGAAGCTCTTGTAACAATGTCAATGAAGGAAAACTCCAAGGTGAATGAACAAGTTGTTGGTTATGAAAACTTGATAGTTAGGGTTGAAAGCCTTCTTAATTAAAAGATAGTTTGGAGGTTAATAAGTTTTCAGGACATCAGTAATTTGCTAGGACAAATAAAGTGCCTTGATAACATTGGATACATACACAGCCATTTCTTGCACTAGCAAAATAAAACAATGCATGTTCCAGAGCTGATCAAATAATCCAAAAATATACTCTTAGAAATCAGGACCAATTCACAAGCAGAAAAAAGAACTATTTTTCCTATGAATATTAGTTCCAATGAATAATTGGACCCACTCTATTCCAGACCCAAAGTATTCAATACTGGGTGTGTGAGAGGCAGCTTGGAGGGCCAGGTAGCCTAATGGTTAGAGTACATGGCTCTCAGCCCCCTGCTTGGTTGAGGACCCTCAGTCTTTAAGGCCAAGGGGTATGGGGGCACGTGGGCATTCTGTCTCCACCGGGTCCTCATCCAGGGCCCTGTGTACATCAACCCCTGAATGGGGTGGAGGAGGAGGCTCTCCCAGCAGGGAGTCAAAATCAACTGCCTTTGGCTACTTTCTACCAGTCTACTCAGTTTGGGGTATGGCCCCTCTAGCAGGGCCGGTGCAAGGATATTTTGTGCCCTAGGAGAAACTTCCACCTTCCACCCCCCCTCACCCCCTTCCTCCTATCCCCCCCAGAGCATCGCTTATTATAAACTTTGAAAAATGAATACTGCATAATGTGGCATTGTTCATTATAATTAATACACGTTCGGCTTGACAATTTATTAATTTCACTATTTTAGACTACATATTTAATAAAAATAAATGAACAACCTGACAGTGTTGACATTGTTATGTTTTCACTTTGCACAACATAGCATGGATCTTAAAATAAATCACATACATTATACACAATACACTGTCACTTCCTTCCTTCATTCTTTCATATCAAAATCTACTACATTTTATTCTACCTTTATAATATCCAGTTATTGTTATTAATAAAATATATAAAATTAGAGCCTTGCATGGTGTTAAGTATCAGGAGTAGCCATTTTAGTCTGTATCCACAAAAACAACATGGAGTCCGCCAGCAATTACACACCACACCACAGAAACACTAACCCAGGAACCAATTCCTGTACCAAACCTAGTTGCCTACTCTGTCCCAGATCTACTCTTGCAACACCATTAGAAGACCCAGCCACAACAGCCACACCATCAAGGGCTCATTCACCTGCACGTCTACTAATGTTATATATGCCATCATGTGCCAGCACTGCCCCTCTGCCAGGTACATTGGCCAAACCAGACAGTCCCTATGTTAAAGAATAAATGGACACAAATTGGCCATCAAGAATGGTAACATACAAAAGCCAGTAGGTGAACACTTCAGTCTCCCTGGATATTCTATAACAGATTTAAAAGTCACTATTCTTGAACAAAAAAACTTCAGAAACAGACTTCAAAGAGAAACTGCAGAACTAAAATTCATTTGCAAATTTAACACCATTAATTTGGGCTTGAATAGGGAATGGGAGTGGCTGGTTCATAACAGAAGCAGCTTTGCCGCTCCTGGAATTGACACCTCCGCAGCTATGATTGGGAGTGGACTACATCCACCCTGATTGAATTGAACCTGTCAACACTGGTTCTCCACTTGTGAAGTAGCTCCCTTCTTTTCATGCGTCATTATATAGTGCCTGCATCTGTAACTTTCACTCCATGCATCTGAAGCTTTTACCCAGAAAAGCTTATGCCTAAATAAATCTGTTAGTCTTTAAGGTGCCACCGGACTCCTTGTTGTTTTTATAAAACTAGAATGGCAGATACTCCGTCATAGGGGGATTGGGTTTGGGTTTGGGGGGAAGGGAAGGAGGGCTGGGTTTGAGTCAATGGGGGATTGGGTTTGGCTGGGGAGTGCAAGGGGAGCAGAACGGATTCAGTCACTGGGAGGACTGGGTTTGGCTGTGGAGGGGAAGAGAAGCAGACTGGATTCAGTCAGTGATGGTTTGAGTTTGACCAGGAGAAGAAGGAAGTAGACTGGGTTAGGGTCAGTAGGGGATTGGGTTTGACTGAGGAGGGGAAGGGAAGCAGACCGGGTTAAGTCAGTGGGGTATTGGGTTAGGTGGGGAAGGGAAGCAGACTGGGTTTGGTCAGTCAGGGTTTGGTTTTGGCTGGGGAGGGGAAGGGAAGCAGACTGGTTTTGGGTGTGGAGGGGGGAGAGGGCGCAATCTGGGTTTGGCCAGGGGGCGGTGGGCGGGGAAGGATTCAAAGAGCCACAAGGTGAGATGGGCGCTCTCCTCTCCAGTCCCTGGAATGCAGCAGCAGCAGGCCAAGTGCAATTGCAACGGGGGAATGGAAGCGTGTTGCCTGCTTTGCCTTCACAAGCCTGTCCTGCGCCCGGGCTGGGGAGTTGAATGCTGGGCTATCGCTCTGGCAGGGGGGTGTGAGGCAGGCAGCACTGTCTGTGAGGCAGAGAGTGCGCTGCCCTCATGCCAAAGCAGGGTCGGGAGAGTAGAAAGCTGGGGCACAGGGAGATAGGTTAAAGCGGCTTAGCTGCCCCTCCACGGAAGAGAGCCCACAGAGCAGCAGAGCCTCTCCCTGCAAATCCTGCAGCCCGCTCTCCGAGCATGCCATGCAAGCCGCCCCGGCTGCACCTCAGTGACAGCACAGCTCAGCCCCAACAGGGGTCTTACACTTCCTGCCGCAAGCTGCTCCACTCCCCTTCTGGCTGCTGTGCAATCTACAAGACAAAGGAGCGATTACTGTGTAAATGTACCTATCAACACAGCAATCAAATCAAAGGACTTCGCTGACTTTCTAAAGGCAGGAGAGCAATTCATTGGGAGTGTGGTTCTTATCATATAGGTCTTCCCTCCCTACAGTTTGTGATCTGCAGCCAGCGTCTTGATTGGCCGCAGCGCCCCCATATCTTGGTGTCCTAGGCGGCTGCCTAGTCTGCCTAGTGGTTGCACCGGCCCTGCCGTCTAGTACAATTTGCTGGGCTGCTTGCTTCCTATAGGGTCCTCTTTGGGATCTTGGGCAGCACCTGGCCACAGTCCCAGGATCCTTCAGGCAGGGCAGGTGCAAGGTAGTGAGGGCAAGCCCCACCGTGGCACTGGGGTTCACTCACTCAGCTACCTCCAGCACTGGAGGCTACTAGGTCCCCTTCACAGTCTCCCTTGGCTGTGGTCCAGTGCTTACACCTTCTGGGCTGCCTTGGCCCCTCAGGTAGAGAGGCAGCTAGCTCCTGCCTGTTTGCCAGTCAGCCCCAAACTGAGCCTTTTCTCCTCTCACCCCCTGGCCTGGCCACAGGTATAGCGGGGTGGGGCTAGCTGGGCCCAAAGGTTATCTTTAACCCCTGCTGTGCTGGCTGGCAGTTTCTTTGCTTCATCTTAGGATGTTTGTGTAATATGCAATAAATGCCATCAAATTGCAACCTGAACATGAAATAATGTAAGATTCTTTCACCCTCATATTTATTAATGTTTAACTATAAATTTCACATTTTATTCCTTATTCCCAAAGCTGCATCTACCCTAGAGGGCTCCTCAAACAGATATTCCGAATATGCTTCCATTGAAATAAATGCAAGTGATTTCACAGGGAGCAAAATTAGGCCCATAATGAACCAAAACAGACCATAAAGGAAGTTTAAAATATTCCATCCACAGCACCATTCATCCATTTTGACAAATAATAACAGCATCATTATTGCTGCGTCTGTGCCTTTGGGAACCCCCTGCTAATCTAACATCTTGATCTGAGCTTGTTTTCCAGGTCATCAATTCACTTTATGAACACTTTACAGTCTTCATTAATATCTGCATTGTGTCCATTTGCAGTTATTTTCATGCCACATATGTTTCTCTAGGCCTCCTGCAACTGCTGGTGCAAACCCATTCGGAGCCCTAAGCAGGAATATTTTGCCCCCCCCCAACACATACTAATAATTAATAGGGCCCCCAGGCCTGCTGATGGGTGGGAGGACGGTAAAGGGGGCAATTGGCCAGGGGCCCAGGAGATTTGAAAGAGCCCAGGAGTCCTGGGGCATTTTAAATAGCCTGGGTGGGATGCAGGACTCCTAGGTGTGTGCAGGGAGGTACTGGCGGCGGCAAAGGCAGCCAGATGGGCATGTGGAAGCCCTGGCCATGCTGGAAGAGCACCCATTGACTGTTCTGCCCTGGGGCTGGGAATTGCTTTCAGCAGGCCTGAGGCCCCCTCTTGAGCAAGCTCAGGGCCTTGGAAATTGCTTAATCTGCTTATGCCTAGTGCCAGCTCTGCTTGAGTCAAAGCTCTATAGTACAGTACAACCCTGCCAATATCCAACATCTTAATATTTGTTTAGCAGTTGCGAGACAGTTAACTACATCTGATCCAATATCCACCAAGGCTATGAAGTCAAGAACAGGCTGACAGTCTTAGGTGGCAGGAACTTGGGAGCTAGAATGGAAGCCCTTTGGGGGCAGGCACTGTCTTTTAGTTCTGTGTTTGTACAGCACCTAGCACAATGGGGTCCTGGCCCATGACTAAGGCTCCTGGCCTAGGTGTTATGGTAATCAAATAATTAATAATAACAATAATTAATAAAAATAAGAATATTCAGTAAATCTCATATAGACTTAATGCTCTTTGTGGAGTTTGAAAATTCTCATAGAATCATAGAATATCAGGGTTGGAAGGGACCTCAGGAAGTCATCTAGTCCAACCCCCTGCTCAAAGCAGGACCAATCCCTAACTAAATCATCTCCCCAATAACTATTATTTTAAAATGAACTTTAAAAATATAGCTTGAAGACAGGTGAGCAAGCTAGTGCCTGTGGCCCCCATTCAGAAAAGCACTGAGCCACATGCTTAAGTCCCACTGAAAGAAATTCTTCAGCATTTGGCTGAACTGGGGCCTGAGCTGGACACATGATCGTGTGACTTTAATTTTCTTTAAATTTAAGATGAAGCTCAGTGTAATCTTGAACAAAGCTGATCAGATTATTCATATTTGCTGTGAATTTAACATTTTTTTTCTATTTGTAAATCATTTGCAAACTGATCCTGACACAAAACAAGAAGAAATTGGGGCTTTTTGAAAAAGATTCAGACATAGTTTTTTAATGTAAAAGGATCCCAGAAGTTACAACGGCTTATAATTTTCTATGACACCATCTATCTCAAAGGATTTGACAATTATTAATGAATTTAGCCTTTCCACATCCTAGTTAGGTTGGTGAGTATTATCCCTATTTTACAATGAGGAACCAAGACACAGAGAGGTTTAGTCTGTGTCAGAACTGGACACAGAACACAGATGTTCTAGTCCCATGCCTTCACCACAAAACGATCTTAAGGCTGGCGCTCAGTCTAACCCACTAATATTGCTTAACTGTTATAGCATTGCAAAATGAGAGACCTGGGACGCCAACAAGACCAGTATGAGAAATATTATAATTACAGTTTCCAATATATGGGAAACTGGCTTGGATTTTGCATTCTATACAGAAGAAAATATATTCTCCCTTACAACAAGAGTAAAGTGCTTTTCTTCCCCAATATGAGTCACAGTATGCAAACGAAAAGGAGAGAGTTGATGCTGACAAAGAAAAGCTTAAAGGACAATGCATATGAGGTTGTCTTTTCTATACCTGACAAAACTGAAGGTATAATTTCAAGGACACATGCACATATCTTGAGATGTTTTGGCCATTAACCAATATATTTCTAGCATGGATGACCCTGCAGCCAGCTTGAATATTGTCAGTGACGGGAGCTGGCTGGCTTGTTGCTCAGGGAATGTTGTTGCTGAATTGTTTTTAATTTTTGTTTGAGTTTCTATGGACGGAGTCTATCAGGCTAGTACCATGACTGATCTTAGGTCACTATCAGGCTAAGAACAGTATGTTCCTTCTCTACCTGTTCTATTACTGGTCACAAACCAAGGTTAAAATAAGAGATGGGTTGAAGTCACCTTAGATCTAGATTTTGAACATACTTGGGCAGCTTCTGCAGTATGCTGAGGACACCTGTACACTACCAGAGCACTGCAAAGAAGTCATAATACAGCCCCAGGAAATACTCTTAGGGTGAGAGAGTTACCTTGGTGAGGCAGAGCTGTGAAAATGGCTCTGTTTCCTTCTCTGACAATAGGAAGGGTGCCAGGGATGTGGCTGGAGCATGCATCTAACCAGCTATTCTCATTTGCA
Organism: Chelonoidis abingdonii; assembly: GCF_003597395.2. Lineage (NCBI taxonomy): Eukaryota > Metazoa > Chordata > Testudines > Testudinidae > Chelonoidis > Chelonoidis abingdonii. Next base: position 141,963,788 of record NC_133770.1, read on the forward strand.
GCTCTTACAAATAAGTGCAATTTATAGCAGCCCCGAGGCTGCTGGAAGTTGCACTGGAAGTCAAACTGGCCCTCAGCCAGCTCAGAGTATGAACAGACCTAAAGGTGAGGTCAAGCCACAGGTTCTGTTGCCTGCACTGTGCGTTGCTTGGGCAGGATGGAGATTCTGCCCTTCTGTATCTATTCTCTTCCTCACCGGCAGCAAATAGTGGGCAGTTTATTTTGGAATTTAAGACCAGTCTTTGATTTAACACTGGCTCCACCTGTGGAGCTCTGCACAGAGCAGGATGTCTGCACATGCTTTGTCCTCTGCCTGAGTGGATAGGGAGCATGGTTATTTGAATGGTAATTAGTGCAGGGTGGGAGATGATTTTTCTGTCTATGAAACTTTGAGATTTCAAAAATGTTCCCATTCTGCAGTGGGATGAAACTGAGACGTTCACAAGTTTTTCATAACAAAACAGAGCAAGTAAGAGACCCACCCCAGCATAGGTTCAACTCCCTGGCCTGAATCAGACTTTAAGTGCTCTGCTCAACTGACTACTGTGGGTTGAGGTCTCTCCAAGTTCCATCCTGGACCTGAGAAACCTCTGTGACTAAACTGGGAAGTCCCCATCCCGCAAAGTTTCAGTTTTGACACATCTCCATTTTTCAACGAAAAACCATTTCCTTGAAGCATTCCCAACTAGTTCTAATTGCAGTAAGACCGAGAGTCCCCGATTATTGAGCAGGGCTCCATTGTGCCAGGTGATGTACAAACACAAGATGGGTTCCTGCCCGGATCAACTTACATCATCTGTCCCTGCTGCCCTCACTGTGTTAAATGTGTGCAAGTCTCTCTGCTATGACTCCAGCTAGTTTGGACAGCAGGGCTGGGAGCCACGGGAGGAACAGGAACTGGATGATCCCCACAGCACAGGCCCATGTGGGCTTGCCAGATTTCTATGTGGAAATCCGGCCAGGAAGTAATGCATTTGGAGCTATAATAACTGTTTGTGGGTTTCCTATTCAGCTGCTACTCAGGTGGATCCTGCAGGAACGTCTCTTGAAAGAAAAATGTGTGGCCATATCTATATACAGTATTAGAGAATGTGCATGAAAACACAGGGTCCTGAATCACTTTTCATTTAAGATAAAGGTGTTGTCAAGGTTTTTTCCCCCACTTTGAACTTTAGAGTACAAATGTGGGGGACCTGCATGAACACTTCTAAGCTTAATTTCTAGCTTAGATCTGGTAACACTGCCACCACCCAGAAATGTCAGTGTTTGGGGCACTATCTGTCCCCCCAAAAACTTTCCCCTCCCTGGGCTGCCTTGAGGGACTTCACCAATTCCCTGGTGAACACAGATTTAAACTTCTTGGATCTTAAAACAAGGAGGAATTAACCGTCCCCCCTCCTATCCCCCCACCAATCCCTGGTGAGTTCAGACCCAATCCCCTTGGATCTTAAAACAAGGAAAATCAATCAGATTCTTAAAAAGAAAGCTTTTAATTAAAGAAAGAAAAGGTAAAATTATCTCTGTAAAATCAGGATGGAAAATGCTCTTACAGCGTACTCAGATTCTTATAGACCAGAGGGACCCCCACAGCCTTAGATTCAAAGTTACAGCAAACAGAGGTAAAATCCTTCCAGCAAAAAGAAACATTCACAAGTTGAGAAAACAAACATAAGACTAATCTGCCTTGCCTGGCTATACTTACAATTTGAAACATGAAAGACTGATTCAGAAAGATTTGGAGCGCCTGGATGACGTCTGGTCCCTCTTCCAAGAGCGAACAACCCCAAACTAAAAAGCACAAACAAAGACTTCCCTCCACCAAGATTTGAAAGTATTTTGTCCCTCTATTGGTCCTCTGGTCAGGTGTCAGCCAGGTTTACTGAGCTTCTAAACCCTTTACAGGTAAAAGAGACATTAACCCTTAACTATCTGTTTATGACAGGTGTTATTTAAAAAGGGGGGAAATATGAAGGAAAACACTGTCCACAGTCAAGCTGGAAAATACTGTACAAAAGCTGTGAATCAGAATAAAATGACAAAGAGCTTCTTTTCCCCTCAAAAGATTTAATTCACAAAACAATGCTACTCATATCCTTCTTATATCAATAGTGAAAATGAATGCAGCCTCATTTTCAGTCCCTCGTGGATGCCTGGCCACATTACCAAACATTGTGCAACATGGTAAATTTGGGAAGTTTCTGTCCAGGAAAGGCTCAAGACTGGACACACAATGATGATGTAAATTAGATAGGAGATCAAGCTGTGTGCAGGGAAGTCTGCAGAGAGTCGACGTTGCGTCTGGATCTGGTCAGCGCTGTTAGTCACCCACTTTGAACACCACATTTGTAACAGGAGCCACTGAAGTCAAAGGGCAGGGTATTAGCTTCTTGTAACTGTGACTCAGGTCAAGTGATGGGCCCGGGAAATACAACTCAATTTCTTTCCAGAACTACTGTGTTACACATTTATTACAATATACACTTGTTGTTATAGCTGATAGCTTACCTGATGTCATCAATTTTCTGATGCAATTAACTCTGTTTCTTGAGTATTCCCAGTTTATTTTTTGAAGCAACACAGGAAGGACTGTCTTGTGGTTAAAGCACAGGGCTGGGAGTCAAGCAATCTAGCTTCCATTACCAGTTCTACAACAGAATTCTTGGCCTGACTCACCTCTCTGTGACTTAGTTTCCTCATTTTAAATGTGTCTGATAATACTTCCCTCCCTCACATAGGAGTTAGTCTTATTTAGCTTGCTTGAAAAGGGTTTGGAGATCCATAGATAGAACAGACTCTAGGAAAAGCAAATATTTTATAGCTTAATTTTAATAAACTCCTTCAATACCATAAGCATAGAATGTGGCAATATAACTGCGAAAAATGTCATTGTTGTAAGATAGTTTACCTAGGCGCCTGAGCTTTTTTGTTTTTTCCATTGACTTAATTGGTCTTTGTATCAGGGCCAGAGCAGTTTAAATTCTAAGCAGTCAAAAATCTTGAGTCAGGCCTTCCACAAATCATGAGATTTAAAAAAGCAATCATTTTTGGTTCTTTTTATTTGCCTCTGAGGTTCTGAGCCTCTAGGTTGGTTAATGTTTTCAAGCTTTTCTCTGCTGCAGTGAGGGCTAGAAACTTCCTCTTTTACACCCAAGTATTGTGAGACTCACGGTAAAGTTGCAAGAGGTAACAACACCAGTTGCATCACTACTTGTGAGATGCCCCCGTGGCAAAAACCTCAAGTGAGTAAAGTTGCTAATGTGCTGAAGTCTTTTCAGGACTGGGCCATAGTTCTCCAGTGCTTGTTGATTTAAGTATTAAGGAGAGGTCCAGTGCTATTTTTATCCTTGTTGTGTTTTTTGTATTTAATTATATTTTTAAAATTCAGATTAATGCATGATTGGACAATGTACAAGATATGAGCAAGATTACTCCGCTAAGCATTATAGTCAAAGTCACCTCATTTGATGAAGGCTCTTGAGTGAAGATCAAGCATGATATTGGTTTATCTGAGATATTCTGGTTCTATGTCCTAAATAAGTCTAGTCCTCTGTGATCATAGAATCACAGACTTGCAGGTCTGGAAAGGACCTCAAGAGGTCATCAAGTCCAGCTCCCTATGCTGATGCAGGACCAAATAAATCTAGACCAACCTGAGACAGAGAAGGAGCCAGAATTTACCAGTGTACGTTTCCAAAGAGCCACAGTAATACGTCAGCAGCCCCTCATCAGCTCCTCCCCCCCTGCTCCCAGTGCCTCCCACCCACCGGCAGCCCTGCCAATCAGTGCCTTCTCCTCCCTCCCCACACCTCCCAATCAGCTGTTTCGTGGCGTGCAGGATGCTCTTGAGGGGGAAGGGGAGAAGCGAGGGCATGGCAGGCTCGGGGGAGGGGGCTGGAAGGGGTGGAGTGAGGGCAGAGACTGTGGCAGAGCCAGGGATTGAGCAGTTAGCACCCCTTGGGACATTGGGAAGTTGGCGCCTATAGCTCCAGGCCCAGAGCTGGTGCCTATACAAGGAGCCGTGTATTAACTTCTGAAGAGCTGCATGGGGCTCTGGAGCCACAGATTGGCCACCCCGATCTAGACCTTCCCTGGCAAGCCTTTGTCCAACCTGTTTTCAAAAACTGCCAATGACAGGGATTCCATAGCCTCCCTTAGATGCCTATTCCATAACTTAACTAACCTTATAGTTAGGAGCTTTTTCTTAACATCAAACCCAAAGCTCCCTAAATGATCTATTTAGTTTTTTCTTTCATTAATGACTGTAGTCCCCATTGGTCCCCAGTGATCAAAGGCAAGCTGGGAGCAGTCCTCTGTGCAAGGATCATGCCTGTCTGAACAGAAGGATGGGACAGACACTCCCCCTGGACCCTCTTCCCCCCTGCCATTCTGTGGTTGCAGAGCCTGCGTGTTGAATGGAAGGAGTTAGGCCAGATGTGGTCCTGGTGGGGTTAACGTATCTTTCCTTCCACAATCCTCACAGGGAATATGCTACCAAATGAGGATAGCATTTCCTGCTCATCCCTTCTGTGCTATGGAGTCTGGACTCCCTGACTCTTCTGCAAGGAACAAGTGCCCATCCCATTATGGACGATTCACAGATTCTTTCCTCTGATCCCTCTCAAGAGTTCTTCCAGGGAGAAGGCGAGGTTGGCTTAAGCTCCTAAAATGGGGCTTCTTTTCCAGCTAATTGTAGTCATTTTCGGATAAACAAATGAATACGTAATTGGTTCTCTTAAAAAGAAAGAAGAAATAAAAACCCATCTGACACTTTTTCATACTCAGCATCCAAACTGGAACTATCTCAATATTTGTGATTAACCAGTCTTTGGCAGTTTGATGAATACTAATGACATGTTCTATCTTTAGTAAAACAAAGCAGCTAATCGATGTACCATATAATGTAAAGGACTATAAGGCCAAACCCATTGTCCTTACACAGGCAAAACTTCCATTGATATCAATGAGAGTTTCAATATTGCCAATCACAAGACTGGCTTGAAAATAATACATTCTTGGTTCTTATTTGCCTTCTGGTTTTTTATCTTTTAGGATTTACGTTTTCAAACATTTTTCCACAAACTTTTCCTCCTAATCCTGTTTTAAAAACTGACATTCCCCCCCAATAATCACATGACTCCAGAAGCTGGGGATTTAAGTAAAAACACCAAATATTGAGAGACTTATGATAAAATTGTGAGGGTTGGGAACACTGGAGTTTTGACTGTACAGGACTGGAGCATCAGGCTCTGCATGCGTTTTGCACGTCAGGAATTGAACATCAAATGGGAAGTGAACCCCAGATTTTCTGGTTTCAGAATCGGTTTTCTAATAGTTGAAAACATATTTTATTTCTGCAAAGACTCATGATGAACACGAAGGGAAAACCTTTCAGTTATTTTGCAGACTGGCTACTATTACACTGATTACAGTAGTTCCCTAGTCAACAGTAAATCTTCCAGTCATGCTGGAAAAAAAGAGTAAGCACAACTTGTGGTCATATACTAAGATGAGTTCAGCAGTACATAGGAATCATCTTCGATTAGGATTCAGTGATCTCTTTAAATTCCAAGAGAGATTTGTCAAAGAAGCCAGCATTAGGGGGTATGACCTGCTCAGATTTTGGTAGAGAAAAGTAATGCTTCAATATTATAAATATCATTTTGATACTTTTCAGTATGTAAAGAATCTCCCTATAATTTAAGATTTCTCCTCTAGGATTTGAAAGACACATAGTGCTCAAATGTACATCTTTTGAATGCTATGCTGCATCTTATCAGGTTCCTTTACTATCCCTCAAATATTTGTTTTCATTCAGCCATAGCCATTTTCATCAGAAAACTTTAGCCCCTGCTAGAAATTGGTCCTATGCATGCCTATCTGAGAAATGAGGTATGCAGACCTTTTTTTTTAAAGCCTTAGGATTTGTCTACACTTGAAATGCTTCACTAGTACAGCTGCAGCACTGCAGCTGCACTGCTGTAGAGTTTCAGTTTAGACATTCCCTAAAGCAATGGGAGGGGTCTCCTCCCATAATCCACCTACCTGACAGGCAGTAGCTAGGTGGACAGAAGAATTGTTCTCTCAGCCTAGCACTGTCTATGCCATGTGTTAGCTCAGTTTAACTATGTCCTTAGCTAGGTTGACCTAACTTTTTAGTGTAGACCAAGCCTTAGTCAGGTCTTATTATTTGTATTCCAATAGCATCTAGAGGCCCCAATCAGCACTAGATGGTTGTATTACTTTACCTATATCAGTACCTGGCATGAATAGAGAATGAAGAGAGCAAGCCTGGTCCAGAGATTAGATTGCTAGCCTGGAACTTGGAAGAGCCAGGTTCAGTTCTCTGCTTGGTTATATGCTGCTTGTGTGTACTTTGCAAGTCACTTAGCCTCTCAGTTCCTTATCTGTAATATGGGTATACCAATAGTCCCTACCTCACAGAAGCGTTGTGAGGACCAGGACTCAGAGACTGTTCTTGCTCTGTAGGGCTTAATGTTTATATGGACATACGAAGAGAAAAAGTATGTAAACACGCAAGCAAAGGGATCAGAACGATGGGCAGCAAACATGTTAATTCCACTTTAAAAAAACTGTTTTGGGTAAATAAGCAAATTCTGCTTGATCGTCTCAAAAAAAGAGACTAAAAAAATTAGGACTGTTCAGCTTAGAAAAGAGGTGATTAAGGGGGGATATGACTGAGGTCCATAAAATCAATGAATGGTGTAGAAAAAATGAATACAGAAGTGCTATTTACCCTTTACCACAATACCAAAGCCAATGGTCACTCAATGAAATTAATAGGTAGCAAGTTTAATACAAACAAGAGGAAGCACTTTTTCATACAATGTGCAATTAATCTGTGGAACTCATTGCCATTGGGATGTGGTGATGGCCAAAAGATAAATGGGTTCAAAGAAGAACTAAATAAGTTCATGGAGGATAGGTTCATCACTGTCTCTTAGCCAAGGTGGTCAAGGATATAACCCCATGCTCAGGTAACCCTAAACCTCTGACTGCCAGAAGCCAGGAGGAGAAGTTGGGGTGGTGGTGGAAATCACTCCATCTCTCCTGTTCTGTACTCTCCCCTTAAAGCTCTAGTACTGGCCACTGTTGGAGACAGGATACTGAGCTAGGTGGATCATTGGTCTGACCAGGTATGGCTGTTCTTTTGTTCTTATCCTGTTTCAGTTGAAATCAATGTGAATGGAACCAAGTCCTATGTCTCACTATGACATAAGGGCGCCTTCTTTGCTTCGAATTTGACTCCAAAAAAAGGGTCCCAAAGGCCAAATACAGCTCATGGTCTCTCTTTTAGAATATACCTTCACTGTAGGGTTAGCCTGGATGATTAGCACCCTGGTTAGCTTAGCCTTGGTGTGAGCATCCTCACTGCACAGCCCCACCCATGTTACTGAGTCCTCACTGTATCTGCACTCACCTATGTGTCGGGGGACATATCCCATGGTTCTTTGTGCTGAGATGATCTAGGATTCTTTCCCAGTCAATTTCAGAAGAACTTGTCTGTCTTTCAGGGGAATTGTGGGAAGGCATTGGAGAACTATCAGCACTTAAGTGATTTAGCCTGCATCCTTCCTGTGCAACGGGTGGGTTCCATGTTCCAGCCTGACTTAAAATGGCACCTGGGCTTTAATCCCTCCTCCCCAAGCCAGGTAAACTAGTTTAGTCTTAAAGCATCGCCAAACCCAGGTAAAATGTTTGTGTGTGGATGGTAGGAGGGGTTGGGCTAAAACCTGAGTAAGAGCCTGGGTAACTCTGCAGTGAGGACAGATGCTATGGTTAAGTAAGGGTAAGATAAAACTGGTCACCCACAGGTTTGTACTGCTGGTAAATACACAGTACAAGCTCCTAGTTATCTGTCAAGGAAATACACTATCAAGTACAAGAAATTGAAGATTATGTGACTTATTTTTTTTTTAATTTATGGACAGGTTCATCTCAGACAAACTTTGTGGCCCATCTATTCAAATTTATCCACAAATTGGGGGGGGGGGGAAGGAAGAGAGAGACAGACCCCATTCTAGAGAGAGAGCATGAGAGAGACCCCCATCATCACGTCAGGATTGGTGAGGCATGTACAAGGGAAGGATGAGTCAGACCCCATTATCATGGCAGAATTGGGAAGCAGGCAACAATTTCTATACAATATTTGGCAAGTAATGGCAGTATCTTCATATTGTGATTTCCAGGACTTTGGAGCTGTGCTCCGGCTCTGCTCCAGCTCCAGGCAAAAACCTGCAGCTCCACTGCTCTGGAGCTGCTCTGCACTCCAACTCCGAGTTCTGCTCCAAAGCCCTGGTGATTTCCACATTTTTAAATTGGATTGGATGGGACTGCTTCTAAACTTTGTAGTGTTCAAATCAAAATCTGAGTTTTGCAGATGAAGTCCCTCTAATCAAGACACGTAACCATTTGATCTTGGCTGCAAGTAATGTGGGCTTATATCTCGGAACAAGGAAACCATGCCCCAGCCAACAGAAGGAGAATGGACTGAAAGAGGGCAGCATATCGATAGGAACAAATTAACTTTAGCCCTTATCACTATCACTTATAGACAAATACCACAAATAAAGGGCAACCTGGGCCCAATTTTATCCCCACTCACAGCAACTAGAGATGGGGAGAAGGAGAAGAGTCGGAAGTCTTTCCCTCTTAGCCTTTGAAATGGAGTGATAACAAATTCAGATGAGCCCGCTGGTCTGCGTAAACTTTCCTATTAGCACTAGAAAGATGTCTAGCGAGTGCTATTGACAAAAGTGAGCAGCTGATTTATAGTATTAACGTTGGGGTGGAATGTAATAGATGAGTGGAGAAAACACAAGCTGGAATATTTTTTGCTAGTGGCATTGTAACATGTTGTGACATGGCTGTATAATAGAGGCCTTGTCTTCCCTAATAAGAAAGGTGTGTTCTTATCATTAAAATGTACCCTGATCTGTTAATACATGTAAAACTAAAAACTGCCTTGTCTTTACTATGGATTTTACCATATATTAACTAGTACGTGGGGCAAGAACACCCATTTTTTTCCTAATGTGGATGAAATCTCAGAGCTTCCAGAAAAATCTCTTTTGAAATTAAAGGATTTGCTAGCGTTGATATTTCTAACATTGACCCTGACCCTGTGATGAGCGCTCCATGAGCAAAGGAGCCAACCCATGCAGGCTTGGGGCATTAGGAACCACTCTGCTGGGGCTGACCCTGAGAAGTTCTGTGGGTCTTGTGTAAAGTACACATGGCTTTTATTCCCATTGACTTCAATGAGAGTGGAGGGGGCTCAGTAGCTGCCAGGTCAGATCCTTTATTTAAAATATTCTAAGACAGACTCAAACTTGCCAAGAGGAGACCTGTATTTTAGAAACTACCTCTGCTAGAGGCATTGTTCCATATTTTCACTCTGAGAACATTTTAGTTGCTGAGTGAGCACTGTATGCTGTTATTAGCACAGGAAAAGGACGATGGATATTTTAAAAGCTAGGCATCTTTCCAGCCACTGTGTTTGAGATCTCTACTCCACCTTGCCCACCACACCCACCACAGCTGCACTCTGCCTGCCCGCTCCATTCTCAGAGGCTGTCTTCACTGAATAAGATGAATGGTTTTTACAGCAAGCTAGATCACTCATGTCAGCTATCTCAGTGTAAAATCCTAGTGGACTCAAGGCACTGGACTTTTTACCCTGATGTAGCTAGTGTGGTAAACTCCAGGTGGAGCTTAAAGGGTTTACCTAGCTACATCAAGGTAAAAACTAACCCTGAGGGCTTGGCTACACTCGAAACTTCAAAGCGCTGCCGTGGAAGTGCTGCCGAAGCAGCGCTTTGAAGTGTAAGTGTGGTCGCATCGCCAGCGCTGGGAGAGAGCATGTACTCCACCTCCTCATGGGGATTAGCTTGCAGCACTGGGAGCCGCACTCCCAGCGCTGCGGCACTGTTTACATTGGCGCTTTACAGCGCTGTACCTTGCAGCGCTCAGGGGGGTGTTTTTTTCACACTCCTGAGCGAGAATGTTGCAGCGCTGTAAAGCGCCAGTGTAAACAGGCGGTATAGCCAAGGCCTGACTTATCTCCTTGTAAACTCCTAGTGGAGACAGCTTTTTTGGCAGTGACAATATAACCCGTCTATGTGGATGTTAATGGGGTTTTTAATCAAGTTAAGTTAGCTTGATTGAACTAATCTGTCTGCGGGGGGCGGGGGGGAGCACCTTGTTTCCTTGTCTCACCAAGGCGTTAGTGACACAGGGCCTAATTCAAAGCCCATTGAAGCTGATGGAAAGCTTCCCACTGACTACACAGGCCCATAGCTCTGAGCTGGCTGGTGTCCAAATGTATGACATGACAGAGTGTTTAAAATTGGAAACACTCTAAATGAAGGAGTCAACAAAAATTAGCAGAGGCAGAAACTTAAAAGGTGGGATTCAATTTCTTTTGGTTGTATACCACCTTCTAGAACCTTACCTGAAAGCAAGGTTAAACATTTTGTCAGAAGCTGATGTTAATAAGTCAGATGAGGACAGCAGATTTGTGCAGGACAATACTCATTTTGGGTCAACGCTTAGTGTCACACCTCATCGAAGTGTGGGTGTCAGGTAAAAGCCTGCCTAGGGGAGGAGTTAACTGTCTTGGTTTTAAAAGCACAATGCTTCCCATTTATCTGTTTGATTTTACTTTGTGGCTCAGAGAGTTTAGGCAACATTAATCAAAGACCCCTCTGTACATTTTCCCCCAGCTGCATGTTTTTGAGCAACATGAGTGGAACTGGGAGCTTTGCCAGTCTTGTCTTGTATAATCTTATATACAGACTTCAAAATGAAACTAAAAATCTGATCATATATTATATGGCCTCCTGCATCCCTTGTCAGAATTAATATGAGCTATGCCTACACTAGGGGAAAAAAGGGTATGTGGGTGTGTATTTTAACAATGAAATATCTGTCACATAATATCTTAGTGGAGACAACCAACCTCAGTGTAGTGGTACTTTTACCTCAGTGTAGCTGGTGGAGGTGAACACTAGGCCTCACCAAGGCTTCATTATTATTATTATTTGCATTATCATAGCACCTAGAAGCCCTAGTCATGCACTAGGTCCCCAGTGTGCGAGGAACTGTACAAAGAAAAGAAAAAAGACAGTCCCTGCCCCAAAGAGCTCATAGTCTAAATAGACACGACAGACACAGGATAGGAAAAGGGGTAGAACACACAAGCAGAGTGAACAATGTGATGACAGCAAATGTCATGTTAGTTCCACCTTTTTTTAATGTGTTTTGTTAGAAAGGGCCAAGCTAAAGGGAGGGAGAGGGGCCACTAAAGGGAAGGAGTGAGACACGGGTGGCGAGACTGTGAGGGAGAGGGTTGGCACAAACAGCCAATCTGCACAGGGCAGAGGAAGTCCAGTCAAAACAGTAGAAAGTTCTCCAAAGGACCAGAGGTCCGTGCTTTGGTTGCTTCTCCTAATTGAAATCTCTGGCTGGCTCCTCTTCGCAGTTTCCTCCCAAGCCTGCGTGATGGGGAGAGAGACACCTTGTGGATCCTAGTGCCCCGAATGTATGGGGTGGGGTGTCTTTTCTTTGCAGATATGAGTCTGGGAGGGGGATGGAGGTGGCCCTGACTGGGCCCCATTTTACCCCTTCTCTCTCAGTGAAGCAGATACTCCTTTGGCAGTTTCTGCCCCTGTCAGTTCACCTTAACCAGCTACATTGAGATTCCTTCTCTGTGCTCGGCTAGTATAATAAAATGTCTTGCACACCGTTTTTCTTAATGTAGACAAGCCCATGGAATGTGGTCACTCAATACTTTGAAACAGACTAATCTTACAGCAGTTTGAGGGACTACCTGGAGAAAAAAATTAAAAAGTGGGTGCCCCCATTTGGAAATATACTGCCCAATATATCCTGACTTATGTTTGGCTAATGAATAAACCAGAATGATCAGAAGGGTAGTTTAAAGAAGAAAATATGCTAAGAAATAAGTTACTGCAACATGCTGATATATACAATCATAAATCATTCTGGAGCCTATGGCTTTCTAATTTCTTGGTAGATAACCAAAGAACTGGCTAAACTGATAGTCTGTAATTAGAAAAAAGTTCTAAACATCTACATTTAGAAAATCCTGATAAATACTATTACATCATATGGTGGACAATTACAACAGCCTTTGTATAATGTAGTTAGACCTCAAAATATCTTCTAAGAACATGCACTTGTAGGGGTTGAATTTTTTACAGTTGAACCTAAATGTGTCTTGTAAAGAAAATATATTTGTGTCCTTTAATTCCTTATGAAGCTCTGTATTTAATAAGCTTTTTCCTGCTTTTTTTAATATTAGATGCACCAGAAATAACAAGTATCCCCTGCTTTTTATACAGATCTTGGAGGATCATGAGAACTGCAGTGTGATCTTTCCAAGCCACCAATTGAAAGGCTGAGATGTTAAATATTTAACACAACTTAACTGTCTGGCATTTAACTTAAATAAGCATTAACAAAAAACACCCTCCTCCCAAACCTAACATTTTAAACCGCACAATTAAAATTCCTTTCCCTTCTTATTTGCTCTAGAGTCACATCTTTGGTACTTGTGAGTCCATAATTCTGTTAGCCCTTTATTCAACCATAGGTACGTAGCTTAATTTGTAATAAAATAGGTGCCAGATGTCAGGCAATTAGGTGCCAGGGCTCGAGCAATTTTTTTTACTTTCAGAACTGACACTGTACAGGTGGGACCATAGACAGTTCCTGATTTAATATAAAAAAAAGTACCAAAGAAATCACTCTAAAAAAAAAACAACTTTTCAGGCCTTCTTCATCCATTATAAAGAAGCACTTACCCAATTTTGTTTCTTCTTTGCCGCTCATCTTTAAGATGTTCTGTTATCTCTCAGAAGTACTGCAAAGAAACATTTAATATCTCAAGCTGCCAGATTAGATGAGCTGCATGGAGCAGATATGTAATGAATAGTGATTAAATGGGTTATCTGATGACTCTTCATACAGCAGTTATTAATAGTGTAGATTGGAATTTGCAGGAAGAGGTGAACATAGACCCTCTCCGGTTAACGTAGATAATCAGATTTTGAAGGAATAATAATAAATTGTGGTCAGGGAACACACATTTAATTTCAACTTCAATCTATCATTTTTATTATGATAAACCTGTCACGAGCTACTGTATAATAATCATGCAGAACATTTTATTAATATTTTCAGTCATGAGTCATTACAAGTATACAGTCTCTTTCAGCTGAGGATCTTAGAACACATCACAGTCATTTATCAAGCAACCATGCTATTAACACTACCCCTGTGAAGTATGATACTTCTTTTATAGCATAGTAAACAAAACTCCATCATCTCATGTAACAATTGTGATGGGGATCTGATTTATAAGAGGGTAACATCCCAAGAAAGCTGAAGCATAATTTGATTTTGCTGTTATAGACTGAATACAATGTGTTTTCCACATTTGGCTGTGCATTTTACGTGTGAGACAGAACCTGCCTCTGTTGTGCCTTGTTCAGCAGCGAGAACATCACCAGCACTTTTGTAGTCATTATACTGGCCTGTGATAGGACTTAAGTCACAGAGAGGTTATGTTAAGTGATTTTCCCTAGGAAATCAGCAAGTCATTGGCAGAGGTAGGAGAGAAGGGAGGAGTCCTGATTCCCTACCCACTATTTTAACTGTGAAACTTCACTTTTCCCATAGATTTTCCTGGCTGGTTAATTGAAACATTGTGTCATTATTATAGAATCATAGAATTGGAAGGGACCTCAAGAAGTCATTTAGTCCTGTCCCTGCACTAGGCAGGACTAAGTATTATCTAGACTATCCCTGAAAGGTGTTTGTCCAACCTGCTCTTAAAAATCCCCAATGATGGAGATTCCACCACCTTCCTAGGCAATTTATTCTAGTGCTTAACCATTCTGACAGTTAGGAAGTTTTTCCTAATGTCCAACCTAAACCGCTCTCGCTTCAATTTAAGCCCATTGCTTCTTGTCCTATCCTCAGAAGTTAAGAACAACAATTTTTCTCCCTCCTCCTTGTATCAACCTTTTACGTACATGAAAACTGTTATCATGTCGCCTCTCAGTCTTCTCTTCTCCAGACTAAACAAACCCAATTTTTTCCATCTTTTCTCATAGATCAGGTTTTCTAGACCTTTAATAATTTTTGTTGCTCTTCTCTGGACTTTCTCCAACTTGTCCATATCTTTCCTGAAATGTGGCACCCAGAACTGGACACAATACTCCACTTGAGGCCTAATCAGCGCGGAGTAGAGCAGAAGAATTACTTCTCATGTCTTGCTCACAATACACCTGTTAATGCATCCCAGAATGATGTTCCCTTTTTTTGCAACAGCGTTACACTGTTGACTCATATTTAGCTTGTGTTTTTTTGCTGACTCTTCTCTGGACTTTCCCCAATTTGTCCACATCTTTCCTGAAATGTGGTGCCAGAACTGGACACAATACTCCAGTTGAGGCCTAATCAGCATGGAGTAGAGTGGAAGAATTACTTCTCATGTCTTGCTTACAACACTCCTGCTAATACATCCCAGAATGATTTTTTTTTTTTGCAACAGTGTTACACTGTTGAACTCATATTTAGCTTGTGATCCACTATGACCCCCAGATCCCTTTCACAGTACTCCTTCCTAGGCAGTCATTTCCCATTTTGTATGTGTGCAACTGATTGTTCCTTCCTAAGTGGAGTACTTTGCATTTGTCCTTATTGAATTTCATCCTATTTACTTCAGACCATTTCTCCAGTTTGTCCAGATCATTTTGAATTTTAATCCTAATCCTCCAAAGCACTTGCAACCCCTCCCAGCTTGGTATCGTCCACAAACTTTATAAGTGTACTCTCTATGCCATTATCTAAATCATTGATGAAGATATTGAACAGAACCAGACCCAGAACTGATCCCTGTGGGACCCCACTTGTTATGCCCTTCCAGCATGACTGTGAACCACTGATAACTACTCTCTGGGAATGATTTTCCAACCAGTTATGCACCCACCTTATAGTAGCTCCATCTAGGTTGCATTTCCCTAGTTTGTTTATGAGAAGGTCATGTGAGACAGTATCAAAAGCTTTACTAAAGTCAAGATATACCACATCTACCTGCTTCCCCCCCATCCACAAGGCTTGTTACCCTGTCAAAGAAAGCTATCAGGTTGGTTTGACATGATTTGTTCTTGACAAATCCATGCTGACTGTTATACTTATCACCTTATTATCTTCTAGGTGTTTGCAAATTGATTGCTTAATTATTTGCTCCATTATCTTTCTGGGTACAGAAGTTAAGCTGACTGGTCTGTAATTCCCTGGGTTGTCCTTATTTCCTTTTTTATAGATGGGCACTATATTTGCCCTTTTCCAGTCTTCTGAAATGGCTCCAGTCTTCCATGACTTTTCAAAGATAATTGCTAATGGCTCAGATATTTCCTCAGTCAGCTACTTGAGTATTCTAGGATGCCTTTCATCAGGCCCTCGTGATTTAAAAACATCTATCTTGTCTAAGTAATTTTTGACTTGTTCTTTCCCTATTTTAGACTCTGATCCTACCTCATTTTCACTGTCATTCACTATTTTAGATGTCCAATTGCCACCAACCTTCTTGGTGAAAACCGAAACAAAGAAGTCATTAAGCACCTCTGCCATTTCCACATTTTCTATTACAAGGGTTACATGTTGCAAACATTGATAGATGAAAGAAAACTTTATTTTAACATGCTGTTTGCAACAGCTTTTCATAGCACAGGGCTTTATTGATACACATCTCAAGTCTTACGTGTTCTTAGTGTTTCACACTAACACACACATTAAACATGCTGATAGGACTGAAACATCACATTATGCTGTCCCACATACTGGCACATTCCTGTGTTCTAGGTTTCTATGCCTAGGTTTTAGGCACAAATGCAGCCTTTCATGAGCATGTTCTTTTTACATCCCTGAAAGGACTGAACAATATATAGAACCAGTCATCTACACTTCCCTCTGATTTCTTTATGGGAAATTCAACCAGCTAATCGGGGGGCAAAATGAGGAAAAAAAGAGGAGGTACCCTTCTCAAGCTCCTCCGACAATCCGAAACCCTGTCCATATTAAAAAAGTAGCCTGAGTTGTTCATGCCTAATGATTGGCACTGAAATAGTTAACACTAAATGGTGATTGAGAGAGGGAGAGGATACAGGCACATCAGTGCCATTGCTCTCCATTTGCTTGCCAGTGCTACCCTGGGGGCTTGTGAGATTAACATCACTGCCAATGTAGGGCTGTGCCTAAATGGCACAAGTGAGCTCAATGTAATTTAGTTTATTCATCTTTAAAATGGGTATCCTATCACTCGCCTAAAAAGGATATTGCCCAGGAGGCTTAATTTATCTGAGTGGAAGTGTTCTGAAACTTTCTGGATGGAAGGAGCAGTAAAAGTGCAAATTATTACAACATTAAAACATTAAGTGTTTTTTGTCCCGTCTTACTTTGCCTGCAAAATTCAAATCAGATGGAGAAACTGATTTGTCAGATAAGATTATTTATCTTAGCATTTAGAGACCCCCCCAAAAGGTCAGAGCTCCATTGTGCTAGGTGCTGTACTAACAAATATAGTACTTGCACAGTCTTAATGGATTAGAGACATGTGCAGGAGTGAAAACAGGCACAAGGACTTGTCCAAGACCACAGCAGGTCATGAGTCTATGCGGAATAGTAGTCTTGTGACTATTAGTCCAGTGCTTGTCTACTGGACCACATTGATAATTACCTTAAGTGTCTGAAATTAACTCTCCATGTACCTGTTTCTCTACAGCTGCACCTCATCTTAGCTGGACCCCTTGTTTTGTTTTTATTTGATCAGAATTGTATTTTCATGTTTAAGGTTTATTTGCTTCTATGGATCTCTAAAGCCAGTTTAGCATGTGAGGGTCTGAGCAGTGCAATACACACAGCACAAATTCCTTTTTCACAAAGTCCATTGTGGCACACAATGAGAGGTGCAGTACCAATCAACATCCACTTCCATTCAAAGCCCATTGCATTCCGGGCACAACCTGCTCCACAATGCTGCTGAAAAACAATAAGTCCGAATACTATGGGAACAATCATCAACATTCACTGGAGCTTTTCCTCCTTTGACAGAAATAGCTAGCCCCATACTCCTTCCTCAGTAAGCATTACGAGCCCTTAAGTTCTCACCATGGGAATGTTTCTTTGGTTTATTTTAGAAAAAGGCAGCATGGCAGCAGAGGTAAACACTATTGTTTTTTGTTTCGTGTTGTATGTGCATGTATTGTTATACAGCATAATGTTAGCAAGCAAAGTAACCTCGTCTGTGGACACTGAAAGAGCAAGGGGTTTAATAATGGGGTCAGGGTCTAAGCTAATCGGCGGGTCTAGGAACAGCTGTCTGCTGTTGACACACCATGGTCCTGCTCTTTCTGCACTTACAGTAGCCATGCCAAGGGCTTCCTCTTCCAAAGAGGGGTCTGGCCTGCAGCATGTGGCATCCTTTTCCTCCCTAGGAATGGCAAAAGGGGCCCCCTCCCTCTGGGAGCAGCAGCAGGCATCCTCTTTCTCCCAGAGAGGCAGGTGATAGAAGGTGAGGTGGGAGGCAGTACTTACCTCAGCGGCTGGGACAATGTGCCTCACTGGATAGGCTGGGCTACTCAGAGCACCGGGTCTTTTTATTAACACTCCATTGAGATAAATGGGGCTATTCCCCTTCCCAAAACTATTGTATCAGGCTCCTGCAGCCTGCTGTTGCACCAGTTCACACTCAGGTCACATTTTCAAGCTTTTCTTCACAACCATGAAGGCGAAAAACTGACTTTATTAGAAATGAAAGCTGAGATTCTGAACTGATCATAGCACTGCACGAGCAGGGGCCAGGCCTATGGCACCTATACCTTACCTGAGACCTGAATGGGCTTGAGTTTTTCACCTCAGAGTTCAAATCCAGGCAGGGTTGGTAGTCACCAAAAGTTGTTACTATCAGGTATCTGCTCAGTGGTTTATGTGAAGTGAGTTTGTTGGTCTCAGCCTGGTTCCCACTGGCACAGCCAAACAAGACTTGGGGAGCAGGGGCGGGTCCAGGCATCAGCGCAGCAAACTGTGGGGGGCAGCCTGCTGGTCGCTCTGAGGGCAGCAGGCAGGCGGCTTTCGGTGGCTTGCCTGCGGGAGGTCCACCAGTCCCGCGGTTTTGGTGGCAATTCGGCGGCGGGGACACCGAATCTGTGGCATTGGCAGACCTCCCACAGGCACATCGCCAAAGCTGTGTGATCAGCGGACCGCCCGCAGGCGCGCCGCCGAAAGCTGACTGTCTGACGTGCTTGGGGCAACAAAAAACATAGAGCCGCCCCTGCTGGGGAGAGATTACACAGGGATCAGCTGTCTTGGACATGCTGTATCTAGCTAGGAAAACTTCCTACTGTCCTAGGTTCTACTGACTGATGCAACAAATCTAACATGCCCATCTTGCCTCTCCTTCATACTCTGCAGAGCTCTATTGCTTCGCTGGTGGTAAAACCATTTCAAATAAGGCCAGATACTATAGGATCTATCGACTGCCAATCAGGAAAATCAGGAAAGATAGGACATGTATTTCATCCATTGGCTTTTCAAGGCAGGTTTCTGGTGATTTGTTCCCCCTTCTTCAGGTCTGCAGTATAGGTGGCCTTTCCTTTCAAGTGAGGCCTCTCCATTCACTGAAGCCTCTCCTCTGCAAAGCATAGGTGCTGACTTTTATCTTTCCCTGGTGGTGCTCTACCCCTTTTCCACCCTGGGCCCTGGCCCCACTCTGCTTCTTCTCCCGAGACCCTGCTCTTGTTCTGCCTCCTCCTGTCCTGCTCCACCCCCTCCTCTGCTCCGACTCTTCCCACCCCACTCTGTCCCTCCTCCGAGGCCCCTGCCTGCCTGCTGCTTTCTGCCCTCCCTCAACTGCCTGACAGCTGTGGCTGGTGGATGCTAAGTACCCTCTACTTCTTTTCCCTGGGTGCTCCAGCCCCGGAGCACCGATGCTGTTGGTGCCTATGCTGTAAAGCACAGCTTTTTTTCATGTTCTAGTGCACCAGAAAGGTTGTGCATGCAGTAGAAGCCATTCTAGGGTGTTTACCTATTTAAAAAAAAATCATCTAGCAGAATGCAGAGCACAGAGCTCTGGCTGTCAGCAGGACTATAACAGCAGTGCCGGTGAGAGCTCTCCAACTTACTGATGGCAGTTCTCCTGTGCTAGATGAGTAGGATGGACTAATGCCATTTTGATTCAGGATTATGCAGCAATTTTAAGTATCCCAGGCCCAGATAAGCCTTGAAGAGGATGGGCAAGATCTTGAATTTGATATATTCATATCCTTTTTGCATTGAGGATGAAATAAATGCCAGTGCAGAGATGCACTTCAAAACTTTTGAGGGCCCTGACCTAAGTGAAGCTGAGATTCTGAGCTGGTCCTTAATATATTTTATCCGTACAGAATAAACACAGTGGAAACCATGAAATACAACATGCTAACCATTCCAAATAATCTTAGGTCTTGATCATGCACCGATTAGTTGATACAAGTTTTGCTTGAGGAAGGACTGAGTTACAACTGCAGGCCTGAACTTATCAGGTTTTAAACACTTTCCATTCATCTCAAAGTTACTTAAAAATTGATAACATGGCATGCCCTAAGCAAGGACTTCAGAATTTGGCATACCAAGAGCTGCAGGTGTTGAGCACTTCATAAAAGGATTGGGCTCATAAGCAAAAAGGGGCCTAAAGAGAATTTGTCATCACTATGAACATTCAGATATAGGCCAGATTCATGTAATAAACACAAACAGTGCCCTTGTTGTAACAGTACTTAATAGTTGCAATAGGTGCATGATTAACATGTCTCTAAATACTAAAGTTATAAGAGCCCTCATATCTGTATTTGGCTTAATACTGAGAAAGACAGGAAGGTCCTTTTAATTGCAGCCAAAAATCCCAACTTTATTAACAACATTAATATAAAGCTGCTTTTGTTTTGGATAGCACATCTGGCTATATTTTCTTTTAGTTAATAAAAATAAAGTAAGTCACTGAAAAAATACCCATATTTAATCAGTGACGAATGTATGAGCCATTCTTCAAGCATTCAGTTTCTTTACTTATTTTTAAGATTATACTTTACTAAATCCCCTACAATTTAAACTCTCTGGATTTGTCTACATGTTTACACAACAAAGGAGTTTAGAAAGATCAAAGTTATTTTAGATATCTGAATTAACTTTTTACAAGCAAGAGATCCATCCTTTTAACTCATCTCCTTTTCTTGATTGTAAACTGATGTAAAAATAGAATCAGATTCCCTGCTCAGTTTTTAATCCATCTATCTGTAAATGGGGGCATTAAACAATCCTAATTTTAATACAAAGTATTTTAATTAATTCCTTTTTCTGGTTTTTTTAATTTAAAGCTTTTCTTCTGCTAAAATATCTATACCAAATTCTCCTCAGAATTACATGGGTTTAAGTGAGAGCAAACGTTAGTCCTCTGAAATTATTAGCAATGTTTCTAGATTAGTCCTGGTAGAAGGACTTGACATATCCAGAAAGTTGCCTGTAGAAGTATAATTCATACTGGACAAATCTATGGACATATGGAAAAAATATGTAATCACTTAATTAAAGATTGTATCATAATGCATATGCACGTGAGGCCCAACTAAGGTTACACAGGCAAATTTATTTCTGGCATTTCCTAACTTTTGAGGGCTTGACTTGAAACTTTACTCATGTTCTTTTAATATAGAAAATTAAATACAGAAAAGCTAAAGTTTTTTAAAAAACAAACAGAAAATCAAATTCCATCTTTTGGAACAGTAGTGACACCCATGTGGGCCATCACTCATCAGCAGGATTGTAACTTTTTGATCCACAGCACAGACTGTCACTACAACCAACAGAGTAACTAGTAGTATCAGGCTATTATTGTCTACATGGACCAACCACTAGAGGAAGAAGACAATTTGCCAGAAGGTTTCTCATCTATTTGTAAGACAGCAGAGGAATGTTGAGACTGAAGAATCATGGGTTCAATTCTTGGTTCTGTAAGGGAATCTTCTCAAATGGTATAGAATCTTCTGCCCGTTTCTGTCCTGGTCTGCTCCTATCCAAGTCCCCAGTTCTTGTCCATGTATCCCTCCCCACAACTCTCTTTTCACTTGGCTCCTGCCACTGCCCCACTCCACTCCTAGCCCTCTTCTCCTCCACGCCCTTGGCCACTGTCCATCCCCACCCTGATGCCTACTGTCCCTGTGCCCCTCATTTCCTATTTACACCCTGATGCCTACTGTCCCTGCCCCCCATACCTCTTTGCATTGAAGTCACTTATTTCCCCCTTCTTCTCCACTTCCTGGGAACTAGTGGAGGAGGCACTGAAAGCACCAACCAGTATCTCCCTGCTCTCAAGGCTGATGCCACAGTAGTCCCCCAGCTGCTAGGAGGAGCAATTACAGAAAAAGTCCTGCTCAGCCCCTGCATCCCTGGGCTAGAGCATGCTCTGTTGCTCCAGGGAAGTGGCACATGTGCGCTCCAGTCAGCACATTAGGGCTAGATATTCTGTCTGGATGGCAGATGGAATCTTTGGAAAATTCAGCTGCTACACTCTAAAAACCTCTATAGATCATGAGCAGAGTTTTCAGAGGCATATAACTTGGCCCAATTTTATAGAGACAGCAAAAGACATATACCTGAGAGACAGGCCACCCTCCTATGAAATTCAAGGCCTTGCTTCAAAGCATGGGGGACCCAACCTTTTCAACAAAATGGTTGAAATATTTTTGTTTAGCATAATCAAAACTATGTATTTTTTCCTAGTCTCAATCTCAGACATAAAGAAACCATTTTAGCTGAAACTGGAAAAAAATTCAACCTGTAGCAGACACTTGGCATGGAAAATTTCATCCTGAACAGTTACAGTTTGTCAAAGTTATAAGTAATTGACAGCAGGGTCTTAAATAGTGCTAGTTACCAAGCTCTGCCTATAAGAATATTTAACCAACTTTTTGCAAATCTTTTGAGTATCACATTTGTTCAGTTTACCAGTGTAAAGATGGAGGTCCTGGAAACTCAGCTTGGAATCACACCACCAGTAATAAAGTCTTCAAGCTAAATCCTGCCTGAGTTACATTTGTGCAGACCCACTATCAAATTGCATTTTTAGTGATGCCTAAACTGTGCAACCCTATTTCCACCAGTGGAGTTGCACAGCTGTCACTGAGGGGGATAGTTGGAGGATAAGAGAATTGCACAGGTGCCTCTGCAAGGGGAACATGGGGCCTAATTTTTCAAGTGGTCAGCACTCATAACCAGGACCAGATTTTCCAGAAGACCCCAGCACCCATTTAAACACCTACACTAGGGCCAGATTTTCACAACAGCTCAGCACCCAAGTCAGTGAGCCATACTGAAAATCTGCCACTCATTCTGGTGTCGAAATGGGAACTGAGCTCCTCTGAAAATCTGATCCCAATTGTTGGGGCTGATTGAATGAAAATCTGTCCCTTAATAATTTACAATTCTGTTGATATCTGAGCCAGAAGAGATCCACTTCACTCTCTCAGAGCAGTGTTGGTTCTTCAGGGTTAAAAGTACTGAAAACTTACTTTTGTCACTACAGAAAGCAGATGCAAATAGAAATAGAGTCAGGGAATGGAAATGCTAAGTAAGAAAGCGTAATTTTGAATAGTGATTTTTAAGCACAGAACCACACTTTAATGTCTCAAAAAATGAAGAAAAGTGACATCCGGCAGGCATATGTTTACATGCATATTTTGCTGTCTTCATAGTCAGAGCCAACCTAGTGAAAATTGGTTGGCTGGGTAAGAAAGTGAAAAGCTCACTCTGTGTCACAGTGAGCCTTAGGCAAAATTCATAATTGCTACCCTCACCTATCTAGAGTGGCATATGACACTGAATATAGCAGAGGGTCTAAATAACCATTAACACACTCATCCTCTAGGCAGAATAAATAGTGTATAGGCTGGAATAAGTCAGGCTGGCACTTTCTTGGGAAGAATGCTCTGAGAACATAAACATATATAACTGAATTGCATTATCTCATCCCTGTTTATTCCTTTCACAACCTCTGGCCATATGGAGATTTCAAGTTCTTTCCCAGTGATATCTGTGTTAATGGGACCCGACTATAGTATTTCAAAACCACTGTACCTTGTTTGGGTAAACTCACTCACTATTGTTCCTATGTTCACTGAAGATGGTGGCCCCTCGGAGCCCCTTTGTTGACCCTGTTGTCTTTTTGCCTAGCCAGATGCTTGTGAATGCTGCACCTTCTGTTTTCCTATTGAGATCCCTTTCTGGTCATTTGTGAGCCAGTATAAAACTGGAGCACCACTTGCTGTGCAGCTACAGGCCTAACTGATCTTCTCTCTAACAAGAGATACACACAGTCACTTCTTTTTTTACTCAAGATAGGTTGACTGAAATGTACATTCCACTCTAAAGAGACCACATTGCCCAATCTAGCATGAGCTGAATCTGGGTAGCTGAATAATGCAGCCTTACAAAAATTCTACCCACCATTGGGGCAAATAACTTTTTTGATGGTTATGTAAAACAGCAGGTTTTCCATCTCAGTCATTGTGATGAAAGATATTATGCTTATAGCAGCCAAACAGTTATATAAAAACATAAAATGCTCCTCCTGGAAGATTGCAGTATAAACTACTTTATTTCTTACACGAACCAAAACCACAGAAAAAATGGGCTGCTCCGTATGGCAGAAAGTCACAGCTCAACCCACCTTACTTGAGGCTGGCTCTTTGCAGACTCACTGCAGAGAGAGGACTCCAATCACCTGCTTCCCTCAGAGCCCCCTACTCTACAAGCAGGACCAGTAAACCCCTTAGGATTTAAAGTGACAGTTTGTAATTTTTACACTGTATTAAAATACAGTACAAAAGTGCATACATTTTTCTTTTTGCATGGGTTGTTAAACTTTCATTATAATTTTTCACAACTAAAAAACTGTTTGGTAATATTAGGATCTCTTTTCCTTATCACATTGGTCAACACAATGAACACTGATGTCCCATTTGGGCGAAGATTCTCAATCTTGAACTTCTACTTTTTAATTTGGAAGCTTCTTCTCAGGAATTTTCCTGATCAATGTTTATAGAAAAGTTGTCCATGTATACTTCATAGCGTTTTCTTCATGACAACTGGAAAATATGGATCAAGGGAACTTGTCAAGTGCACAAATGCTTTTGATTCAACATATCCTATACCGTAGGGAAGGATAGTTGAGATATCTGATTGAGGTCACTGTGGTTACATTCACAGTTTTTTTTGTCTTGTTTTTAAATTAAAAGTATTGTAAGGTCAATAACAAGTGGAGATAATTCAGGGTTAGCACTCCTATATTTCACTCCAACAGGTTATGTACTCTCTAGTGAAACTTTCCCATGTAGACAGACCCCAAGTTATACCAATATAATTATACTGATACAGTTAAACTACTACAGGTATAACCCCCCTGTGTGGACACACCTATTTTGGAATAAGAGTAGCTTTCTTTGATTTTAGCTTGAACCCCTTCCAAAGTAATATAAGATAAACTGAAAAAAGCCACACTTATTCTGAAACAAGAGTGTCCACATGGTGACATTATAGTGGTATAATTATATCAGTGTATTTTCAGACCTTAACTTAGCCCGATATATCTTTCCTGTGTGCTCATCACTTTCTCTCTCTCTCTTGAAAGTACTGAAGATACACGCCTGAGTAAGATGACAACTCTACAAGGAAACAGAGGTTTCTCATACTGTGATCTGTGGACAACTAGAGTCTGTGGAGGACTTGTTAGTGGCATACCACAGATAGGTACATTCAAAGTCTATTGCAGTTTCACCCTCCCCACTCCTGCAGGCATGCTCTGCATTTGCCACCCAGTCAGCTGCACAGTGGCCATTACAGCCCACTCCTGCCCGCATATGACAGTTTTCAGTAGGGCTCCTTCCCCGGGACATTTATAAAAGCAACAAGGAAGATGGAAGAAATCTGGGCAGAAAACTGAAAAAAGCCTCAAAAGCCCTGGGGAAGGCATATTCAGAATTTCAATTCTGAGCAAATGACAGTTGGATTTATCGATAGAGCTTTGTATCTATATATATATGTACACACACATGCAGATACAGCACTCTTATTACTATGAAAATAAAAGCAACATGGTAATTTACCAAATTTACAGGCATTGCATATCCTTTTCAGTGCTGTAACCGTACGCAGCTGTAAGTAAGTATGCGTATCAAAAAAGACTGTGAAACATTTTAGGTCCTTTTCTACATGTTTCTAGGTCTCCAGCACAGATCTGGGGCCAAACTGCAGCAGATAAGCATTTCCTGTGTTGGGGACAGTACACAGTTGCAAAGATGCACCACCCCAGTGGGAACCCCAGAAGGCGTTCTGCTTCAAGAAGATACAGTGTAAAATTTCCTATAGTGCCTAAGTGACTTAGGCAAAGTTACTAAGGTGCCTTTGTAAATTTTACCCATGACTCTTCCCAGAGCTTTACTGTCCTCAGGAGGTGTGTGTTTATTGCACAATTCACTATTAGAAGGGTGAAGCATGTAATCATGTCTGACTGCCCAGCTTTGTTGCTGCTGTCCAATATCTCCAGTTTCTTCTATTTCTCCTCTCTTTTTTAACCACACCCCTTTCTATAATGGTTCTTTCCCCCTCAAACCTGGTGTGCATCCTGTAATACTGCTGCCAGTCAACATAAGCTTATGCAGTCAACCAGTGTTCCCTCTAATTTCTCCCATGTGTATGTGCAGAATGAATTTTGTGAAGAGACACATCACCTCCATATTGGTGCACATAACAAAATTCATGTGGTGGGGCTGAGGGGTTTGGAGTGTGGGAGGGAGGGTCAGGGCTGGGGGAGAGGATTCGGGTGCCAGGGGCGGGGCTCAGGGGCTCAGGGCTGAGGCAGAGGATTAGGATGTGTGGAGGTGTGTGAGGGCTCCAGCTGGGAGTGTGGGTTCTGGGGTGGGGCGGGGATGAGGGGCTTGGGATGCAGGCTGCCCAGGGGCTACGGTGGGGAGTGAGGACTCACCCCAGCTCTCTTTCCCTGCAGCAGCACCTGGGCTGGGGAGTGGGCAGGCAGAGGCGCCTGTCCCCAGGCCATGGCAGGTCTGTGCTGGAGCCAGGAGAGGGATGCCTCTTCCCTGGCAGGGGCAAGTCCGGGACAGATCCGTGCTGGGGGAGAGGTATCTTTCCCTGCCGCAGCCCTGAGCCCCTGCGTGGGGCTTAATAGGCAGCTGCGTGGCTGCACAGCTTAGAGGGAATTTAGCGGTCATTCCCCTGCACATAGTAAAGCTCTTTGAAGGTGGCTTTGGATGAAGCCACTAGTGGAGAAGCCCAGCAGTGATAGTCCAGGGAGCTGTAGGCACAGATGTGCTTCTGGCCTTGGTGGATGTACCAAGTTATATGGGCTAATAATATGAACTCCCTGTCTGTTCTGCAAGGGATGGTGGTAAATCCCAGCCCCGAATGGAACAACAGAATTGAAACTCCATAAGTCCATGATTTCTACATGGGTTTTTCCCAACTTAAGGGATAATATAGCCCATAGTCCCATATTTTGACCTCTCTTCATCAGATCTAGAGTTCAAAAAATTTCCAAGTAATGCATAGGGACTGATTAGCTGCTTTCAAACATGCAGACAACTGTCAGCAACCTGCAATTAGTCTGACTTCCCACAGAGCTGGCTAGGTTTTTTTTTTTTTTCCTAAATGTAGGTTACCTACTGAAATGTCATTCCTTGAATTAGATATAAACAGTTGTGGCGCTTGTAAAGCAGACTGAATAACACCATTGAAGCTGCTATATCTGCATCAAGCAAGAAGGGCTTTTCCCTTGTACAAACACACATTAAAAAGAATGCTGTTGTAATTATTATTTAGTCTAAGAAGTGGAGGAAGCAAGGCCCTAAGCTATTTTTAAAAAAACGGCTTTTACATAGATGATGACGAGAGTGTTTTGTGAAAGGTAATCTTGCATCTCAGTTGAAACCAGGTCAAGTCAGGGAAGGAAGCTTTTGTTTCCTCTTTCTGTTGATTAAGAGTCTAGTGGTCAAAGGGCAATTCCAAACAAGGGAAGAGATCTTTATCCCATCTTTGGAAAAATTCTCATTGTTGTCATGCTCATTTTTTCTCCTATAATCACCATTTGCGGATGAAAAACAGCAGTCAGAGAATGGTACCAGAACACCAGCAGTTCTATTCAGCGATTATGCCATTCTGCCTTATTGCTTTTAAGCTCTTTCAAATGTTTCTAATATTATTTAGTTATTAAATGGCATTTTAAAAGACACCCCACAACTCTGTTCTCAAACTGAAGTAGCTTCTTTGCCAGTGGAGAAACATCATAGGAAGTCATATAAATATCAAGAGCCGGGGGCAGATGTTATCCACCTATTGCCATATATTAAATGTTGCTTGTATGCTCATCTATCAACACATTTCCAGACTTTGTTCAAAAGAACCCATTGATTTTAATGGGACTGCACACAGGACTTAGGGGGGAGGGATAGCTCAGTGGTTTGAGCATTGGCTTGCTAAACCTAGGATTGTGAGTTTAATCCTTGAGGGGGCCATTTAGGGATGGCAAAAAGAAGAAAAAAAAACAACTTGTCCATGATAGTACTTGGTCCTGCTAGTGAAGGCAGGGGACTTGACTCAATGACCTTTCAAGGTCCCTTCCAGCTCTATGAGATAGGTATAGCTCCATATATATTATTATTAGTCAGTGGATGTTATATATTTTCCTCTGTGCCTGACTCGCAGAGATGTCTTCAGCTCATGCTTTTAGCTCTGGAGATTCAATCCCCATTGTTTACCCTGACCACACTTAATCTACCATTATAAGTGTTTTGGATCTGCCTGGGGCCAGCCAGTTCCTTCCACTGTAAACCATAAGGACAGCTGAAGTGAGTGATCACAAAAATTCCCCCAAATATTCTGAGAGGTTTATAAATCTGGAATTCAAAGTCCTGCTAAGACAAATCTCTGATGGTCACTATTCTGATACTGAAATCCTAGCAATTTTCCAATCTGCTCCTACTTTCAAGCAAGGTCCTGTTTTCCTCACCATGCCTCTTGGGCTGCTTCGTTCCCTGTCAGCAGGATCATCCTGAGGAAAGTCATTAGAAAAGCCTTCCGCTCCTCATTCTTCTCCAAATAAGGGATAGGCTGGTCAGACTTCTGACATGAAAACTGATAGGGTTTGAGTAATGTGGCTACAAGATCCCTGACAGTATCCATGTGCGTTGAGCTATTGACAATGATAGGAAACTGCTGAGGGGGATCTACAATTTAACCTGTCAGGTCTCTGGTATATGTAGAGTGACCATATTTCCCAAAAGGAAAATGGGATGCCCTAAGGCTAGCTCGAGGCCATCCCCCCAGCAGGGGCGGCTCTAGGTATTTTGCCGCCCCACGCACGGCAGGCAGGCTGCCTTCGGTTGCTTGTCTGCGGGAGGTCCCTGGTCCCGCAGATTCAGCTGCATGCCTATGGGAGGTCCGCCGAAGCCGCAGGACTAGCAGACCCTCTGCAGGCATGCCGCCGAAGGCAACCTGCCTGCCGCCCTCACGGCGACCGGCAGAGCGCCCCTTGAGGCTTGCCGCCCCAGGCGCGCGCTTGGCGTGCTGGTGCCTGGAGCTGCCCCTACCCCCCAGGCAGGGCTGGCCTGGCCTGGCTTGATCCACTTGTCTGAGCTCCCCCTCTTTCTGTGCAGGACTGGCCTGAGCTGCTTGCCTGAACCCTCATCCCCATGTGGGACTGGCCCGAGCTGCTCGCCCAAGCCCTGCCTGCCCCCCACCTAGGCCTTCCCTCCCCACTCTGCACTGGGCTGGCATTACCGCTTGTCCCTCTGCATCCCACTTTTGCCAAAAAGGTCAGGACAGCTGGGACAGGGCTTAAAAAAGGGACCACCTTGGCCAGAATGGGATATATGGTCACCCTAGGTATATGTCTTTTGACTTGCCCATCTGTCTTCCCATAGGATATGAACAACTAATCTCACATGGAGGACACTAGATGCTTCAGTGTCATTTTTATCTAGGTTCAGGCATGACCTGGTTTTAAAGTACCTATGGCTGCAAAATCTTAATTTCAAGGTATCAGGCCACTTCTTTTGGCCTGGCTGTTGGTGTCTTCCCACAAGGCCCCCTCTGTAGAGACATCTACCAATATAAAGTAATGCTGCATATATTAGTATTATGTTATGTTGCACGCTAAAGTTGTGGGGGATGCTGCTGCAGACAGTAGCCATCTCCCATCCAGTCCCACATAGTCTGATACCCATGGGTGTACCCACAGAGGGTTTATTGCAAGTTCAGGTTGCAGTGGAGTTTAGTTGGGCTCCTCAAGCCCAGTTTCACCTGCTCTGGACTCCCTCTACTCAAGGAGTAGAAAGGATGATCAGGCTTCATGATAGGAAGTTAATGTAGGCTGGTTCACATCGTAGTGATGCTGTGGATAACACTCCTGTACCGCTCCAAGCCAGCTGCCCAAACTGGAGAAGCCCTAATGAAGGCTGTAGTGAACTGCAATGCCTTCTATTGCTCTCTCTGCTAGAAGCAAGATTCCCTTGCAGCAGATTGAAGGGATGTCAAGTTGTATCATTTGTAAGTGGATTATACTCAAACTTGGTGCTGTAATTCTAAAAGGAATGATTCCTTTCCTCCATGCCCCTCATTTAACTTGTAGCCATTCTGTAAATTAAACTGCTTGAGCGAGATTGCTAGGGCTGCCTTAAAATGATAACATGAGAATTTTGTAGTCTACAAGAGAGAGGGAGAATTGATTGTGTCAGTAAAGCATGGGACAGAGCTTAACTGGCCCAGAAGCATGGTTTGTGTACTACAGATGAAGAGGACTTTAAAAAAAAAAACCCTAATGCTTAACATGAGAGGAAATTGTACTGGCTTTTTATCAAATGGGCAGTGATAAATCTCTAGGATCCAGTGATACTAAATACTGAAATTAATCAAAAATACTGGAGAAGATCCAGTAGAAAGCCTGAAGAGAAGATATTTGTGATGCATTCTTACCTTCCAATAGTGCTTTCTCTATAGGTACAATAATTTTATATCAGAGCTGGCACTGG
Organism: Chelonoidis abingdonii; assembly: GCF_003597395.2. Lineage (NCBI taxonomy): Eukaryota > Metazoa > Chordata > Testudines > Testudinidae > Chelonoidis > Chelonoidis abingdonii. The sequence continues at coordinate 141,993,963 of NC_133770.1, forward strand.
ATATTTTAGTAACTGTACTGATTTCTCAGTACCATTCTTTTGCCTGTTCCACTACACAGACTCACACACCCAAGGAGATGATGTGGGCTAAAAATATTTTTAAAAGTCCCTGGTAATTTGCAAGTAATAGCATACTTTGTGGGCAAAAATTAAATGAATGAAGGTCTCAGTTTTGCAATGCAATATGTACACTACACATGAAGAATGGTGATGAGGGCCATTGAAGCACCTAAATCAAGCCAAGCTGGGAAGCTGTATGTGTAACCCACATGTTTTGTACTGCAGCATTTGACTTTGTTTCTCAAGGGGAGGAGAAGAGAAGCAGTGGGGTGGAGACATGGATCTTAGCTGGATAGTCTGTGTCTCTGCACACATGCAGAGAGCAGGGCAGGGCAACTCCATTAGAAGGACCCAGAAACATCCAGAACAGGGTATGGCAGTGTGACAGTGCTGCCCGTGGGAGCCAGCTGAGGTCACTCAATCAGGGTGAACTGCACACAAAACAGGGCAGACAAATCCCAAATGCTGGTGGTTATTCCAACACTTAGATTTACCAACCAGCACAAAACAGCTTCTATAGTACCTCACTGGTTACTTAGAAGTTTAAACAACGCAGTTCCCTTAAAGTGCCCAGCCTCAGGCCTCCGTCCAGACACACCTGTCAAACATATGATGATGATTCCTGAAAATCTTACTTCATCATATAAAAGAAAAGGTTCTTCCAATCCCAAAGGATCAGCCACATACCCAGGTTCAATTATAACTTAGATCTTACCCACAATACACGCTATAGCCAATTCTTATTGACTAAGCTAAAATTTATTAGAAAAGAAAAGAGAGAGAGTGTTGGTTAAAAGATCAATATACAGATAGACTTGAATTCAATTCTTGAGGTTCAGATACATAGTAGAGGTGAGCTTGTAGTTGCCAAAAGTCCTTTTAGAAATAGTCCATAGGTTATAGTCCAATTTCCATATTCAGGGTGGCTCCAGTCAATGACTGGGGATCTCAATTCTTGTGGCTTAAAGTTTCCCCCACTTGAAACCCAAAGCAGATCTGAGATGAAGAAGGATCGTGTCCCAGGCTTCTTATACATTTCCAGCAGCCTTTCGGCCTCAGAAAACAATAGGCTTAACTCCTTCTCCCAAACATCCTGGCAATTAGCACAAAGTAATTTATCCATTAAAAAGTTCAGATACAGGTTACCACAACCTTCAAAGAGACACATAGACAATAATACTATTTCACTCAAGTATCATCTTAAATGCCAGTATTCCTTTTTTGATCTTTGAATTAAAACTATAGCAATAGACAAGACTTGTTTGCTGGCATCCCAAGACCTGAGCAAACATCTACCCTTCTACCTGTAACAATGTAGACTTGCATTTCAAAGCTCTATTCATTTACATATCTTCCTAACCAGTTCTTAAGGTTCACCCATGGGTCAGGTCAGGTGGTGAGGTGAGCTAATTAACTCTTTCTGGCCCTGTCACCTTTCAATGAGATATTATATTATACTCATAATGTCACAGGCAGTTCTACACAGGCACAGTAGCTGTTTCTGAGGCTGTATAGTTCTAATTGTTGGCAAGTTGGCAACCCACCTGGCAGGTCAAACCCTTTTAGAGCTGAGCCAATCAGAATGCAAGGGGGGAAAGGCTATGAATACAAAAGTAAAAGACAGTCTTTCTTGTCCCTGTGGACTCAGTGGCTGATTAACACAAGACCAAGATGTGTCAACTGTGAGGGCTGCGTCCCACTGTCTGTACCACTTTGGTTACAGCTTAATACTATTCTAATTTTATTTACTAGGGAATCCCTTCATTATGATAATGTTTGGTCCACTGTGGTGTGTTTTATGGACCAAGAGGTAGAGCTGAGGCATTTGTTACCATTAGAAGCTACAGAATCTGTTGAACTTGCATTTAGCTATCAGCTAACTGCTGTAAATTGGGATTCTATCTCAGTTAAAGAGTGAGAAGAGGGCAGCAGTTAATGAGGTGAGGGTTTGTGAATTCTTGCCTGAATTAGCTGGGCTTATGGGAGAAGATGGTAGTTTATAGAGTGAGAGTCTTGTAGGGATCCAGGAAATTGATATGCTATATGCTGATCCCAATCCCTGCACCACTTTGGATACAGGCTACAGGCTTCCATTTCACCAGCAACTGAGAGGAACAGTCAGCTATTAACTCAAGGGCTGGAATGCCGCTATCTGTGTAGATCCAGCCTGTTTGTTTGCTGACAGGGTTCTGAAGTCTTTGAAAGGACAGAGATGCTGCCATTTCTCAGTCTCTGGAGAGTTCACGTCAGGGGCATTGGAAAAGGGATGGAGGTGCCAGGGGGTCATGGCCCTTCCCAGTTTTAAAAGTGGGAGGCTATGTCCTACTTTTTACTGGCTATTAGGACAAGCAATTGGGGCGGGGGACAGTAGGGGGTGGACAAGAGTTAGAAGAGGCCTGGGGGGGAGGGGCAGTGCTGAAGCAGGGCCTTGGGGGAAGGGGTGATGTGAGGGTGGGGACTTGGGGAGGTGGGGTGGTGTGAGGGTCAGGACTCGGGGAGGAGGGGCAGTGAGGTGGCAGGGACTCAGGAGGAAGGGGAGGCATGGCAGGGCAGGGCCACAGTTTGGGCATCGGTGGGCCTCCCACTTCTAGGGACCTATTGTCACTCCTGGTTCATGTGACGCACATGTACGATGGACATACTATAAAGAGTGAGAAATCAGCTGTTAGAAAAGATCACCAGGGATGTGTTTTTATGTGTGGGTTAAATTTAGAAAATATTACTCTGAAATCTTAAATTTGAATGTTTGTAACAGAAGGAAAAGCAAGGAACTCTGCATAAGGAACACCAGTTGATTTATTGTCTAATAACTTTGCTTTATAAGTTATTTATAGTAATCCAAATATTATTTACAATAAAATTTACTACCTGCAGTGGTTTTTTTGGAAGCAAATATTAAGGAAGTGTATGGTGCTCTCTCTTTGAAATTGACTGCGGACTAATAACATCCATTTATGAAGATTTTACAAATAAAAGCCTTGAGGATAACTCTGTGTAATGCTTTTTGAAAACTCCTGAAAAGACAGTGCTTCTGCTGAGGTGCAGAAAGGAGGGTCATGTATAATTATAACGAATATTGCCTGAGCATCCTCATATTGCCATGGAGGGCACCACTCTAGGAAGATAGTTCAGGCCAGAGGTGGATTAAGGTCTTCTGGGGTCCAGGGCCATAGCAAGTGGAGGGGTCCCCGGCGCCAGAACTGTGGTACTGCCCCACCCCTTCTGCCCATGGCTTTATCCCCGTTCTACCTCTTCTGTCTGTGGCCCACCCATGGCTCTTCCTCCATTCTGCCCCACCCCCTATTGTGGCCCTGCCCCTGTTCGCTTCTTTCTGTTCTCCCCCTTCCCACTGGAGCTCCAAGACCGGAGAAAGCTCTGTCCCCCACAACCACAGTCCCAGGGCTGCAGTGGGGAGAGAGAGTTACTCCAGCCCTGAGGCCACGGCAGGGAGCGAGAACTCCTCCAGTGCTGAAGCCGCAGCCAGGGTCTGGGTGCTGGTGCTTCCCCCACCCTGCCAGGCACTGCTGCCTGGGACTGGGGTAGGGACATTGGGCTGCCCTGTGGCTTCTGCCAGGGCTCTGGACTTCTCCCGCCCTGTAGCAGATTTCTGCTGAGATACTCATTTTCCAGGGGCCAATCTGCTGGGGTCCCTGGGCATGGGCCCCGTGGGCCTGTTAATCTGCCACTGGTTCAGGCTCATATTTCTTCAGTCTTTTATATCTGTCCTCAGAAAACCAATAAGCATTATGTGTAGTAGTGTTTTTTTGTTGTGTGGGCTCTTTTCCACAGGAAAATGGACTGAAGTTATCAAACCACTGAACAATCAAATAATAATTTTGTGTTGCTACCAAACTAGGTAGGGTTTGAATTCTGACTAGGAGATGAAAGCATTTAGATTCGATCACCTACCTCCCTGTGGTCCCTACTTCATTTTACATCAGTCATGTCAATTTATCCATACTATCCTTTAGTAGGATTTTACCACCATTTCACAAATTTGGCTATTTTTGTAGCAACTTGAACGTATTATGGATTAACCTAGGAATTGCCATACTGGATCACACCAGCAGTCCATCTAGTCCAGTCTCTGACAGTGGCCAGGTCAGATGCTTCAGAAGAAGGTAAAAGAAATCCCATAGTGGACGTTTATGAAAACCTGCACACTGGAGAATTTTTTTCCTAATCCCTGTGAGTTAGAGGGTGGTTTATGCCCTGGAGCATGCACATTTACATCCTATCCAGTTCAAGGTCACTTCACTGGGTTTTTAATTCTGCAGCAGGTGAGGGAGGTGGAAATAAGCATCATCATCCCCAAAAGCAACTTCTAGGGACTGAGAGAGTTTTTTGGACTGTGTTTCATAGCATCATAGCTCTAAGGTTGCATGTGTGGAAGCTGTTCTGCACTATTAACACTATAGAACAGCTCTTGGGAGATGAAGTAAAGAAAATATCCTCCAAATTGAAAACACAGTTTTATTCACTGAAGGTAGAATATAGTTACTTTTGTTGGAATTTGGTGGGGGTACTGGCACTGACACTTTACAAAAAGTGCTATGGGATCTTTAGTTGATGATAAGTGATCTGGATCTTTGTTTGATATATATTCATCTCCTCTAATAGATGAGCTGCCAGTATTCCTAACAATATGCTGAGACTTTGGATCAATATTGATTTAGAAGAAGGCAATTCCATTCTGCACCTTTGGGGCCAATTAGATCCCTGGTGTAACTCCATTAACTTCACCAGTGATTAATGTTTCCTGGTTCTGTGTTTAGTCATTATTTGCTCAAAAGACAGCAAAACCAAACTTGCTGCAACATCCCCAGCTGGACCCACTATAAAGCGCTACCATTCTGTCTGGTAGTATTTCATGCTCATTTTGCACAGCTGTAAATGCCATCATGAAGTGCAGCACAGTGGAGAATCAAGACCCCTGTGTTTCCATGGTTAATATTTTATGTCTTTTGTGCAGTCGACACCTTGCCAGAGAGATGCCATTGGTGACTCTGGGTCATATACAATTATTCTTTTCCTCGGTGATTTGATTACTTCAGTGTCTAGTTTTATTACTTGCTAATCTTTAAGATTGTATAAAATCTGTCTGTGCTAAATAAATGACAAATGAGAGGGAGCTATAACCCTCACATTCCAGTTTGAACCAAACTGGAGAGAAAGGAAGGGGATTAGCTCTCATTGAATGTAGAACTCACAGGATAACTGGATTTAAAGACTATACAATGCGACTCAGTTCTTTGAATCCCTCAACTTGTACTTATTTCCCCTTTCTTTTATTAAGTGCAAGTAGGTCTAGAGCACAGCAAAGATAGACTAGGACAAAAGAATCACAGTTAAAGTAGGGGAAAAGGGGCCTAGCATTCATGACTTACACAAAATAGTATAGGGATAAGTCTAATGAGTTGCACAGTTGGTCTCTTTATCCAGATTCTAACTTCACAAAGTTTGGGTAGAGCTTTTCGCCAGGGGTTTGATTTGGTTCAGAAATGTGAGAGGGATCAGCGCAAAGTTTGGATGCAAACTTTCCTATCCAGTTCGGAAATGTTTGGATCTAAGCTTTTAGTCTCTCTCTCTCTCTGTAGGAGATCAAAGGACCATGGGATAATAAATTAAGAAACCTCTGTGAAAGGGAAAGAAGACTGCAAAAATCTGGGAATGTCTTGTTGTCTAAGGGCCCGATCATGTAAAACTCTTACTCACGTGAGTACTAAGTACTCATGGCAGTAGTCCCACTTTGTAGTAGGACCAATGTTACTTGCATAAGGAAGAGTTTGTAAGATCAGGACCTAGGATGAAACAATTCAAATAAGTAAATGATAAATTAATTCATAGAGTCTGTGTGACTCCAGGTAGTATGGATACATTCTCCAAGGGGGGTATCAAATGGCTGTAAGAAGCCTGGAAGGTGTTTTCTGAAGCTGATTATGTTGGACTGCTGAGTGGTGAAAGATTTTTGCATTTAGGATTATATCCGAATTCTGGGGGGAAGTTACTGCACTAAGCCCATAATCAGAGCTCTTACTTAGGAGGAAAGAAGAGAAATTGACTAAGGGCTTGTCTACATTGGCAATTTACAGCACTGCAACTTTCTTGCTCAGGTGTGTGAAAAAACACCCACCCCAGCGCAGCAAGTTTCAGCGCTGTAAAGCGCCAGTGTAAACAATGCACCAGTGGTAGCAACGCCTCTCATGGAGGTGTTTTTTTTAGAGCGCTGGGAGAGCTCTCTTCAGCATTCTGCGATAACTACACAAGCCACATTAAAGCACTACCGTGGCAGTGCTTTAGCATTGCCAGTGTAACTAGCCCTAAGAAACTTGTGTGACACTGCACCCCAGAGTCTTCACAGTGATATGTTGGTATGATTATGGCATAATTATGATGATTTTGTACAAGACAGGTCATGTGAAGTGTTATTGAAATAGCTGATTTGCTGAATATGATTATCCTATTTGTATGTATGTATCATTTTTTCATCTGAAGTTATGAATATTGACTATGTATCTGTATTTCAAATGTAGTTACACCTGGATGACACCCATTAGGCTAGCTGGCTGTGAAGGGCCTATTCAAGGTGATGGGCCATTAGGAAAAACCCTATTGTTTTTCCTAATGGCCCATCGCCTTGAATAGGAGAAGCTTTTCTGCTACCTAGTAAGCCTTTCTGAGAATGCTCCAGACAGCCTGTAAGTAATGGCTGCTATGACTCAGCAAGGTATGCAAGGGCATATGACCAGGCCATATGACTCTGGACTCCATTTTGGGATACCTGTATTTTCCCACAAACTGGTCTGGGAACCAATTTTAAAACAAAGGGTTCCCACCAGATGCTAAAGCTATATAAGGTAGGGAGTGACATCATGGGTTGTTCTTCACTCCCCACACAAGAAAACTCCTGGAAACACCCAAGGAACAAAAAGACTGAACTGAGGGAAGTGCTGGACCCAGGCTAAAGGGATTTCTAGCTTGTGTATGAAAACCTGGGGAATCTCAAGCTGCAAAGCAAGTGCAACTTGGGCCTTGAGAATCTGCAAGCCTGCTTGTATCATCAGCCAGGGTGAGAATTTGCTAATTCATATCCTATCTTTCTAGTATTTTAAGCTTAGTTTGTATTTTTGTTTATTTATTAGGTAATCTGCTCTGATCTGTTTGCTATCACTTACAATCACTTAAAATCTATTGTTTAGTAGTTAATCAACTTGTTTTATGTTTTATTCTAAACCAGTAAGTTTGGAGTGAAGTGCTCGAGGGGGAGGGGCTGTTGCATTTCCTCTCCACATTGAGGGAGGGATGAACTCTATGAGCTTACACTGTACAGTTCCCTGTGCAGCGCAAGGAGGTATAATTTTGGGTTTTTATTCTAGAGGGGGCACGTGTCTGGGGGAGTTGAGGATTATTTTAGCTGTAGCCTCTGTATTGTTGGTTCATTCAGTGGCTGGTCAGAGAGCCTGTATATAACTGCAGCTGGGTGTGTCACTACCTGTGGAATGCTTGTCTAAGTGTAAGACCAGGAGCGGGTCTGCAGCTTGTCACAGCAGCACAGTGTGAGAGGGAGCCCAGGCTAGTGAGTCAGAGGGAGTCAGTCACCCATCACACCCTGTTTTGGGGGCTAGCTGTGCTACAATATGATATGCTATGACAGAAAGGGGGCAACCACCCTGCAAGTGAAGAAAGGATAACAGTTTTAGCTGGTTAGATTAGGAGCAAAGGTTTTATACACACCGAGAGATGGGATTTTCAAAATGCTTAGTTTTATCCTCTTTCTGCTGCCTTGTAAACCAGTGGTATGCAGAATTAGGTCAAGCCAATAGCTTTTAAAGATCCCAGTCTTCACTGTGTATTTGTAGAAGGTTTAAAGGAGGATGTGGCAGCCAACATAAATAAAATTAAATCCACAAAAATAAAATCATCTCTGCAAGTGTGAAAAAAGAAAAACAATAAGGCCAATACAATGTGGCTATCCCTTAGACACAGTTACAAATAAAAACTAACCATGCTCCATATTTTCATCCTTATGGGAAAATCCTATAGAATTTAATGCTGATAAATCAGTAGGGTTCTATAGAAAATGCTCTTTTAATCACACACAGTTTAATAGAAAATGGTAGCCTCTCTGTAGGGTTGGGTTTTTTTTTAAATAGAATTTCATATGAGGGGAGATAATGATTAAATTTTATAGGATGGTTCAAAAACAAACAAATGTTATATTCTGTAAGATTTTACATTACTAGTCCTTAACAGGAGTCTTTTCTTCTTCTTTGTGGGGTCAGCATCAACATAACTAATATTTTGATTGTTCCCCCTGATCAAAGTAGATAAGTACCTATAGAGCAGTGTTTCTCAAACCGTGGGTCCAGGACCGGCACTAGGGTTTTGAGTGCCCTAGGCAGACTGCAATTTCGCTGCCCCGCGCACTGGTCCCGCGGCTCCAGTGGAGCTGCCGCAGACGTGCCTGCGGAGGGTCCGGTGTGCCTGCGGGCAGTCCACTGGAGCCGCACGAGCAGCCGACCGTCCACAGGCACGACTGCTGCAGCTCCATCCGAGCCGTGGACCAGCGGACCGCCTGCAGGCACCACTGTGGCCGCTCCACGGGAGCTGCCTGCCGCCCCCTCCGGTGGCGCCCTGACCCAGGGGACACCTTGGGCTGCCAGCTGCCTCGGCGGCGCCCTGACCCAGGATCAGAGCGCCTCCATGGCAGCCGGCAGCTGGGGTTTCCCTGGGCCAGACTCCCTCTCTGTCCTAGCAGCGCTGCTCAACCATTTAAAAAAAATTTGGGGGCGCTTTTTGGCACCCCCAAATCTCGGCGCCCTAGGCAACCGCCTAGTCCGCCTAAATGGTTGCACCGGCCCTGCGTGGGTCGCAACTCACTACTGGGTCACGGCATGTAAGGCACTGGGTTGCCTTGCTCCGCTCAGCACTGCCGACCAGGATGTTAAAAGTCCCGTTGGCAGTGCTGCCCAGCTAAGGCAGGCTAGTGTCTACCTGTTCCGACACTGTGCTGTGCCCTGGAAGCGGCCAGCAGCGTGTCTGGTTTATAGACGGGGGGCCACAGGGCTCCACACGCTGCCCCTGCTCTGAGCACTGGAAACTGGCCAATGGGAGCTCGGGGGACAGTGCCTGCAGGCAAGAGTCGCACAAAGTTGCTTGTACGCCTCCACCTAGGAGACACACTTGCTGCTGGCCATGATCCATGGTGCCAGGACAGACGGGAAGCCTGTCTCTGCACCCCGGCTGCGCTGCTGACCAGGAGCCACTGGAGGTAATTCCAAACCCTAACCCTGCACCCCAATCCCCTGCCACAGTCCTGAGCCCCACCAAACCTGGAACCCCTTCCTGCACCCCAAACTCCTCATTCCTGGACCCACCCAGAGCCTGCATCCCCAGCCCAGAGCCCTGACCCCCTCCCACATCCCAACTCCATGCTCCAGCCCAGAGCCCCCTCCCACACCTTGAACTCCTCATCCCCAGCTCCATTGGGTCGCGGGCATCAACAATTTTCTTCAACTGGGTCCCCAGAAAAAAAGTTTGAAAACCACTGCTATAGAGCATGGGATGATAAGATATAGCAATAAAAGCAAAAAATAATATTGGCTCTGGTGTAGTCTGAAGCTAGTGGTGCAAGGTTAAACAAGCTGATGCAGCTTACATTACAACTTTTTCAGAATAGCTTTTCATATCCAAAATTGGAAACTTTTTGATGGAAATTGGTGTAACTACATTATTCACACAGATATAAACATACGGTACAACATAGTAATATAACATACTTACCAGATTTCTTTTTCCTGACCTCAATTACTCTTTTCCTTTCGTGGTAATTTGATCTCCACCAATACAAACTGACATTGTTTTGCATTCTGTAGCTTCATGGACACATGCTTCGGCTGTACATTATTTTGACCTTCCTCCTATCATAGTATAATTTCTATTAGCTGATTTAGATAAATACTGTTGATCAGCAAAACAGGCTCAGAAAAACCATGTTTGCCCCATTACCTATTAACCAATAGTTGTCCTTCAATTTCCAAGAGTGACACTGTAGAAAGTAGTACTTCTGGAGATCTTGTTATGGCATCAGCCTCCAGTTTGCTTCACTGTGACATGATCCAGATAGTTCCTCTGGGAAGGGAATTTCAGCAGGGTGGTTTGTTTTAAAAGCGAATAGTGATGACAAGCAGATAGTTTAAATGCAGCCGTCTCAACTTTACTCACATTTTAAACAAACTAATCCTCATGTGGATGTCAGGCTAGAACTGGGCAATCACTAGTTTCTTCAGGGCCACTGAGAAGTAAGTCATAGGGAGGTAAGATTTCTGATCACTGGATGTCAGACCAGGTTCAGGCTTCATATCATGCTGGGAGTCCTGGTGGCTCCAACCTCATCTCTGCCCTTTATGGAAACATAGGTTCCCTGAAGACCAAAAATTACCAGGGGAGAGCTAGCACCTATGAGAAGGGTAGGGGATGGAATATAAGAACTGGCACAGTATCCAAAATATTTCCATACAGAAAGGTGAGGCTAACACCAAAGGAGAGACTTGTGACTCTTTGCCTACTCATAGGTTACTTCCAGTGCTGCAGGGAGAGGTCTGTAAGTGAGTGGATGGGGGAACAAGACTGGGGGGAGGTAGAGCTCATACTGAGGAAGGGAAGTAGAAGCACACAGTCGAGTATACTTGTTATCATAACTTACTTCCAGCTCAATGAGGCTTGGATAAGAATCCAAACCTGTATATGATGATCTGAATGGAATTGCCAGACTGTGTGAGGTTTGCTCACAACTAAATATGTCAAAACCTACAGCTCTGATTAATTTTTTTTCTTTACACTGTGATATCTTTGCTATAGAGTTGCATGATCAATGTAATTGTGTCTCTTTTGTATCTTAAATTTCCATTTAAATCTTGTATGTGTCCCTCACAGTGTCATTTTTCTAGACTTCCACTGACTTCACCATGGGAATTTTCTTATTGTGCTAGACCTTATTCGAGTGAATGCTGAATTGGCATAGTGAAAAATGTTATGAAAAAGTTGTCCTTTTTCTGTGTAGAGATGGGCCAAACCAAACCTTGGGGTCTGAAAAGCCCTGAATGTTGAAGCATTCGGGATTCAACCTTCTTAGTTGATCCTTCTCTCTAATAGGCAGCACCAGAACTCCAGATCCAAACAGCACTGAACTTTTTGTAAGCTGGGATCTTAATCCATATGTTGCAGTTTAGGTCCATCTCCAAAATATATGGTCCAAATATGCTCTCTGGAGAGGAGGTCTGTGGCTTCAAGACCAATCAGTAGGATGGTCAGACTATTGTAGTGGTGTGGATGGCTGTTCAGATGCCATCTAGCCAGCACCTGTGGAGCTCAGCAGAGATGGGAAGCTCATGCAAATGAATTCCCAATCCCCTCTCCACAGTTTGCAGATACTGGTCCCCTTTGCCTCACAGTCAAGGACCTAAGAGACTTCTGCTGCCCAGGGACTGCTGTAGCTGCCAGCGAGACTCCCCGTAAAGGGGTGGAGGCACTGAGTCAAAGTCCACTAAAAAGGTCTAATGATCATGTGGGATTATGTATGCTTCTGCTCCTCTGACCATGATTAATCAGAAATGGGAGAAATAATTAAGATGTCGAAGTCCTGTGCCTTCAGAGAGGGGGTCGCAGGATGTTTATCACTCAACCAGGGAGACCCTGCAGTCATGCAGGCAAAACCAGACTTTGGGCTCGATGGCTCTGTGCACCCTATCTGATTTGAGAAGAATTGGGAGTCTAAAAATTGACTATATCCTCAATCTTCTAAAGGGTTTCTAGCCTTCTTCCTTGTGAAGATATCTTTTAAAATGTAAACCAGTATAAACCCATCATTAAGATTGAAGAGAGCAAGCTTTGCCTCTTCAGCCAAAAATCATGTCACTCACCACCCTCTCCCCCCCAGTCCTTAGCCCAGGCTTGTACACCATTCTGTGATAATGGTGGAATCACGTAGGCTAAGACCTTTATCTTGCACAACCTCTGTGGCATCCAGTCCATTTTGAATCAAATATTTTGTTGTTTCAGTATCATCCAAAATTCAGAGAGGCATTTTGAACATTATATAATATGCTCTGCCACTGGGATTCTTTTAAGGGCTGTGTGACAGGTGTATCATTTACCACTGTTGTACCTCCTGCTGGCTCTTGCCAATCAGCTCCACAGGTTGGTACGCTGACTCTTGATGGTGTCTCATCCATCGTCACTTCTGCTCCAGGACCCATGTCACTCCTAGGCCTGCAGCATCCTCTTTATGACACAACTCTCCAGCCATATCACAGTCTATTCTCCCCACTTCCAAGGTAACTGCAGTCTGCTGTCCAGCCATTTCCCTCGGTGGCAACTGCTGTCAATTGTCTGGCTACTTTCTCAGTGGCAAAGTTGGAGAGAAGACCCAGGCGTGCCTACTACTTCAAATCCCAGACTAGAGACCCTGTAAATGGCCACCAGTTGCTATATCCCCTCCAACTCCTCAGTTCATTTCCCTGGGCCACTTCCCCCCAGCACCCTCTTTGCTCTTGCCTCAGGTTCTCGGCCTGTGAATCCCTGCAGCCACCCAGGAGCAGTCTTTAGCTTCCCCTGGTCCCTGCTGGCAGCACTGCTCTGTCCAGGGTGCTGGCACTCCTTTCTCCTGCTAGGAGCTTGACTTTCCCTCCTCGAGCTCCAGGCAGCTACTGAACAGGCCATCCTTGGACATACGCAGCATATGCGGCTTCATAGGGCACTGGAAAATTTGGGGCACCCCTGGGTCTTAGTGTTCACCCTTCTGCCTCTTCCTATCCCTGTTCAGACCCTTCCTGCAGGCTTCTACAGCTGGCTGCTGAAGCCTGGTGAGTCTTCCTCTGGAGAGGATCTAGTAACTTAGAAGTAAAAAAGCTTTCCAGCCTGCCAGATCTATTAGCACAACATTGAAACTGTTAAAGAGCCATTCAAGTGGTAACGAAACCATTTAACAGGCATTTGCCAACCCCCAGGTATATACCATCAGTTTCTGAATTTACTGACAAAACCAGTTGTGCATTACTGTAATATTTACTCAGAACATGTTAGTCTACAGGACCTTAGTTTAAAATTTGCTTTAAAAATATTTTATTAATGTGTTGTTGAAGATTATAAAATCACATCTCTAAAAAATTCTTGCACAGATTTTTAGATGCACAACCTGGGTATTCATCTTTAGCCTTAAATGCTTGGATCTTCTGACATATATTTTTTAAAACAAATCCTTCAAAAGACCACCCTTATTTAAAATACAAATTTTAATTTTAATTATTATAGTACAAAACACTTGCTTCCAAAGTCTTCCTATACATCCCTTTCTCCCTTCACTCCTCTGTTGAAGAGAGCCCTTAAAAGCTCATGACCCCTTTCTTCCAGATAGCTGGACAAATGAGTTTGCCTTTCTTTACTTCTGACTATTTGATGAACTAGTTTTAGGAGAACCCTCCAGAAAAATCAGTACCTTAGTAAGATATAAAATCCTTTGTTATGCCTAAAATCTTTGGCATCATATTTTTTAAAGTTGGTGAAATTTCATAAACATGTTTATTGTTATGGAGATCATAGATTATCAAGGTTGGAAGAGACCTCAGGAGATCATCTAGTCTAACTCTCTACTCAAAGCAGGACCAATCCTCAACTGGCCCCCTCAAGGATTGAATTCACAACCCTCAGTTTAGCAGGCCAATGCTCAAACCACTGAGCTATCCTCCCTCCCAAAGTAAATTAGTGTTCCCTTTTTCTAAAAGCAATGAGCATTGTTATGAACCCACTAAACTTCTGTGACTAATTTAAAATAATGTCTTTGTTTCAGTGACTTAAATATGTTGTAATCTGGAATGATTACTTTATGAAGGCTTAAGAATACATTTAAAAAATAAAATCATCTTAGAAATACTGATTAAGAAAACGTAAAACAGAAGAGCTGCATCATGTATTCCATATTTGATGTTGTGTTCAGCAGGACAGCTGACTTGCCCTTACTACATAGGTTTTGCAAATAAATCTCTGACCAACTTCAGGGTATTGCAAAAAACCCATGATTGTCCTTTTTTATTCCCAAAATTAGTGCTTTTAATCAGATACCTTCTGCATGGCCAGTCTTCACCTTCTGGCATGCAGTAGAAAATATGCTCCATTTTCTTTAGAAAGAAATTGCAGAAGAGTGTTTTTTTCAAATGTCATTTGCTTCATTTGGGTTCAGGGATTTGGGTGGAAGGGAGTGAGCAGGGAGGGGGAGGGAAGGGCCTGGGCAAAGTAGGGGTGGGGCCTGGGGCAGAGCAGGGGTGGAGTATGGGTGGGGTCACAGGCAGAAGAGGTGGACTGGTGAGTTTCACCCACTGCCCATGACAGCAGGTAAGAGCTGACTGCCCCCCTCAGAACCCCCGATCCATCCAAGCCCCCCCTGCTGCTTGTCCCCTGACCGCCCCATCCTGGGAACCCCTGCCCCTAACTGCCTCCCCGGAACCCTATTCCTATCCAACCCCCCTGCTCTTTGTCCCCTGACTACCCCGATTGCTATGCACACCCCTGCCCCCTGACAGGCCCCCCTGTTAGCCCAAACTATTTTAACTATGATCTACACAGATCAGAAGATGGGCATCTGTCATCGGGTGATTTAGTAAGACAGAGGCAGAGTAAGATGTAAAACACACATTTCTTATGCCACTAGTCAGTAAACTAGACAAGGACCCCGTTCAGACAATAAACATAACGAAGATACACTCGGTTGTTAACAGTTACCAGAGTATGAAGCTCAAAGCCTTAAACCCCCTTAACCTACGGACGTAAAACAGAGGAAATCACAATGGGTATTACAATACCATATCCCGAAGACAGGGACACAATGGCAAAAACTCAGGATATCGACAGGGATAATGGTGAAAATCAGGGGCACTGGACACCAAACAGGAACTCAGGAACTGGGTATTCTTCTCCTTCTGGACAGGTCCTCTGTGCAGATCTTCTCCCTCTTGGGTAGATCTTCTCCCTCAAGTAGGTGTTCAAGTGCTTGCCCACACAGTCTGCTTGACCTCGCAGTCCAGTGCAAGTACGCGCTCATGGTGTGTAGCAGTTGAGTGCAAGTATGTTAATAGAGACCAAGAATCCAAAGTCCTATGAGTCCTGGTCCCTCTGGGGCTCCTGGCACCTTGCTGAACTGTGTGGGACTCTGGCTGCCACTCAGATGGACAGCCTTGAGTGACAAGTGGGCCACTCACTAAATAACCTGCAGTTGCTAGGCAGATTATGGCTGTCACGTTACTCTAACTGTCCTGACCTTTCCCCTCATTGATTTGAAAAAGGCTGAAAGGGCACTGTAGTGCGGCCTGGCCGCGCTTTGTCCCTCAGCAGGGCTGTGGGGGATCCCACCGCCTCGCTACCAATAGTCTCCTGCCCAGTCCTCGGTCAGGGCGGGGCAACAGACACAGCGTCAGTAGGCTCAGGCCCTCAGGCAGGGCTGAGCAGCACTAGTCTTATCCCCGGCCCTAGGTCAGAGCGGGGCAGCAAACACAGAGTTAGGATGCTCAGGCCCTCAGGCAGGGCTGAGCAGCTGTAGCAGGTTTCGGCCGCCTCAGGCCAGGGAAAGGGGGAGTCTGCCACCCTTGGAAGGGTGGCAGGGGGGATGCAGGCCCTCCCACTCCACTGCATCCCAGCCCCGGGGCCCTAGCAGCAGCAGAAACTCGCAGCTGTCAGTGGGGATCCTGGCCACCACACACTGACATTAGTTCTGGCAGTGCGGCAGCCAGACTGGGGTCGGCTGCCCCCGGGCTACTTCCAAACTCCCCCTCATCAGGCACCTGAGTCATCGAGGCGTCCCCAGCGGTCTCAGACACCATCAGCTCCTCTGGGTAAGTGTGCGAGGGTGAGCTCAGCGGCTCCTCGGGGTAGTCGCAAGAGGCAGGCTCGGCCCTTCCTCGGGGCAGCTGGCGCAGGGCAGGTTCGGCCAGTCCTCCTCGGGGTAGCGGGCATGAGGCAAGCTCGGTTGACCGTGGTTGACTGAGCTCTGCAGGTCTGCTTTTATACTTCCGGGTCTGCGCCGTGACCTCTGAGGGGCGGGCGCAGGACCCAGTGGCTCTGCCCACAGCGGGGTTGGGGAAGGGCTGTCCCTCGGCGGGGCTGTGGGGGATCCCACTGCCTCGGTACAGGCACTAAATCATTGGAGGAGAAGGGTATCCGAGATGGAGGCTTAGCTGTCCTTTTACAAATCCAAGATGGACATTACATAAAACAGGTCAGAAACAGATTCTACCTAACACTCCGGGACTCCCACACCTATCCAACCCCCCCGTTCCCTGTTCCCTGTCCCCTGACCGCCTCCCCCAGAACCTCTGCCCCATCCAACCGCTCCCTGTCCCTTGACTGCCCCCAGAAACCTCTGCCCCTTATCCAACCCCCCCGCTCCCCACCCCCTTACCATACTGCTAGGGTTACCAGATGTCCTGATTTTATAGGGACAGTCCTGATATTTGGGGATTTTTCTTATATAGGCACCAGTTATCCCCCACCCCTTGTCCTGATTTTTCATATTTGCCATCTGGTCACCCTACATGCTGCTCAGAGCACCAGGACTGGCAGCCGTGCCGCCCGGCTGGACCCAGCCATGTCGCCGCACTGCCCAGCAGGCAGGGGCGGCTCCAGGCACCAGCATGCCAAGCGCGTGCTTGGGGCAGCAAGCTACGGGGGCGTCCAGCTGGTCGCACGAGGGCGGCAGGCAGGCTGCCTTCAGCGGCATGCCTGTGGAGGGTCCGCTGGTCCTGTGGCTTCGGCGGACCTCTCGCAGTCTGCCGCCGAATTTATGGGACCGAGGACCTCCCACAGGCAATCCGCTGCAGGCAGCCTGCCTGCCGTGCTTGGGGTGGCAAAATGCCTAGAGCTACCCCTGCCAGCAGGAGCTTGTAGCCCCGCCACCCAGAGCGCTGGCAGCGTGGTGAGCTGAGACTGCGGGGAGGAGGGACAGTGGGGGAGGGGCCGGGGGCGAGCCTCCCCAGCCGGGAGCTCAAGGGCTGGCCAGGACAGTCCTGCGGGCCACATGTAGTTTGCCCACCTTTGGAACAGCTGCTCTGTAGTACAAGATTTTGCTCAAACTTGTTTCATAACTCCATTAGATTGCTGGTTTTGAGCTACTCAGCATCTGGGGAAATATTTTATAAATCTGATATTTTGGAGCTGCTAAGAAACTGGAAAATAAAATATATTCGTCCCCCCTCCTCTGTTTATTTGAGGTTTAAGAACTGTTTAATGCTTCTACAAATAAACTGCTTTTGAATTTAACCTTTTGATACCAGGAGTCAGGTTTTCCCAGTGCAACATGACGTGCGGGCCTCTGAGTCCAGAATTCTGGAGCATCTGCACTAAAGCGTTATACTACATTAACATTATGTTTTGGTGTTTAGATCTATTTCAGGGCCGTTGGCTACTCCTCAAGCACACACACACTCCACCTCGCTATGGAAAACTAAGGAAAATCTATAATCTCCCAATAATGCTGAAGAGAAATAGATCACTAAAACAATACCTAGCCTGTTCCCCCAGCAAGATCCCACAGTGTCCTCAAAGCATAACTGATTGTAACCTGTGCACTTTGACTGCAAGGGGAATAAAAGAAAAACATTTAACCCCAACATCATATTAGTCAAACTGCATATAAAGGAACACAGTAAGCTAGCCTCGTCGCTGAAAATTCACATGTAAAAGCACACAGTAAACCATTCAATCTAACAGAATTGCATAGCCCAGATTTCCACAGCCTGCTCTCCCTGACTGGTTATGGCATTTAGGCCATTTGGACAGCTAAGAACTTGATTGCACTTCCAAGTTTGCAGGGGCAAAAACGGAGCTGGTGAAGGCCAGGCTCAAAATAAAACTCAGCTCTATGATGGAGGAACCACAAAAGATTCAGTGTCTGGCTGCTTATCTGGGCTGTTTAGGCACATGGAGGACCTCCACCTAGGATGACCAGATATCCCGTTTTTTGGGACTTTCTTATATAGGTGCCTATGACCCCCCACCCCCGTCCCATTTTTTCACAGTTGCTATCTGGTCACCTACCCCCACCAGGCCATACAGTACTCTTCCCACCCAACAAGCACTGAGAAGAACTGTCTCTTAACAATCCCCCTGCACTGACCTATTTTGTTTTCCTGCAAGAAAGAACAGTGGGCTTGTACCCTTCTCCTGCATACTGGATAGATGGACCACTCATGCTTAATGTCTCCACAGGGACACTGGGGAGGGCAGTAAGTTTCTCAAGTCCAGAGAAGAATTTCAGTATCTTATTCTTTTCAGACATGTTGCAAGAAGGCCAAAAGATGTTCTGGCAAACGCTGTTCTCTGTGTTGCTTGTAACATCCAGGATACAATTCCACCAACCAAGGGGTGGGGCAGCCCAGAGGCAGAGCTGCTATTATATGAGTGCATCAAATCTCTTCTGACATTGGATTTTTGGTTCATCAAGCTTTTGTGGTGACACAGGAATGGACCAAATGGCAAATGATCACTAGAGCCGACCATTAGGCTAAGCGCTGAAGAGGAAGAGTAGAATTTTGAGTCAAAACAAGAGAACTCTAGCGGAGGAATCCCATGCTCAAATCTCTGTTTTGGTGTGTAGGTGTGTGTGGCAGTCTCACCCTGTTGGAGGGAGACCACAATCTCTCACTCTTTGGTCCCTAGCAAGGCAAGGGTTATTGGAAATTAGTAGTCTGCAAGGCTTAGCCCTGTAGGAAGGACCATACAGCAAGTAGTCCAGGGCAACAGCCTCAGGCAGGGCAGAGCAACAAACAGTCTGGGGACTCAGGCCCTCAGGCAGTGCGAGGCACCAAACAGTCTAATGTCCTAGTTCAGGCAGATGGCAGACAAATGCAGGCCTCGTGGCCTAAGGTGGGGATGCTGCCATCCCAGGGGTGGGGATGGCAGCAGAAGGTAGGGGGACCTGGTCCCACCCTGCTCTACTGCGTCCCAGTCCAGGTTCCTAACTGTGGTGTATGTTCCACTCCTGGGGCAGTGGGAATCCGAACAAAGCACGCTGACCAGGGTTCAGGCAACAGCATACCTGAACTAAAGTCTGGCATCTCTGTGCTACTTTCTACGCTTTCCTCACTGTGTACCTGTATCTCTGGGTCATCCTCTGTCTCCCCAGGGTACACTGACAGTACCAGTCCCAGTAGTTCCTCAGCGCCCTGTTCAGCTGGCAGTTCTGGTGAGTCCTCACTCCTGCTAAGGTTCTCTTCAGGCTCCTGCTCCAGCAGCAGGTGGGAAGGCTCAGTCTCCCTGTGCTGCTTCAGCCCAACTGAGATGCAGGGCCCACCTTTTATACTTCCTGTCCTGCCCATCTGCTTCTAGTGGGATGGGCATGGGTGTCTTGGCTCCGCGCATCAAGAATTGGGTGGAGGTTTCTCCCTGTCAGTCTCTGAGGGAGGCCACGCCCCTTTGCTACACAGTGGAACTTGAATCAGAGTTTCCCACTGTCCAGCTGTTTAACTTCTGTGTAGAGGTTTGGGCTCAGGCTAGAGCCCGGGCTCCAGGGCCTAATAAAGTGGGAAGGTCCCAGAGTTTGGGCTGCAGTCTAAGCCAAAACATCTACTCTGCAGTTAAACAGCACTGCAGCCCAAGTCCTGTGAGCCTGAGTCAGCTGGCTTGAGCCATGCACGGGTGTCTAATTGCAATGTAGATATACCCTGTATGTGTTGGTTTTTTTGCCAAAAATTGTGAAAGGTTCTGGTTTTGTCCCAGTGTGGAATGGGAATTTTTTTTGTAAATCTTAAAAATGTTCATAGGATGGGAAAACCATTTCTTTCACAGTTCTAAACAGCACACCAAACCATTCTATATCTGAAAAGCACCCCCAGGCCCATGTCCTCTGACACAGGGGTAAGCACAGAGCCATTCCTGCTGGCTATATTCTGGCTCACAGCACAGACACAAAATTAAATCCTGCCTTATGAGAAAACAAATCAAGACAATTTTTGCTAATTGCCTTCAAGACTCTAAAGGGCAGGATCAGCCCCTCAGAGGATCAGAATACACATTTTGGAATCCATAACAGCCAACCCAGCTTAAAATTCTAAAAAAGTAATGCAAGAATTGGCCACCACACTTTTGTAGCCATTTTAATAGTAGAAAGTTTTGCACTAAATTTCACCAAAACATTTAGAAGCTTTGTACAATTGGTTCTATTTTGCAGCTGCTCCATTACCTTTAATGTTTACACAAGTGCAGGGAAGCATCCTGATAGAGGACAATGGGAGATACATTCTGCTGGCATGCCAGCCCATGCATACATTCACAAGATGGGGTGATCTGCTGCTTTAGAGGGTGCAGTCTTGTCTTCTCACACCAGGCTCAGCATGGACTTATCGTTCACAGCTACCAATATCTCATCTAGACACATTGCCTTTATGTGAGTCAAAATAGCAGAGATCTCAAAGAAATGATGATCAAGTTTGGCAGCCTAATGGAGAGAGAGGCTGAAGCGATAGGGGAAGACAGACTGACGCTGGAGGGAAGAGAAAACAACATATCAGTATGCACACACTCATTTTTTTAGGTGCTTAGATGCTACAGTAACAGTCACCATGTAAGAAGCTAGATCCCAGAATGGCACTGAGCTTTCTTCTGGAGTCAGGAATGGATACCATCAGGGAGATGTCAATAGATGAACTGGCTTATTCCACTTGATCCTTCTTCCCTCAATCTTGTCTAGGCAGGGCATTTTGCAGGTTTAGAGGCAGGAAAATGATGGCTGCTTCCAAAGGCTTTGTCTCTTAGTGAGGCAGAAGAAGAATGCAGGAAATGAAGGATCCTGAAGAACATCTTGGCCGATTTCCAAGGTCCAAAAATAGTTATTCAACTAGCATCTCATTAGAAATAACAAATGGAAGATTTTCAATGCCTTTGGATGCAGGTACTGTACCTCCCCATCTCTGAGAACTCAAGTTATTTTGCGATGGTTCCCATAACAATTACAGGCTTAATCAGAGACCTTGGAAATCTCAAACACTTTTCCAGACATAACACAGTTAATTACACATACTTTCAGCTCAGTATCGTACTTATGTTTCTAATAACATTTTACGTAACATCTTTATAGGTTAGAGTGACCTTCCATGTCACTTCTACCTACTCTGTCTAAGTAAAATTTTTCTCTAAACCTTTAAGTAGCGGGGTTTTAACACATGCTCCATCTTTTCCGAGACCATTAACCTCCCTCAGACAAAGGCAAGATTTTGTTAATGGAAAATGTATGTTGAATTCTTTAATAGAGTAAGATTCTCACCCCTGCAATGGCTCCTTTATGTTATGTAAAAGGACTGCAGTCCTCTAAAGGGACCCTAAAAGCCCCAGTTCAGGTGGGATGAGGATTCCCCTGGCACAGGTATCATGGCAATAGATCATAAGACTGCCCTCTAAACATCTTTCAACAAGCCTTGGCAAGGGGGCATGCTGGGGGCCAAGAGATGAGTGTTGGGGGCCGGGACACAGCAGTGCCAAGATTCTAGGCAGCACTGTAGCCCACAGAGCAACCCTGAGAGACTGCCTAAGTTAGACAGATTCTCATAACTGTCTGTGTTACACTAGGGCAGGGGTAGGCAACCTATGGCACGCATGCCGAAGGTGGCACGTGAACTGATTTTCAGTGGCACTCACACTGCCCGGGTCCTGTCCACTGGCCAGGGGGCTCTGCATTTTAATTTAATTTTAAATGAAGCTTCTTAAACATTTAAAAAACCTTATTTACTTTACATACAACAATAGTTTATTTATATATTATAGACTTAAGAAAGAGACCTTCTAAAAATGTTAAAATATATTACTGGCATGTAAAACCTTAAATTAGAGTGAATAAATGAAGACTTGGCACCCACTTCTGAAAGGTTGCTAACCCCTGCACTAGGGGCCTCTCCAATCACCTGTGTAACGGAGGACTGAGAGGATACGAAGGAGAAATCATCATACTCCCCCTCCCACCTGGGCTGTGAGTTCTGTGCCTGCCTGTCTTACTCAGAGTTTAGTTGTTTTTATGCATCCAAGATCTATTTTGTGATAGCAGTAAAGTTGCATAGCATCAACCCAGATACTGCAAGAACAGAAACATCTTTAAAGATTTAATGTTAGTTGTTATGCAGCAAGATATACTGCTCTCAAGGGATCTGGTTTGTAATGCAACTCTATTTCCATTCCTTCTGAAAATGGAAGTCTTTGTCTCGATGGGCAAGGATTAATGAAAGTAGTGGTGCTTAGTATTCCACTCAGCTGCCTTTTTCAGTGGCCACTAACTCATGTCAGGCACATGCTGGAATTATCAGATCAAATTGTCAAGATCTTTCTTTCTTCAAATGAAGGTACCTGGAAGCACAGCTAAAGAAAATCAACCAAATCCATCTACAATAGCTTTCAAACTACAAGGTCTCAGACTGCAGGCCATTAAGGTACACTGACAGATTCATCCCAGGTATAACCCCACCAGCTCAATGTGTAAAAAAATATTCCTCACCTATATTACTAGCATCATAGATGAGTAAAACTGAAGTCATATAAAAATCTAAATTACTTTTAATTATTTATGCCCTTGTTTCTTCTTTTTTAGCTTTTCACTTCTCAACTTGGACAATGAAAATATAGCAGACAAGTTTAATTTAATGTATGTTTCTAATCAGCTTTTAGTCATTTTCACTTCCTGGCTCACATGCACTAGCATATTTCTCATTGGCGTAGAAGAATCACATAATGAGTTCCAAGGATTGAGTTTTGTACAGGATATAAGTGGATATAAATTGTATCATTTTACATAATATACTGCTGTAGAACAAAAATAAGCAATAAGAGATATCAATACATTTTGACCTTCACAGTCACAGATGGAGAAGTTGATTTGGCCACTATCTTTTAGATACCTAGTGAACGTCCTACTCACAAAGAAATAATTCTGTCTATATATAATAATGTATGAATTTATTGCAGAACAGAAAGAAACTGTATGGCTAGTTCTGATGCACAAAGAAGACTCAGATCAAATTCTGCCCTCTGTGCAAATTCATTTGGACTTGGTATATTAATATGTTAATTGGGTAATGATGGGGAATTTATGGAAGCAGGGATCAAATAATTGTTTTATCATAGTAGAGTTGTTAACCAGAGGACTGGTCGCAGGAATCTGAGTTCTCATCCTGACTCTGACCCACTCTCCTGTTACCAGGCCAAGTCATTCAGTCTCCCTGCCTCAGTCTTTCCATGTGTGAAATGGAGACACCTACCTTTGCAAAATGCTTGAGATCTACAGATACAATGTACTACACTTGTGCTAGGTATTATTTATTTACTATTACCTCACATGGGTGTTGTGAAGAGAAATTAATTATCTATACAAATCTTTAGAAATTAAATGTTGCCAGTATAAGTGCCTAAGCATAGTTACTATTAGTGCAAGATAACTGTTAGGAGAAGGATTCCAGTAGTTAGGTGATCGGAGTCTGTACTAATGGCAATAGTAAACCTTTGAAAAAAATCAAAGGAAGCTGCCATCAGGAAGGGCAATGATGTAGTATCCTGTTGACTCCACACTGGACACAAAGGGAGATTCAAATCAAAGAGCATGAAAGGATGGAGAAGCTGGCACTGAGTCTGTCTCTCCTGGACAGTTTTCTCAGAGCTGGACAGAGGGGTCTGTATTTTTTTTAAACTATGTCAACAGTTCATTTTAATATGCCAGGAGAGAATAAAGAACAAGCTTATTACGTGTTCTGGGAGGCGAGAATAGGGCAGCTACGTGCATACTGTGATGTTGTTAGTACTTTTATGGATTATTGGTTAATATTCCCACCCAAACTTTGCAAGATAGTTAGGTTTGAAAGCACTTAAAAGCAAAGCCCAAGCAAATATTTTTAAAACTCCCTTCACACCTCTTAATAAAACGTACATGTTAGGAAGTCTGGAAACATAGTTATTTCTCCACTTACTTGCTTGTGATATTTGACCACACACTATCACCCAACCAGTTTCCAGATTCACTCAATCTTAGCGGAATTAGGCAGGGGTTCAGGGGGAAAATTACCATGGGATCACATAATTAAAGCCTCTATCATAATGAGCACATACACACATAACCTTAACTTTGTTGTTTCCTGACTTCTGAGACCTTCTCATTGCATTGCATGTTCTATTAATGTATGGAAATATTTTTCTAGAATGCAAAGTGTGTTGTCACTTTTCAAAGATTAGAAGTTCACAAGAATACTAACTGAATTCTTTCATTTCCTTTTTGGGAGTGAAGAGGTGCAAACCAGGGAGGCATTCAAATGTGGGATCCTGTTTATTACTTGCTTGTGTCTATCACTTGTCCACCCAAATCTTCACACTGGTAGGCTTCTGCAGACTTTTATTCTGAGGACCAATGCTATAGTCACTCAGTGTACAGGTTCCCAGTGAGTGACGCAGAATTCCATATCTTAAACAGATATGCACATGCAGCTGTAGTGAAGTAAACTGAAAGCAGAATTTTGACTATTGTCCTTTATGTAGATAGTAGATTCACAACTCACACAAAGGGCCTGATTTTGCACTCACTGAAGCCCAGGAGAGTTTTGACATTAACTTCAGTGGGAGCAAGTTAGGCCTCGAGGCATCTGTAAAACACCGCTAGATTCCAGTTAGTAAAAATCTCAGCTTTTGCCTTGTGACAGTAGCAGAAGTTGTGAAAAAAAATTAGGATAAGAATTCTGGTGGATTTTCTAAAACATATAAGTGACTTAAGAGCACAAGCCCAACTGGGAATAAATAGGTTATGTGCTCCCAAGTCACTTAGGCCTAAATCCACAAAGGAACTTAGGCACCTACATCTGAGGTTTAGATACTAAGTCCCAGTTTTGGTTCCACTGTAACTCACAAAACTTAAACTCACCTGGCACCTAAATTTTCGAGGTAGAAGTTCCCCTGGGGCCTAAGTTTCTTCGGCTGAGCACATGCACAGCTGCGTCTCTCACTAGGTGTTTGGATGCCTATCTTCTGCGTAAGCCCACGAGTGATCCACAAACTGGGAATGAACATCTAAGTCACTTGCTCACAGGCTGCCTTCTGGATTGGGTCCCATTATAAATCTGGCTGGAGGAGGAGGATATGGTTCTGACACCCATCTTATAACTTTTAGCCCAGTGGTTAGAGCACTCAGCTGGATGGTGGGAAACCCTCAGGCAGAAGAGGAGAAAAGATTTTAACAAGGGTCTCCTTCCTCTCAGGTGAGTGCGCCAACCACTGAGCTATGAAATATTCTGAAGTGGGGCTCCCTCAATCTCTCCTGTTGAAGCTGTTCCACTG
The DNA here is from genome assembly GCF_003597395.2 of Chelonoidis abingdonii. NCBI lineage: Eukaryota > Metazoa > Chordata > Testudines > Testudinidae > Chelonoidis > Chelonoidis abingdonii. Next base: position 142,019,361 of record NC_133770.1, read on the forward strand.
TGGATAAATAATTAAAGAGCCTGTGGAGCAGGGTCTCCCAGGCCGAAGTGAGTACCCTAAGCATTGAACTACAGAGTCACTTGTTCTTTGGTCCAATTATTCTAAATATTCATCCACAATGGAACAGCTTCAACTGGAGAGACTGAGGGAGCCGTGTGTCAGAATGTTCCATAGCTTGGTGGTTAGCATACTCTTCTGAGAGGAAGGATTTGAACAAGGAGCTCTCTTTTCCTTGAGGAGGGGGATAATTGAGTCTCCTGTATCCCTAGTGAGTGTTCCAGTCACTAGGCTAAAAATTATGCCTGGGGGCTCTACCACCATTTCTTTCAGTCCTTACCCACTCTGTTTTGAGTGGCATGAGGGCATCCCAGACTTAGGTTCTTATCTGTGGGTGATATTTGCCACACATGACACTAACCTGATTTTGGTCTTTTGCTGCCTGCACATGTAACTGCTGCTATCCAGCTTGGAGAGGGTAGGGGAGATGGGACATATCAATTGTGCACTTGTGTAGGAGAGAAATTTTGATTTCAAAGGCCATGGCTACACTTACATTTTTGCAGCACTGGTAGTTACAGCTGTGGTCATACAGCTGTCTAGGGCCAGCGCTGCAGTGTGGCCACACTGAGAGCGACCAGCACTGCAGTGTGGCCACATTTGCAGCATTTCAGTCGCTTTGAGTGGTGCATTGTGGGAGCTATCCCAGCATTCAGTGGCTGCAACGTGCTTTTCAAAAAGGGGGTGGGTGGAGTGTGACAGGTAGCTTGCGGGAGACGAGAGAGTGGATTTTTGGAGCGACACTGTGACAGCTCCCTGCCTTGCAAGTTCAAAAGAGGGGTGGTGGTGCATGTGACAGGAGTGCCGGGAGACAGAGAGAGTGGATTTTTGGAGCAACACTGTGAGCTCCCTGCCTTGCAAATTCTGGCCATTTCCCCCCACCTCTCTCAATCACTTTAATGTAAAAAGCTTCAGACCAGATAAGCAGCTCTCTCCGAAGGACTCCCTCCCCCCGCGTGCGTGCGTTTGTCTCCTCAAGCAAACAGCGTGTAACATTCCAAGCCTCGGCTCGGCTCGCTTGCTGGCTGCAGCAAAGAGCAGCTGTGTTTTGTTTTTTAGATAAGTAGCTCCGGGGAGTACCTTCCGGTTTGTTGTATACAGGAATTGTGGGATACCTCCTAATACCCTGGAGGCCAATAACAGCGCTGGTGAGTGTCCACACCTGATGAGCAGCACTGCATCAGCAGCGCTGGATTCGCTACACCCGTAGCGGACCAGGTGTACAGCCAGCGCTGCAGGAAGGGAGTTGCAGAGCTGGCTGAGCTCTGTAAGTGTGGACACCTGGTAAGTTGCAGCACTGTAACCCCCTCACCTGCGCTGCAACTTGCAAGTGTAGCCAAGGCCAAAGTCTCCTTGCCTGTATATTTTTTTCCAGACCTTGGAAGGACAGCAGCCTGTAATTTATAATTTAGAATAAAATACAATATTACCCACTCTAGAGAATAGTTCCTTTTTTCCCCAGGGATGTCTGGAAAGGCAATTCTGGCATGTGAACAATACTGTACGTGACAGTAAAACGAGCTGATTTATCTGGTAATATGGATGAGAATCAGATGCAACTCAGCTAAAATCAATCAATGTACCCACTGACTAGTTTGAGACCAGAATGAGGCCCATATTATTTTTAACCTGAAGAGTCTAGAAAAGACTAGTGAAAACCAACAATGCATGTGACCTCTTGAAGGACATTTATAACAGAGGTTAGATATAGGTTTGCATGATACTTTAATGTGGTTACCCTACAAATGGTGCCCTTCATCTCCAAATAAAGTGCTCTTTTTCACCAGCTTGGGACCAGTTTCTAAATTTAGATTTTTACAGCCATGAAAACATTCTTGTTTGCCATATAGTGGCTTTCTTTTTACTCTGCACACACTAGTGTGTGACTGTGTGGGGAGAATTAAGACTATTTTGAATGTTCTGTTCCACTTAAATATTGCCAGATCCAACCAATCCACACTCCTGTGAAAGAAAAACAATCACATATGCTCTGGGTACAATCCATAGACCACACTCCTCACCTGCAGAGAACAGACATCACCTATTTGATACACTTTTCAAAAATCTAATCTGTGAATCAGAAAAAATGACCCATTAACTATTTATGAACTCCAAGGGTCCAATCTTGACCTTATTTCTACAGGTGCAACTCCAACTGAATTTGATGAGACCTGAAGACTGAGGGAAGAGTGGCTCGCTACCAAGGATATGCACCATAGGGCAATGTAGCACAGCACTGGGTCCTAACTCATAATGTACAAAGGTGTAGAGTTCTTTTGTCTTGGATGTAGGTTTCTGGTGCATCATGTAGAACCAAGCTGAAGGCAGAGTGCTATTTTTGGTGTCTAAGAGGAGAAAAAGGCAACTAATAAGAACTCTCTGTTGTTATCTGTACTACCATGTCTGTACTAGCAGAACCGTGACGAGCAAGTGAGAGCTCTTCTTACATAAATGCATCAGATAGAGTGAATCCTGACTTGTCTTTGAGGAGGTATCCTCAAATGTATGCAGCGTGCTTCTACAACAACTTTATTAGCAGGTCACCTCTACCAAGCAGCTAGTTTTTGTTGGTCCATTAAGTGATTGCTTAGGATAGGTTTCATTGTAATTTATAAGAGTACACATATATGTATTTCAGCTATATGGACTTGATTCACCTCTGGATCACACTGTTGGTAAAGAAACCATGGATGGTGGGATGTTTCCTGAAACTGCCTACCAATCTTATTTTATTACGAGGTCTGGAGCTGACCAAGTTATCTCACAAAGTCTGGCCATAGCAGAGGGTCATTGTCTCAGCATTTGTCAGAGGTAACCAATGGAGGCCTGGCCAAAAAGGAAAGCTTCTGTTTCCTAGTATAACTCCCATTGGAAGACAGTGGTGAAAACATTAATGACCATCAGCCTGAGCTCAGGAGGGGCTACTCCTGGTGCTTAGCTACATCAGCTTGATCTTACATGTGTTTTACTTGCATCTGTATTTTGAATATTTGTGTTTGTATTTGCCTTTTCTCAGGGTGTTGTAAGGTCTCAGGGCATTATGTCGATGGGACTGAAATAATGTGTGAGCTAATTTTTCTTCATGGTATTCCCAAATCTTGGATGGCAATAGCTAATTTTCAAAATTTAAATATTTAAATATTCAGTGCTGATCCTTAATTTACTTTGCTTAAAAAATTAAGAGACCTTATGCTACAAACCTTCTGTTCTCAACAAGATTGCTGGAAGAGTGCTAGTATTATATCGTACCCATTATCTTTTCAGTGGTCTATAGGACATTTACACCCTAGAGGCATGATTTTCAGAGAAGGTGAGCATCCACAACTTCAAATGAAGTCAGGAGGAACTTCGGGGATTCACAACCTCTGGAGATCAGGCCAAAAGCTTCTCTCATGTTTACTCTAAAGTATGATGTTGATTGTAAAATAGTAAATGTACTTACTTCATTTGTCAGAATTAGAATCATTTATACTTGTGTAGTGCTTTGCATCTGAGGATCGCAAAGCATGTAATGAACATTGATGAGGCCTGGTCTACACCTAAAAGTTAGGTTGTCCTAGCTACACTGCTCAGGTCTGTGAAAATATTCATGGCCAGTGCAACAGTTAGGTCAACCTAACCCCAGCACTGTAGATGAGGCTATATTGATGAAAGAATTCTTCTATCAACGTAGCTACAGCCTCTCGAGAAGGTAGATTTACCACAATGAAGGAAAAAACTCTTCTGTCACTGTAGCTCTTGTAGTGTTGACATACTCCGAATTTAGCTCTCACAACTCCCCTGTGAAGAAGGGAAGTATTATTATCTCCATTTTATGTATATGGAAACTAGAGCACAGAGATATTAAATGAACATTGTCAACTTGAAATCTACTCCTTTCAAAAAAAAAAAAAGTTAAAATGCTTCCAAGTTCTGTACCTACCGCTAAATCTTGCCAACATTTTGTGGTTTTACAGTCACAATCTCTGATTTTAAAAGTGGGTGTTTTACTGGATCAAAGACTCGCACAAACTGAAGGCCCTAACCCTGCAAATACATTTGCATGTGAGTAGCCCCACTGAAACCAGTGGAACTACCCAAGCTAAGCAAGTGCATAAAACTTTGCAGGATTGGGACCTAACTGTACAGGTAAAAGAAAGAAATGGTTCATATTACCACATGCTGTCAAATGTAGAATGTAAGCAAAATGAAAAAAAAATATTCTCTGGAATTTCCATTATAGTAAGTTTAAATGTTGTATGTGACAGGGTTACATAAAATATTTTTTACAAAGAACTGTGACTCCTTTAAAGTTGACAGTGTCGCTAATTACTTGCCCAGAGATATACCAGTAGCTTGTAAACACAGGATAGAACCCCGATTGCTTATTTTCAGTCTCATGCCTTAACCACAAGACCTTCCTAATATGTGGAAGATCAGAATAGGTTTATGAGCAAATGACAGTTACAAGCCTTTTGTTGCTTAGCACAAACATTAGTGTTAAATGCTCAGATAAAAAGTCACACATGCAAATAATAAAGAGTATTATCATTGTATAACACAGGATATTGAGAGCTTTATAGCCAGATGTGATACTCATACATTCTTTACAATATTCTGGGATGATATATTTGCACTGTTAAAACATTAGATGCAGCAGAACTATTTGTGCAGTGATGTAACTGAAGCTAGGGATACTGGGGGCAATAAGCTTTGCATTGCAGGTATCAAAATGAATAGCCTTCTAAGTTTATTACTGTGCTATTTTCACATATTGTTTTAATATATGGCTTTTCCATGACAGCAGGGCTGAAACCAAAAGCTGAAATCAGAACAACGGCTAGCTTTGAAGGATTTCAAGTTCCATTTTGAACTTTGCAATTTGCACCATTTCTGATTAGCACCTACATTTACTGATGGTTAGTGTTTATCTTGGGAGTTTCCCTTTCCTTAATTTTTGAATGAAAAATGTTTTACCTACCATCTACTTGCTGTAAAAACTCCGAACATCAATGGGCAAATCCCTCAAGTCATGGGATAATTGTGGACAGTTTTGTTGTTGGGGCTTTTCTAGAATAGATGCAGCCTTATGGTATAAAACTGTTACGTCCTTGCCTGGACAATCAATGTGTATAAATGGATTATACTATAAGCTAGTGGAAAGACTCAGCAGAAAAAAACTAAAGGAACAACCAGCAAAGCCTTAAATGAATAGTTTTACTGAAAATTGGCAAGAAAGTGTCCAAGTTTGGGGTTCAGCTCAACCCCATGTGTGGAAACTAACCTTCCCTATGCATTCTTCCCATCCTATTGCACAAGTAGTCGCTCCAATAGACCTTTCCTAGGTACCTGTGCAAAGGGAGAAGACAGCTGAAATAGATTTAATCCCCTATTCATAGCACAAAAGTCCCACCAAGGCAGTGACCAGCCAACATACTTTTACTCGATCTCCAATATGCTTTTGTTGACCTTTTGGACTATGGTATTTTTGAAAAGGTTGCACTCTAAAAGGAAAAGAGACAAAGTAGGGAAAGATATTTTCATTATTTTAATTTTGATTAATTAACTATATCATTATATACCTCTAGAAAACTATATAGTCTCCTTAATTACAAGCAATAGTCAACAACATATGCTTCACAGCCTATCAGGTGCAAAATAGCTATTTAGGACTGCAACTTGGGTTCTCCATGCTGAGGAAAAAGTGCCTGCAAAAGGGGAAGACTGTACAAGGAACATTAAGTCAGAACCACACAATTGCTAAGGGAGGTGTGATAGAGATGATACTTTGGAACCATGGACTGTTCAAAGACTATTATATTGAGATATGACAGAGGCTATGGATACATGGAATATTCAAAGGTTATTGTACTCTCTTTATACGTTATATATCTCTTAATGAGCTTGTTAGTGATTGTGTTTCTGACTTATGAGTGAACTAAAGGGTGCATCCTATAGGAATTTAAAGTCAAGGGAATAGGAGTAGGGTAATTAATCCATATCCTCAATGCTAAAATAATACAGGAATCAAGCCTTTTGAAGTTGTGCCCCCTTGGGAAATAGCATATACTAATTTGACCTTGTCAAGACTGATTCCCCACGCTGGCACTTCGAGTGCAGAAGGTGAAGGCCTGCAAGGCACGTGGGGTTGGCACAGAGGAATCCACAAGCCATAAAGAAAAAAAGGAATAAACCTAATTGTGGCTTCCTAGACATTTCCTGATCTACGTCCATGTCTGGGGTTTTAGATGTGTAGTTTCTAGGTATGATACTGATCATTTTTCATACCTGACCCAAGCTTCTCACAGCATAATTGCTCCCTGTCTTCCTCTCCCTGGAGAACAACAACAGACAGACAAAACGGGAGCCTTTTAAAAAGTTCTAGCCTTCCCATTGGCTCTTTTGGCCAGGTGCCTACTCACTTCCTTTTACCTATGCATTGCAGTGAGACTTTTTAACCCTTTAGAGGTAGAGCAATTAGAGAATAGCTACTAAGAGGGACTTTATAACTACTGACTGGCTGAGTGTCCATAAAAGGGTGCTACCCGCCACCCTTCATTTATCACAGACCTGGTTCAAGAAGCCTAAGGATACAGAGGACTTGAACTGATATAAAGTGATAACCCACACCTGGAAGAGTGAGTCAGTTACACTAAATTCAAGAAATGCCACGGGTCTATGAAGAGAGACTGGTCATGTGAGAGAGATTGAAGTATGTTGGTCCTATCAGAGTCTCCCTGTGGAAGATGGGTGAGAGCCTGGTAAGTTATATGTGTATAAGCTGTTTCTTGTTTTTATTATGTTTTCTTTGAAATGGTTTTGTTCTGAATAAATAGTACTTTGCTTTATAAAAGCTGGTCATTGGTTCCCTCTCATTGTCCCTGAGAGAAGAGGACTTGTAACAGGGTGGCACCCCCTCTCGTGAGTGCCCCCGGGTTGAGTGTGTGCGTGCTTGCAGTCTCTCAGTTTGTGGTAACCTCTGTTGGTGATTTTTCAGGCATGTTTGCAGTGACTCAGCACTCTGCTGAGTCACTGAAACCCTCTGTTGGTATCTCTGTAGCCCTCCCTGGGCTCAGTCTTTAACTAGTCCTGGCTCTGATATGGGGCCATGTCCCCCAAGCTTTCTCCCTGGAGATGTCTTCTTGCAGCCCTCCCTGGGCTCAGTCCTTACTCAGTCCCAGCAGGTAGCCAGGCACACCTTCCTTGCTCCCCTAGTCCCTGCTAACAGACTGTTTTGGGCTCAGTCACAGCAGCCAGCCAGGAGCTTCCTCTTTGCTCCTCCAGTCCCTGCCAGCAACTGATCTAGCTGTGGTCCTGCTGTTCCTTCAGCCAGCCAGGAACAGAGTCCTTTCTCCCCCAGCTCCAGGCAGCAACTAACTGATTCTGACCCTGCAGCTTGTTTTATGTGAGTCTGCTGGGCCCTGATTGGCTGCTCCTGGTGGCCTCTCTCATTGGCTGCTTCCCTGCAACCACTCTAGGCCATTCTGCCCCTTTCTGGGACAAGGGGCCTCTGGGCTTAGTCCACCTCGTCACAGGACTATAGGTGCTAACTGAAGTGAGACCTGCTGAAGTGATCACAGAGAATGGCAGACGACTGCAGCTTTAGTCCTTGGTATGGAGGGAGTGGATCATGAGATTTTTCCCTGAGAAACATGGTGGCTATAGGCCTGAGGCCCAAGAGTGGCACCCTCAAGGAGATTATGAAGGGCTCAGAGATGCAGTTATCTTGGCAGTGGATACTATGGTTGTTCTTAAAACAGATAACTGCTTGATTTGATGAGTGATTGAAATTTAGAGATTTCCTTAAGATTTCTTTCAAGAGGAGATTGCTGTCCTAAATACCAACACTCTATGAGATCCAGGAATCTGTTGTTGAATGTGGTAGCTTGTGGCCATTTGTTTAAGATTTCTTTCAGGAGCAAGTAACTCTATCATAGATACTACCATCTGCTGAGTTCCAGGAATCTGCTATCCTACTGATGAGCCTTCATTGCTGTAGATTTCATAGAATCATAGAATATCAAGGTTGGAAGGGACCTCAGGAGGTCATCTAGTCCAACCCCCAGCTCAGAGCTGGACCAATCCCAGGCTATTGAAAGATAGCCTGCCCAGACTAGGCCAGGAGATGGAACCAGATGATATCACTGCCTCCATCAGCTCTGGCTTTATCCTTAACATCTGGGATGTGAATTTGAGATGCTTATTTTCATGCCTTCTTAAGTGTTACTCTTCCTTCTCATATTTCTTCTCTTTTCTCTATTTGTTTTCTTTGTGTGTCTGAATAAATGCTGGCTTAGTCAAACAAACAAAACAAACAAACAAACTTACCTTTATAACATGAATATATTTAAAAAGGCAAGCTTAACAACAACTTTGCCTGATCCCATTCAAATTTGCAAGCTGTCAGAATGGCTAACAAGTTTACATGGTAGGCTTCTCAATTCCTGATGTTTAGGGTGCAAGTAAACAGGGAATGAAGCAGCATCGCTTTCTCTGCTATAATTTCTTACTCTGTTTTCTCCTCCCCAAAAGAATCAGTATTGTCATTTAAACAACTCAAAATCTATAATGGATTATATTCCAAAATAACTTTTAATATTATCTGAAGACCCTAGCAAACAGGGGATTTTCCCCTGTAGAAGATACTGTAGAGCTATAAAGGAACAGACAATAAAGGAAACAAAATGAAAGTTTTGAATTTAGTTAGGCTACAAATGTTTCAACTGTCTTCCTCCTTTGTGTTCAATAAAAAAATCAGTTTTAAAAATTATTACTGGCTTACTCCCATTGTCTTAATGCAGAATAATGGAACATACATTACTATGTAAAAGTGGTTAGATCCAAGAAATCCCCCCCTATAATCGGGGTTTCCAGGCAGAAATGAAGGTGTTGATTTTGATCTTTTAAAACCTTGAACAGCTAGAATCTGGGTTACTTAGAAGACAGCCCCTCCACCTGTTCCATGCTGCCTTGGGTGAAATCAGCAAGAGCTCGCTTTATAGAGGAGATTGAGCTGCTAGCAGTACGCTTTCAGTGCAGAGCCCGTTGACTCTAGAATGTGTTTATTTTCCCCCATCCAATTTATTACAGCCTTTGTTAACCTTCCTGAAGTGCTGTAAAGCTATTTCTTTCTGTAGGCATTTGGGGAAGGCACGGCATGGGATGAAATTGTGCTTATTAGTCTGTTGAGAGAGTGGTATGATGGAGTGGGAATGAATTGATTGTACAGGCGGTCACTGGATTTTGGTATGTTAATTTAATTATTGAAGCAGTGCTTGGAATATAGGATGGGTGCTCCTAATATGTGGTGTTTAAACCATAGCATGGATGTTCTTCATATTTGTGCTTTAAACTAAATAAATACCTTTCTGCCCAGGTACAACTTACCCTTTATTTTTCATCAATTAAGACACCAGCTCATTCTATACCATGTGTCTCTCCCATGTTTCTCAAGCTTTCCTCATTTGCTCACTGCCTCCTGCCAGCCTCATCCCTCAATAGCCAGTCCTACCTATTCATTAACAGCCTACTCTATCCATTTCATTGGCAATTGCCCTGGTCTTATGCTTCAACAACATGGGCCCTCACTCCTCTCAAACTACCTGTCCCACAGAAATGGCTCACAGGGCCCAGTACCAGAGGCAATGTGTGTGTGGGGTGGGGTGGGGTGGGTGGGATGTAGTGTCATGTGTGCCCCCCCACTTGTACTGAGCATGCTCACATGAGCTGAGCATGCTCAGTAACACTGCTAAAGCTGGTTCCCTTCACTCTGCCACCCTCCACACTATTGGTAGGCACATGTATCTTTGCTTGGTACCCAGGATCTCAGCATAGTTTCAGCAGCTGTGAAACTGCCTGCTTATGTCTGCTCACTGCAGAAGCTGCAGCCACTGCTCTTGGAAGCTCTTCCTTCTGGGGAGGGCAGTATCCTTACAGGAGGGACTAGTGGGTCTCTTCTTTATGTGGCAGTGTGGTGTGACTTTCATACTGTGGGTCTATAGGGGGCTACTTCCCCATTCCCCTGTCTTCCAAAGCTGTTACTGTCAGGAGTACTTCTTTCCAGGAAAGAGGCAGCCTATGGAGTATATACTTCTATTGACTTGTTATAGGGTGACTTGTGTAAGCCAGTGGTTCTCAAAGCTGGTCCTCCGCTTGTTTAGGGAAAGCCCCTGGTGGGCTGGGCCAGTTTGTTTACCTGCCGTGTCCGCAGGTTCCGCCGATTGTGACTCCCACTGGCCACGGTTCTCCGCTCCAGGCCAATGGGGGTGGCTGAAAGCAGCACGGGCTGAGGGATATGCTGGTCACCGCTTCCTGCTGCCCCCATTGGCCTGGAGTGGCAAACCGCAGCCAGTGGGAGCCGCGATTGGCCGAACTTGCGGATGTGGCAGGTAAACAAACCGGCCTGGCCCACCAGGGGCTTTCCTTGAGCAAGTGGCAGACCGGCTTTGAGAACCACTGGGGTAAGCTATGGTTATTGTTTCTCCTAGAACTTTGTGTGTAGAGCTGGCTCCTTTAAGAGGCAGCACTATGCCTTATGTGCTAACATACATTCATTCATTTTGCATTTTTTTAAATAACTTCATGATGTTCATAGATTTACTTTTATGTGGTGTCAAACATATCTTCTAACTTACATGGACCTTTTTTGTTGTTACAAATATACAGCTGAGATGGAATATATTAGGGTTTTATTCTTTTTGAAGGTCTTCCTAAGAAAATAAAATCTAACCACAGAAACAAAGAACAAAACACTACAAAGCATGTCATAAATTACTCATATTCATTATCTTCCTGAGTTGGAGTAGGTATTAATAGCATACATGGCCTGCCCCAAATTCTTAACCTTAACTCGCCTGCCTTTGCCTTTAATTTTTAAAAGCAGTGTGTCACACTGGCCTCATATTACTCTACAACATGCTCTGCAGCGCGTGAGTACACTGTTCATACAGGGTAATTTTCTTCTCTAGAAATGGGTTGTTGGCGAACTCAGGGAGCTCACTCTAATTGTTGACCACAATACTTCATCTTGTAACAAATCTCCTAAATGTTTTTCTACAGGGGCAATGTCTCAAGTGGAAAGTCCTCCTGTAGAGGATTTGTAAAATGTTGATATGATCTTCTAGAGAGTAGGAGGGTACGCTTCAGTCATCTCTTGGGATCAGACCTAAAGAATGGGAGCAAAACCTATCAAAAGAACTAATAGGAAATCACAATATGCATCCTTTATAGCATTATAGCTATCTCTATACTTGTCAACTGCGTGGCCACCCATCCCTGTCAACCTCTGAGGGAGGCCACACCTCCTTGCCATCACATACCAGTGAAGGTGAGCCCAAAAGGAGGGAATTAGCTGTACCTAGGGCTCTGGCCTGGCAAAGCAATACAGCAGTCTATGAGCCCCGGATCCTCAGTCAAGATGGGGCAGAAACCAGTTAGCAGGCTCTGGCCTGCAATCAGGGGAGAGTGGTTAAGCAGTCCATGAGCCCCAGTAAGAGTGAGCACCAACACAGACTCTGGGCTCAGGTAAGGGTGAGCACCAGCAGAGTCTAGGGGATCCAGTACACTAACACAGGCTTCCTGGCATAATATGGGGAGGCTGCCATCCCGGGGGTGGAGTGGCAGGGGATAGAGGGATGTGGGCCCACCTGACTCCACCACGTTCCAGCCCAGGTCCTTAACAGTGGTGAAGTGTTCTGCTACTGAGTCAGCAGGGATCTGCCCACAACACGCTAACCTAGAATCAGGCCATCACTTAACCAGGCAGTAGTCTAGTTCCCTATGGCTACTTCTTACATCTCCGGGGTTTGATACGTCTAACATGGGAGGTCTTTTGTCTTCTTGGGGAGCTCTGGCCAGTCCTCACGTGGCAGCCCCAGCAGCCTTTTGGCATCTTCGTTGGCTAGTGGCCTGGGAAGTTTTGACTAGTCCTTGGAATGGCAGGGAGACTCTTCAGGTTCCAGCAACTGATGGGATGTGTCTGTCTCCCTTGGCAGTTCCAGCCCAACTACCTTTTGTACCTCCTGCAGGGGAGGCATGGTTTTCCTGATTCTGCACTCCAGGGGACATGTTGTGGTCCCTCTCTGGCAACATCTGAGGGAGGCCATGCCTCCTCACTACAATACCCTAAACTGCAAGGCATATATCACCAGCCTATAGTCCCCTCATGTGACTCCTGCTGATGGGCCAGTCCTGCTACCCTCATAAAAGCAGCCCCACTGCAGGCAGTGGACCAAATTCTTTTCTTGTAAGTGGTATGATTCCATTTACTTTCTAAGTTCCTCCGAATTTATATGGGTGTCAATAAGATTCTGATTTGACAGAGTTTCACACACTGCTCTGCACAAATGCAAGAGATTACTCAAGGTGCAAGGCACTGGAAAATCAGGCCCAATGGAAATACTCTTGTGAGTAAGTGTTGCAGGCAACCTTGTTGGGTGGCAGAGTGTCCTAGGTGACAGCGCACTGAACTGGAAGTCAGGAGATCTGGGTGCTATTCCCTGCTCTGATGCTGGCTGACCTTGGACAAGTCATTTTGCCTCTCTAAGCCTCAACTTCCCTTTCTGTGAAATGGGGATAATGATATTGACCTCCTTTGTAAAGCACTTTGAGATCTGTGAAAGAAGAGAGCTAGATAAGAGCTAAGTATCATATAGGAACAGGTCCATGTGCCAAAGACTTCAAGTATTTTAACATCTGAAGGGAGGAAACTGTTCAGAAAATTCTACTGGGTCTGGACAAACTTTTCATGTCTCATTGGGCTGTACTCCTTACACTAGGTGATAGACAAAAAGGCAGATATCTGGTTCTAAGTGGCTTTAGGAGTCTTTATGTGCCTTGGCTTAGCATTCGTCACTCTGTCTTTTTACTTATTATAGTAATATCTTGATCTAAGGAAAAATAAAACAACATACTTTCCTTGACCTAGTTGCTAGCTTAGTGCTTCTCTGAACATAATTTGCTGTTGTTGACATTGGAGCTACAAACCTCCCCCTGTCCATATTGCTAGGATAACATGAAAAATCCAGCTATCTAGATGAATTTTAGTAGATGGTAGCTGATTCTGACATGTTAGTTCTTTTTCTTTTCTCTCTCTCTCACTGGGGTTGAAGGAATAAAGGGTTAATATTAATTTATTTCCTATTGCCTTAACTATATGGGAAAGGAGCATCAATGCAAAATCAACCATATTATCACACTGTCTGGAGTGGCTCACGACTGTGATTGTCTACCTCAGGGCAGACTGTCTAAGCCCAAGATTACCATTCTTCTAACCACTATTAATAAGTCTGGACTCCTCTCAGAATATAAAATTAACTGAGGTACATCAGAAATCTTAGTCCTTAACAAATATGCCTACAAAGGCCTTTTCTCAAATTGGTACTTTCAATGGCAATTCTCTTATGGGAAATATTTAAAAATAGTAGTTCCCCAAAATAATCAAGACAGCCATAAGATAAATATAGAAATAATTATTGCCCCAGTGCCTAACATTTGGGGAGAGGAAGTTTGTTAATTCTCAGTTTGTGGGGTAAAATTATATACTGAAAATGAATGTTCTTCCCAGAATTTTATATGTCCTCAGGGGTTTCTCTATTTCTATTTCCTCAAACTTATTTTAAGAAATTCAGTAATATTGTCAGAAAGTTTATTTGGGGCACAGGTAAGGCTAATTCTGAACAAATTACAACTTTCTCTATCTCTGGAAGGATTTTGTTTTCCTAACTTGGAAAATTATCATATCTCCTTTTTGTTAAGACAGCCATCTTTGTGGCTATTAGATATGATCACATAGACCCAGATTGAATGAGAATTGGTATACCATCTCCCCCTGTCAGGCATTGTAGGATCAAATTTATTGTAGATTTGATAGCTCCAGAGCTCCCACAATAATGGCTGTGAAGCAAGCTTTGTCAAAGTTCTGTTTCCATCCATTCTTCCATGTAGAGGTGGTCCTCTGGAGCAAGTCTATCTTTAAAATTGGTGGAAAATCCTTGATGTGGAGGGAGAGGATGGTCAGAGAAATGATCATGGTCGCAGCTAATGACAATGAGAAATTAAAACCATTTGTAGACCTCCAGCAACAATTTGGCTTACCCTGCTCTGGAGCATGGTAATATCTCCAGTTGAAACATTACTTGCAGATCTGCTTGGACCGGATGCATTGGGAGCTCCAGAACTTTTAGTATTTTAGAGGCAACTTCGTGGATTTACTGGGCCATTGGTATCCTTTTCTGATTTTCTGGATCAAAAATCTCTGCCAAAGAATGATAATTTGTGCGTTGCTTGGAATAGAGATTTGGATACACAATTATCTCCAACCCAATGGAATACAATTGTATCTAATGCTACAAAAAGTGGGTCAAAAGACCAATTTGATATTGGATGCTAAGTTGGAGCCATCCCACTTCAACTTCATTCTTAGATATATTTTTGATACCTGGAGATTACCTGGTAACAAGGATATGTGGTTCAAAAGTGCAGCTTTGGTTGCTAAAAAATTCATTTAGCAAAAATGGAAAAGTCGATCCCCACCAAATATTGATGCTTGGGTCAGGATATGGCTGATCCTGCAGCTAATGAATGGCTGACATTCTGCAGAAAGGGAATGCCCAAAAAATTCAAAGCAATTTGGGCTGACTTTTTAGAGGTCTATGATTAACGTAGACCCTAAGGATAGATGTGTTGCTGTCCCTCCCCTCCCTTTATCCTACCCTCTCTATTTACTTTGTGTATTATGATGAATCTAGTATTTTGGTCGCTTTGTTTTGTAAAAATTAATAAAAGTATAAATAATAATAAGAGAACTATATACAGGGACTCAAAGAGTACTTATATTTACTGATATTCGATCAAATATTTCATGAAATATGGCTTGCATGTATCTTTTACATCTACCCAGGCTCTTTCCCCCTGGGCCTGAGTCTGCAGCCCTTGTTCATCCGAGTAATTCAACTGGAAGGCTAGTTGTATGAATAGGGGTCACAGAATGAGCCTCATGTCCTGTCTCCATCAGAAAATGGCCAATGACCATCTCATCATACCATAACTATAGTTGACTAGAACTACAGCTAAACTAAGATGAGATCAATGTAATGAATGCCTTGCCTATGCTTGGGATTGGCCTTGGTTCTGCCTTTGATGGCCAGCATCTGATATAACTGCATTGGAGTGAACCCCAAGCATTGATGAAGAGCTGTGACTTGCACCAGTTGAATTTGGATCTGCTTGACACCATGGGAAGATCAACTGGCTTTCCTTCACATCACCTGGGGTCTGCATTGATACAGCTTTGCTGGACGCTGGCCACTGAAGGCTGACATGACAAAGAAAGCTGGCTTGAGCTACTCAAACCCTAAATATAATTTCACTTTAAAAGGACGCTTCTGATATGAATGGGAAGACTATTTAAATTAAATGTGTATAAATATTTGTCTTGAACGATTGTCTAATTCACATGGTTTGTCTAAATTAGTAGAAGAAGAACCAAGGTATACATTTGAGTGGAAAGGTGTGCTAAAAAGGCCAGGATTCATCTGCATATCCCTTGATAAGACTGTTGTAAAACTAAATGGCTCCAAGCAAAGGGGCTCTAAAAAAACCAACTCTGTAAAATGACTCTCCCCTTGGTTTTGCTTGACAATTCTTAATCTATAAAGATGCAAGGACTGGAACTTGTCATGTGGAATATTTCTAGTCTAAATGGTAGGCAGAAATAGGAAATGGATATTAAAAGTGATAGAACTTTATGACCTGTCCAAACAGCATTTGTTCAGTCTAATTACAAAAGTTAAAATGAGATTCCCTTAAATGTGTATCATGCTCATGATAGCAAGAATGAAACCTAATATTGGAGTAGTACGTTGAAAGGTAAAATCTGGCCAAATTCTCCTCCTCCTCATATGAGTAATCCTATAGAAATCATTGGGACTTCCTGTGAGTATAACAAGCTGGTTTTGACCCATGGCGTGTGTGTGTGTGTGTGTGTGTGTGTGTGTGGTGGTGGTGTCCAATTGCACACTTATTATGTAGGCAATAATTTCACTGAAGATTTTTAGCACTAAGCCCAGTTTGAGAGACTGCCTTTTTTCTGATGGCAAACTGCCACAGCTGAGGTCTATGGAAGTGCCTAAACTGGAGAAACTCCCTTGACATAAAGGAACCGGTGATTGAGAGCTCTCCTTAAGATCTCTTTTTTCAGAAGTGCACTCCTTTCGCTCTCATTGGTCCACAACACCAGAGCTTGTTAACTGACATGGCATGCTACAAGGATCATCTTTTTAAAACTGCTTGGAATGGTGTGTACACAAAGGTGGCGGGGGCAGGCATATTACTTGGTGGTGGTGATTAAAAAAGGCAGGAAATATTACTTGATTTTACTGCGTGGCTTATTTAGTCATTATCCTCTGTAGAGCTGTTGCTGTTTTTTCTTTAGTTGAGATTGATTGTACTCTATTGTGTCTTTAATTGTTCAGGGAGCCGAATCTGTAAAATAGGAACCCTTTTCTCTTTTAAATCCAAATAAAGCAAACATGCTGCTTGGGAAGTTAATCTGATTGTAAAGACTATTTCTCCATAAGGTGGATAAAACAGCAACTTTGTTTAATGTAAGGCATGTACTTTCCATTACGTATCTGAGGGGGAAAGACAAATTTTGCCTGCTTCTCTCTCTCTCTCTCTCTCTGTCCTCTTGGCTAATGGCTACCTGTCAGTGCTCAGGCCCAATGTATTTAAAATGCCACTTATCTTAAATAATGGGGATTCTATGCCCTTCTTCAATTTTAACTTTCCACAATGGAAATTAATTTAAAAAGCAGATGGTGAAACTGAGAAACTGATGGCTGCTGCTTACCTGAATATAACGTCTAATTCCTGGTCTCAGTCAGCTTTTCTTCCGAAATTATCACCTCTGCACAGCATTAGTCTAGGGCTCTTATTTCCCTTTGGAGAAGAGAAAAACCTAGAGAGCTTTGAGTCAAAATAGTCAGGCATTTTTTAAATATAAACAAAAATTATAGGGTGTGTTTTAATTCCTGGTGGAAGTCTTTTAAAAACAAACAAAACTATTATAATGGATACTTTGAATAGTTAAGGGGAGTGTGTGGCCTACATAACCCTTTGTCTCTGAAGCTTTTTTCATAGAATCATTATTCATTTTTAACAGATCAGCTTTTGATACCAGTGACCCTATAGCCAAGGCTGAAAGACTTGTTTCTGGTGAAACTGAAGCCAGGAGAATCTATCCACACAATATTAATTGATGTTTTGAGCAGATGGTGATGGTCTTTAGAATTATGTGATTTTTCAGCATTTGTTTCTCTAGTAAGTATGTATTTAACTATATCTGTGTGTAGTAAGAGATCATTACTATTGACATGAGAATAAGGAGACACAAGTAACCCCGGGAAAAAAAAATAAAAACAATTCTAATGACCTAATTAACCCAAACAATTCATTGTGGGTGTTAGAGGTTGAGAAAGGAGGTAATGAAGAGCCTACAGGCTTTTTATATAGAATATTATGTCACTGAAAGCTTAGATCTCTTGTAGTTCTGTGGCTGTCAAATCATTAGTCTGCTGTGGCATTGGTTGTGCAAAAAAAAGAAATTATACTATAGAAATACTCTGTATTTTAAACAGAACACTGGAATCTGTTTTTTTTTCTTTTGTGCATAGGCTGATGTTGGTTATTTATGATCAAGACGTGTACACCACTACCTAGGGAGGAAGGATGAAACAAACCTAAAATGCCTCCATTAGCCAAGAAAACTAATGGGGGATGGAAAAGGAAAGTTTAGTAACTATTTAAAAATATTGCACTCTGTAATCTTTAGGGAGACTCTACTCCCACTTCTAGGGGTGATTCTTCTCCCTTTCTCAGACTTCTCTCCTGCAGCAGACTCTATCCATCAACCTAACACACATTAAAGAATTAAGCCACACAGCACTTGTGACATTATCCAGGGTACAATCTGGACTGTTGAACAACTGTGTTCCCTCAATTTTCCAATGTGTGCCTTTTACACTGCTTTGCTGTGACAGCAACCACTCTTGGTCTGCTCACTCACAGCCTCCAGCATGTAAATTACTCCCACTTATACTGTATAAGTGCCATGACCAGCCACTCTTGAATTACACTGTAGAGCAACACTAGCAAATCCCCAGTCCCAGACTCTTCCCCAGAAATGTGCGTCTTGTACTGCCCAGCCCTCTCCTGGAAACACAAGTTCATGTTAAGTCTGTCATTTTATTAATAGAAAATGATATGCACATATCCCATTATCTCAAATAGCGTTTCCAAACACTTCAATCCCAGCACAGTGGTTTAGTTAAAACAATAAAACAAACTTATTAACTACAGAAAGGTCGATTTTAAGTGATTACAAGTAATGACGCATAAAAGTTTTTCGCCTTCCTCTGCAGCGTGGGGCGTGGGTCACTTGCTGGTCACTTACTGGTGGATTCTCTGCAGCTTGAGGTCTTCAAACCACAATTTTGAGGACTTCAATAACTCAGTCATGGGTTAGGGGTTGTTATAAAAGTGGATGGGTAGGGTTCTGTGGTCTGCTTTGTGCAGGAGGTCAGATTAGATGATCATATTGGTCCCTTCTGACCTACGAGTCTATGAGTCTATGAGTCTATAAAGTCAGAACTGGTTACAAAGAAATAAAAAGGTGAAACACAATTAATACCTAACTTAACAAGCTAAGCAAATTCAAAGCAAAAGTCTCTCTCACCACACGTTCTAGCAGTCTTACTGACTGAATTCCTTTCTGCTGGGATCAGTCCCCATTTCAGTGATGCTTCCTTTGTTCATCAAGTGTTGTTGATGCCATGAGTAGAGATGAAGGGAAAGATATCTTGGGGCATCTGTTCTCCATTCATATACCTTTTCCTCTTCTTTGAGAATCATCTCCAGCTGGGTTTCAGGAGACAGAAAATCTGTGGGGATGGGAACTGTCAGCGGTTTCTTTGCCAGAATGTACATTTCTTGCTCATGCCCTTTTTCCTGCCAAAGAATGGCCACTTAAACAGGTGATAATCCATTTGATTTTGTTGACATCTGGCTGAGGCATCAGTTCGCCTTTTGTCTCTGAAGAACTGGTTTGTGGCTGCTTCCCCAGATTTGGAATATGTCTTAGTTATATCACAGAGTAGAATCTTATAACCTTGAATACAATATTAGGAGAACAATAAAGATCAGTGCATCATGGGTTTTCAGGTGATACCTTACAAGGCATAGTTTGTACGAAATTGATCATAATCTTGAAAAAAGAGGTGGACATACGGATACAGACTGTCACAACACTCCTCAGGGATAGGTGAGTATTATATCTATTTTTAGATGGGCAAATGGAAGTACAGAAAACTTAACTGATTTCCAAATGCCAAATAAGAACAGTGTGGTGGCATATCTGGGCATAGAAGTTGCATGTCCTAACTGCCAGGACTGTTAACCACTATTCCATTCCTCTTTTCCATTCAAGGGGTGATCACTCTACTTACATACCCTCAAACTTTAGGCATGACGATATAGATGAATTGATGATACACCCATCATCTTATCCAAAAGATTTAGAAGCATTAAGCCTCATAACATACCTGTGAGGTAGATGTTGTACTCATTTACAAACAGATAGCCTTCCTTTGTCTCAGTGTAAGTGACTTGCTGAAGGCCACAACACGTCAGTAGCAAAGCAAGGAATAAAATCCAGGAGCCCTGCCTCTTACTCTCCTCCTTGCTGCTTCTATCACTGGGTAGACTGCTTCCCAGATACTAACCTGTGGTTCAAGGAGGTTTTTTTTAACCATTCTCTTCATATAGGAGCTGTTCTTTCTCCACAGACTTTTCTCTTGCTTATCAAGGATGGCTATTGCTTGACATGCTCCATTCATTCCCAGTCAGAGGCAATTTTACACTGCACTGTTATCAGGGAGGTCATTTATAACCCTTTCTATGCTACCCACTGAGTAGGCCAGTGAGTTTTACTAACACTAGAGCTGAAAAGATCACCTTCACAACCTTCCAGCCTCTGCTGGGCTATAGAGCGAGACTGACTGAGGTTCTGGTTGAACTCTGAACACATTGTAACACAGAGAATTCATTATTTCAGCTGCACAGTAGCAGCCTGGCTCCAAAGCCATTTCTGAAGCAGCAGTCTCTTCCTTCGCATACTGTTTTGGCAGGCATTTTCGTTATTTCTTTCATAATGCAAATCTGAAAATAGGGTGTTGTTTTCTAGGTGACATTGCTCAGAGCACTTGTAGTGGATGCTGATATTGCTTGAATAGTAAATAGTATACTCCACTAGGGTTATTTGTATTGCAGTCATGCCTAGATGTCTGATTAGTGATCATAAAAGACTGTCCTAGCCCCCAAATGCCTAGTCTAAATAGTATCAGAGGGGTAGCCGTGTTAGTCTGGATCTGTAAAAGCAGCAGAAAATCCTGTGGCACCTTATAGACTAACAGACGTTTTGGAGCATGAGCTTTCGTGGGTGAATACCCACTTCGTCAGATGCATGAGTGCATACATCTGACGAAGTGGGTATTCACCCACGAAAGCTCATGCTCCAAAACGTCTGT
The DNA here is from genome assembly GCF_003597395.2 of Chelonoidis abingdonii. Classification (NCBI taxonomy): domain Eukaryota; kingdom Metazoa; phylum Chordata; order Testudines; family Testudinidae; genus Chelonoidis; species Chelonoidis abingdonii. Next base: position 142,039,979 of record NC_133770.1, read on the forward strand.
TAGTCTATAAGGTGCCACAGGATTCTCTGCTGCTTTTAGTCTAAATAGATAAAACAAAGGGAGGGAAAATAGAGATACAGAGAGATGAAGGCCCAAATGTTTGAAGGTGTTTAAGTGTGGTTCCACTCAGCATTGCAATACATAAGGAATGACACATATGTCCACACTACAGACCTTACAGCGACACAGCTGTACCGCTGCAGCTGGGCTACTGTAAGGTCTCCCGTTTAGCTGCTTTATGCTAATGGGAGAGAGCTTTTCCGCTGGCATAATCAAACCACCCACAACAAGTGACGGTAGCTGTGCCAGCGGTAGAGCATCCTCCACTGACCTAGCGCTGTCCACACCGGTGCTTTTGTCAGTGAAACTTATGTCGGTCAGGGGTGGTTTTTTTTCACATTCTGGAGCAACAAAAGTTTTGACGACAAAAGTGCTAGTCTAGACAAAGCTTTAGTGACTTAGGTGCCTAAATCCAATTGATTTACAATGAGACACAGGTTTCTAAGCCAGTTAGGCATTGCAATGCCTAGGTAGTTTTAAAAATCTGAGGCAAGAGGGGTGAGGTAATATCTTTTATTGGACCAGCTTCTGTTTGTGAGAGAGAAAAGCTTTTGAGCTTACAGTGAGTTCTTCAGGCTCTGAAGAAAAGTTCTATGTAAGCTTGAAAGCTTGTCTCTCTTGCCAACAGAAGTTGGTCCTATAAAAAATATTATCTCATCCACCTTGTCTCTCTAATCTCCTGGGACTGACATGACTACAATAACACTGCATTTAAAAATCTGGGCTCAAGTTACACAGCAGGTCTATGGCAGAGCCAGGATTACAACCAACAGCTTCTGATTCCCAATCCAGTGCCTTCTTTACTAGACTGTGCTGCCTCCAATGGCCTAGATGTTAAATATGAGTCCTATTCTTTAGTGGGATTGATGGAGAAATATTGAAATCCTTTCTGTAATTTAGTGGTGGGTAGGGAACACCACAAAATGTCAGGGTTTTGACTCACATGAGAGTTCCAGTCTGTGGCTTATGTACTTTTGGGAATGTTTGCCAGACCAGTTATGAGCAGTGTATCAGTTCTTTATAGGTTTGCAGAGTGTGACTGTTTGGCTGTGTGGCTGTTTGTTTGAAAAGTGTGAATTGGGAGTGCTTTGTTCCAGGTGGGCCTTGAGTGGTTGATTGGAGGGAAGGCTATGAGCCAGGGCAACACAGGAGAAGCAAACAGAGGAAGTTCACCTGGCGGGAGTTCCCACAGAGTTTTATGCCTTTCACGCTTCTGTGAGCAGTAAATACAACATCTGAAGAAGCTCTTCGAAGGAAGACAATATGGATAGTGAGTGATCAGCTGTTGTGACCTGCACAGGATGTGCCATGTTTGTGTTTCTCCCAGAGGGTAGAAGCCACTTCATCTGTACAAAGTGCAAGCTGGTCTCCATATTGGAAGACAAGGTTAAAGGACTAGAGACCCAAGTATCAACCCTGTGTTGCATCAGAGAAAATGAAGACTTTCTGGATAAAAATCAGCGTTTGGTACTGCATGCACAGTATGGTGAAGAATCAGAGAGGGCAGTACAGGAGAAATTGTCAGCATGTGACCTCCAGAAGAAAGAGGAGAACCCATGTACCCCCATATCCATGTATGCAGATAGAGGTGAGAAACAGTTTTCAGGCTCTCTGTATAGGTACCATGGTAGAGAATGGTTTGGAAGAGTCATCTGAGAGAAGGGATCAGAAGAAGACCCCATCGACCGGAAGGCATGGGATGCATTGTCCTAGGGATGGGGGTTCCACAACCACCACTCCCAAGAGAAGGAGGTGGTGGTGTGTGGGGACTCCCTCCTAAGGGGGATGGAGTCATCCATCTGCTATCCAGACTGGGAAACTTGAGAAGTGTGCTGCTTGCTCGGAGATAGAATTCAGGATGTGTAGGAGTGTCTGCCGAAACAGACCAAGCCTCGGACCACTACCCCTTCCAACTTCTCCACGTGAACACCAATGATACTGCCAAGAATGCCCTTGAGCAGGTCACTGCAGACTATGTGGCTCTGGGAAGAAGGATACAGGAGTTTGAAGCGCAAGTCATGTTCTTATTCATCCTCCATTTTGAAGGAAAAGGCCCAGGTAGGGACCATCGAATTGTGGAGGTAAATGTGTGGTTATGCAGGAGGTATCAGAGAGAGGGCTTTGGATTCTTTGACTATAGGACGTTGTTCCAAGAAGAAGGATTGCTAGGAAGATATGGAATCCACCTAACAAAGAGAGGGAAGAGCATCTTCGCAGATAGGTTTGCTAACCTAGTGAGGAGGGCTTTAAACTACGTTTGACAGGAGATGGAGACCTAAGCCCTGAGGTAAGTGGGGAAGTGGGATACCGAGAGGAAACACAAGGAGGAGGGTGCAACAGGGGAGGCCTCCTGATTCATACTGAGAAAGCAGGGCAATTGGCTCGTTATCTTAGATGCCTGTACACAAACGCAAGAAGCCCGGGAAACAAGCAGGAAGAATTGGAAGTCCTGGCACAGTCAAGGAACTATGATGTGATTTGGAATAACAGAGACTTGGTAGGATAACTCACCGTGACTGCACGTGAAGAAGTGGGTTTTTTACCCATGAAAGCTTATGCCCAAATAAATCTATTAGACTTTAAGGTGCCACCGGAATCCTCATTGTTTTTGTGGATACAGACTAACATGGCTACCCCTCTGATAACTGATAAGGATTGGAGGCGTTGGCAGATAGCCAATTGAACATAAGCACCCCATAAAATACTGTAGCTAAAAAGGACAACATGACCTTGGATATATAAAACCTCCTGCTTATGAGTGATGAGATGTAAGAGTTTGGAGGGGATATTACCCCAGCATGCATGAGTAATGAGATGCATGAGATACCGTGTCCAGTTCTTGCATCCACACTTTTAAAAGGATGTGGATAAATTGGAAAGGGTTCAGGAAAGAGTGACAAGAATTATTTGAAGTCTGGGAAAGCCACTTCTTGGCCTGCTCTGAGGGTTTTTTCTGGTTCCACCCCTATGACTTTACTTCCACCGTTAGGTTCTTTCATCATCCATAACACTTTATCTGTCTGGGAATTACTGACTCCTTCACTCCCATAGTCACATCTCTTCTAATCTCAACTGCAAATTTACCTCCATTTTAACTAGTAGTATAACTCAACCCCACCACAATCTTTCTCACACATTCTTGCATTCTTCCCTTCCTAACTCATTGTAACAGGGTCTGACCCAAAGCCAACTGAAGTCAGTGGAAAAACTTCCATTGGGCTCTATGGATTTTAGAACAGCCTTACAGTGTGCAGTTGTTCATTTATTCACATTAATAATACTTCAATTACAGCTTCTCTCTTAGAGGTGTTCTACACTACCACGGTAAATCGATCTAAGTTATGCTAATTCAGTTACATGAATAACATAGCTGAAGTCGACGCAGCTAGATCCATTTAGTGTGATGTCTACACCATGCTGTATTGACAGGAGATGCTCTCCTTCTCACTTCCTTACACTTCTCGCGGAGGTGGACACTCTCCCATCAATTTAATGTGTCTTCACCAGACATGATAAATTGACACCACTGCATTGATCACAGCAGTGCCGATTTAGCTGGTAGTGTAGACATGGCCTTATTCTGCTCCTTGTCCATATGGCCTTCATCATGCTCAATGTATGAGTTGAACCTTTTCTTTAAATAACGTTCTCTTCTTACTTTGGTGAAATTACTATTGACTGACACTAGTGCAGGGGTTCTCAAACTGCATTGCACCATGACCCCATTCTGACAACAAAAATTACTACATGACCCCTGAAAGGAGGACCAAAGCCTGAGCCCAGCTGAGGTCTGCCACCCTGGCTGGGGATGAAGTTGAAGTCTGATCCCCGTTGTCCCAGGTTTGGGGTGGGGGACAAAGCCCAAGCCCCGCTACCCCAGATGGTGGGACTTGGGCTTCAACTTTGGCCCTTAGCCTCAGCAAGTTTAAGGTAAGCTATGGCAGCTCCATTAATATGGGATTGTGACCCACTTTGGGGTCCCGACCCACAGTTTGAGAACCGCGACACTAGTATATGCGGGAAATCTGTTTCTGAAACTTAGCAGCATCTATATCCTCAGCCTCATCTAAAGAAAAATCTTGCTCTGTTTGGTTTGGGAAACATAAACTTTGACATCTTTGTAAGTGGTGCTTGTAAATTTCTTGGAATAAGATAGACTTATTATATCTAATTCTATTTAAGCATTTGATTGTGCTCCCAATGAAGTCCATAGCAACACAATGAGGCTCTTACTTAGGGTTACCAGACAGCAATTGTGAAAAAACGGGACAGGGGGTGGGGAGTAATAGGCGCCTATATAAGAAAAAGTCCCAAAAAAACGGACTGTCCCTTTAAAAATGGGACATCTGGTCACTCGACTCTTACTAAGCGTGTGGAACTTGTATGTTTTGTCAGTGGAATAGGAAATCTATAACTGAGTTTCCTTCTTTCATGAATCCTGAAAATGTGTTTTTATAAAATATTGAAAAATTCTAATTTAGATGAAGGAAACTTTAAAAATCATCAACCAGTTTTATTCAATGAGCTCTACAAAAACAAAAAAACAAACAACTCCCCCCTTCCCGCAATAAACCACAGCCTGCTGTTTAAAATGTCTCTCTCCTTTTATTTTTGTGTTATTTCAGCACAACATTTCTGGTCAGAGCATATGGGGAGTATATATTTTCCACACCTGAATAATTTAAAAATAGCTCAACAGATTTTGCTCAAAATTTCTAAAAAAGAATCACTTTTGGCTGATCATGGAAAATTGAAGCCCCAAAGGAGTTTGAGTTATAAGCAATGCAAAAAAGGGGGGATAGGATAGCAGCTGAATTTCAACATTAACTACCCATACTTACTATCATAAGATATTGTTCTTAATTATAATATTTGAACTTCCAAATAATATCCATTCAGAATATAAAAACAAATGCGAATAAGTGACATACTATCCCTAAATGTGGGTAAATGGTTGAAATTTTCAAAGACACAGATGGGCATATCCTCCAAATAGCACAGTACATTATGCTGCACTAAATTGGCGATGGAAGAGTAAACTGTAGCTGGGGAAAAAATGAAAGGAAAACCAAGCCCTTTGAGAAGCTAGATTTTACAAGATGCATCTGTAGAAAGTTTGACTATCACAAGAATTGGAACTATGGTGCTGTCCAGCTGGCTCCAGTTAACTACGACTGCTTAGCAAAGCCTGCTGGCAGTGGGAGGGGCATGGAGTCCTGTATAATACAAGCCCAGCTCAGTCCAAGGATGACAGGAGGACAGGCAGTACAGGAGAAGGATCGGATACTGAGTGAATGCTAGGAGGAAACAGCTCCAAAGAGGAGAGATAGTATTTGATTAGTGTCCAAGGAGAAACGAGGACTTAGAAAAGAAGTTACTAGATTTGGAAGACTCTGGGCTTCCCAGCATGGGGGAAAAATTTGAATGCACTTTGGGCATACAGAACATGGAGAACCTATGAGAAATGTGGGACTAAAAGTAAAGAACTGTAGACGGTGATAAAATGAAGGAGTGGAGAGGGGGCAGGGCCTGGGGCTGAGCAGGGGGTTTGGGGGTCTCCAAAAATTTTTAAAATGAAAATGGGGGTCCTTGTTGCTCAAGTTTGATAACTGCTGACTTAGGAAATATAGTGCAAAGCTTATCAGAGTCCAGGGACTAAGGGGGCAGTATTGTATTTGCCACTGAGACCAGAGAGCTTCAGAAAATCCTACTCCTCTTCATGCTGTGATCTAGGATCTCAGCTGTGCCCTGTATCCCCTGAGAATAGCCAGTGCAGGTCTGGAAAGGAGGCCATTGTGGCTGTGGGATCTGCTGCAGCTATGGTATAGCTACACTGCATTTTAAAACCCACAGCAGCAAGACTCAGAGTCTGGGTGTACAGACATGGGCTTGCACTACGGTGCTAAAACCAGCTGTGTAGAGGTTGAGCTTGGGCTCTGAAGGCTGGTGAGAGGGGTATGTTTCAGAGCCTGAGCCACAACATTTACGCTGCTGTTTTTAGCTCTGTAGCATTAGCCTGAGTCTGTAGACCTGGGCTGTGAGACTCGCTGCCCCGGGTTTAAAACACAGTGTAGGCACACAAGGCAGTTGGCTATGGCCTCAATGGGCTATCCAGCTGAGGACTGCTGGAGCACAGTTGCCCTCTGGCCATTCATTCTCCTGCACCCAACTTGTCCCTTATGCCAAGCTGTGTGTGTGGTGGGATGAGGCTGGGGGAAGGTGAAATAGGAATAACTGGTTTATCCAGCTCTGCACCAGCTGAAGAGAAGAAAGGAGCCGGATTCAACAGGAGATTCTGGCTATATGAATATTTAGCCATAAGTTCATAAGACAAAAATAACAGGAAATTTGATACAGTATTTCTACTGACATCAATATATGTTTCACAGTGATCAAAGTCTGATGTTTTTGTTTTACTCTGTTGTTTCTTTCTCTCTACTCTCAGTCTCTCAAACTGAACAACCAAATGCTCATTGTACATGATTACAAACTGGGCATTCTTGTAGGGGAAATGTCACAATAAATTGAACATACACCCAACTTGCAACTGATTAGCATTCCATATGCGAAATTATTTTCTTTTAACCCATAAAGATTTGTTTTGTGTACGTTAACATTCCTTAGTACATTACCAAGTACAAACTTCCTTTGGTTATTCTAGTGGTGGTAGTGGGGGGAGTTGGAAGAAATGCAAAAGTAAGCCAAACTCCATTGTTAGACCAGTGTAAATGCAGAATAACTCTATTGAAGTCAAGAGTAAATGTAACCTTCAGAGTAAATATTGGAATTTGGACCATCATGTTTAATAAAAAACATGACTTAAGTCCAGACTGGTTGAAGTCCAGCTGCATTCTTTATCATTTGGATCTTAAAGATCTTTTGGTTTTAAAATAATCACTCCTGACTTCCTGTGGAAAGCATTGTTTACTAAATCTATAGTGTTTTTGGATTAAGATTCTGTGAATGCCAGGCTACTTATAGGCTTTTTTCCACCAGGAGGAATTCAGGGCTCTCATGTTTCTTTGTTCAGCTACAAATAGAACATATAGATCCCACAGTAATTTATCCTATTTTTGCGTGTTGAATCTGTCACTCTCTACAGCTGACTCTCCTGTTGAGTTCTCTGGTGCCTGGGATCTGTACTGCAGAGCGAGCTCTATTGCATATTTTGGACATCCCCACCAGAATTTTTACTGCCAACAATGAGTTTCACGATGATGTGTGTGGATTAAGCAATGGAGATCCCCACTGTGTATTACCAAGAACAGAATTTTTATACTGAATTCAGTGTGGGGCTAAGAGGCAGATGGCCTGGGGTATTTCCAAAATTGCCACTGACTCACCAGGTCAGATCCTCAGCAGATATAAATCATCATAGCTCTTGACTTCAGTGGAGTTTTGCTAAGTGCTCCCATTGAGGATGTGGTCCACTGTGTGATCCTGGAAAGTCACTTATCCTCTCAGGGTTTGTCTACACTGCATCCGGGAGCAAGCCTCCTAACTTGGATAGACAGATGTGCGCTAGCAGGGCTTGAGCTAGCACGCTATTTTTAGCAGTGTGGATGTTGCGGCACTGGTAGAGACACAGACAAACCAGCCAAACTCATTCCCAGTTGCAATGTAGGGCCTGATTTTTAAAAGTATTTAGGTATCTAGGCACCTTTGAAAATGCCACTAGGAATCCACTGCATCTTTAGGGGCCTAAGTACAGTTAAAAATCTGGTCTTCTATGCCTCACTTTCCCCACCTATAAAATAGGAATAATATCCATCTCTTCATAGCACTGTGAGCTCTACAAATAAAGTGATATAGTCTTACTAACTCATCATAACTACAGTACATAACTGGCAACAAATTTCTGTTCTTGATGCTTCACTGGTAAGATTACTTTAAATGCAATTAAAATGTATTGAGCCAACAGACCTGAAACTGAGGAACTCTACTGAATGGCATAAGGTAACATTAAAGGATCATTGTGTTAGAATTTTTTGGTAGTCTATTGGAATGAGTTATGGAAGTTATAGGCCATAGTGTAGTACTAATGTTTGAGCAGAAATCACTGTTAATATCCCTGGGGATTTCTACTTTAACACTGGTGACAAGGTCTGGCCTCCCATTTGTAATAGTCCACTTAAAATCAATATTGCAAAATTGGCTGTTTCTTACGCATTTCAGAGTGCCTACAGCTTGAGATTTTTGTGGTGAAAGCATAACCTTTCAAATACATTCCTGTTTCATAAACAACTGGCAGACTTCTGTCCTTTTCAGAAGCACATGAGATTTACACATATCTATAAAAGTTGCCCTCAAAGCATTTCCTTTGGGTGAGTATGGAATGCTGACTATTCACTAAACCAGTAGTTGTCTACAGTAGCTTCTTGCCCCCCTGATCTGCTAAAGTTTTTGGCATGAACAGCTGCTTATCTCATGAATGGAATTTCCTGTTAGTATACTTGCAGCCTAACTGTTCACCGAAAGCACAGCAAATGTCAACAGATATAAATGTATTAGGCCCTAATTTCTTAAAGACAGTGGAGAAGTCGTATATGCTTCACTCTCTCTCTTTTTTTTTTAATTGTAGTTGTAGTAATGCACATGCTCTCATTTTTTTTGTCACAACCCATTCTTACGGCCTGCCTCTGATCTCGTTTACTTTGGTGACTCCATCAGTTTAAATAAAATCAGGCCCTTTGTGCCTTTGCAATGTTGTTTCCTGATATTGGATAATATACAGAACCCTTTAAGAATGAAAGCTGAAATAACCAGGTTTATTGTTACAAAAAATGATGCTGCTCTTGCCAAATGACTGAGCCAAATTCTGCATAGGTTATACTGTAGTAAACCCACAATAACACCTCTGCTTGCTTCAGGTGAGTTAATCTGAATTTGCACTGGAATAAATGGCCCATTAGCTTTTCAGTCAGGAAACTTGTCTGTGCTTGGTGCAGCCCCTCAGCTGATGGACTTGATGTAGGTGCCAATAGAATCAAGGGGTGAAGTTGATGACACCAGTTGAGGAAAAGCCCCTGAAGTGCTGTTAACTCTTGGCGGCTGTTTAATGGCACCTGGAATCATTACATAACAGTTTAAAAACAGGAAATAGAGAATATCAGATCCATATAGAAGGGAGTTGTTAGGACTTCAGTTTGATGTCCCCTTCAAAAAAAGGCTACCAGCACTGTGCTAGGACTCTGTTTCAGTAACTAAGGGTGGTCTACACTACAGCTGTAAGTTGACCTAAGTTATGCGACCTAAGTCAACGTAGCATGTCTACACCATGCTGTGTTGACAGGAGACACTCTCCTGTTGACTTGCCTTCCACCTCTCAGGGAAGTGGAGTAAAGATGTCCATGGGAGATCATTCTGCCATCAATTTAGCTTGTCTTCACCAGACCAGCTAAATCGACACCACTGCATTGATCACAGCAGTGCTGATCTAGCTGTAAGTATAGACCTGGCCTAAGTCAGAGTGTAGAGTGCCACTTTCTGAATCACTGACATTATATTCAGCAGCACCTGACTTTTTCTTGGTAGTGTTGAATGGAAGGACTTTCCTCTCCTGACAATGCTTAGCTTACTAGATGGAGAACAAACACACAACTGATGTTAGTCACATTGCTTAATGCACTGCTGGAAGATGCTCAGACACTACAGTGATGAATGTAGTATAAAAATCTTTATAGGACAGTATAGATCTGTCAAGGCCATGCACAGCCCATGGCAATATGGGTGTAGGCTGTGGATACCTTTGACATATTCCAGTTATACGTCCCTCAAATCTCCTACATTAAATATCAGTAGCAAAAAATGAGAACTGTTTAGAAATACAATATTAATGATAAGCTTTGCAGTGATATTTGGGAATGATCACTCAGCACTAGCTTTGACATGTTTATAATTTAAAAATATCTCTCTCAAGCAGAAGAGATAGTGATGTATGTGGATTCCTTTATACCCAGTTTTCTGTCTGGCAGTGCTGCTGAGAGAGTCCAACAGTCAGTATTTCCCAGTTGGAAGCCTTGTATTCTCTTTTCTGTCCTTTCAGTGGATAGAGCATAAGTGTTGGCACTAGCCTTTCCTGTACCCTGGAGGACAAGTGACAGTTGTCTTTCCTTGTCCCCGATATTATTGCGTGAGCATGTCATCTCAGAAACCTGCAAAATATGTATCCCCCACTATGACTATACATCTCTCTAAGGCTAAGAATAGACTGGCATACTCACGCTAGCTTTAATCTAGCTTGTTATGCTAAATTTAGTATTGAAGATACGGTGATATGGACTTCAGTGCAGGCTTGCAATGTGAGTGCATACTTAGGGTCTGCCTGTACAGTGCACGCTAAAACTTGTGTTATCATGGTGGATGAAATCTCTCAAGTCTCAATGTGGTCTCCTCCCCTTCTGGAGAGGACACTCCTAACCTAACACCACATTGTGACAACGCCAGAGGGTAAGCCAGAATCATTGGCCCCTGCTGAGAAAGATGTGGGAAATGTTCCACAAAGAACTACAAGTTCTGCTAATGCTGGGAATCATCAAGGAGTCCCACAGTGAATGGAGGAGTCTGATTGTGCTGGTACCAAAAGTCTTCCCTACCCCCTTTGGACTATACCAGTTTGTGACTATGTCATTTGGCCTCCTTGGAATGGTAGCCACCTTTCAGTGCCTGATTGACAGTGTTGCGATTCTACAACCAGTCCGCAGCTGCCTATATTGATGACAGTCATCTGTAGCTACAGCTGGAAAGCCCACTTAAAGTATGTCACAACGGTCTTTCTGGCCCTCGAGAAGGCAGGGCTTAAAGCAAACCCAGGCAACTACCACCTAGGACAGAGGGTGGTGACATATCTTGGATACACTGTGGGATGGGGACGGCTTCACCTGCTGGTGGACGAAGTCCAGGCTCTGACAGATTGACAGATATCATCAACCAAAAAGCAGGTGCGATACTTCCTAGGTTTTACCATCTATTACAGGTGGTTTGTACCTGACCTCATCACAATAGCTGCCCCCTTTACTTATCTGGTGAAAGGCACTAGCCTCAAGAAGGTGCAGTGGACTAAGCCTTCAGGATCTTGTAAGACTGGCTAATCCAGAGGCCACCCCAGCTTTACAAAGCAATTCATTCTGCAAATGGATGTATCAAAAGTGGTCCTTGGGGCTGTGCTGTCGCAAGAAGTTAAGGGCAAAGAACAGCAGATCCTATACATAGCTGTTCCCTTGAGATGCGAACTACTTGATGATCAAAAAAAAAGCCCTGGCAGTGAAATGGGCCTTAGAGGCACTTGGATATTATCTCCTTAGGGAACTCCTTCCTACTCATCACAGATCACACACCCCTGTGGTGGCTAAACTCCATGAAAGACACCAACACCTGGTTCATGATATGGTACCTTTCCCTGGAACCCTATGACTTTCAGGTACTCCATCGCCCATGAGGTGCTCACAAAAATGCCAATTTTTTTTCTGAGGATGGAGGAAGGTGGCAGGAGGAAGATCCGCCCCTGGCTCTTAGCTTGAGGGGGAGGGTGTATAAGTCCCAAACCAGTAAACTAAGGTTTAGCAAGCATCTCTGGGCCCAGAAGTCCCCACCCAGCTACACCTTCTGGGCATGCTCACAATGGAGGTGGAGCTCAGTCCAGCTCAGTCAGGGCAAGCAGAGCAAGGGAGCAGTCTTATGCTTGTGGCTCCTTTAGAGAGGCTGTAGGAGCTCCACCCTACCTGGACCAATCCCCAGTGTAGAGCTGCCAAAGGCCTTGTGGAGACCACAGGTTAAGGAGAAGAGTCTCCAGATCAGTGAGAATTGATGTGAGTCCATAAGCTGATCCTTGTTGTGACTTTGGAGGGTGCTGCGAACACAACAGGAAATGATTGAGGGAAAAGGCATGGTGGTGTCTGCCCCCCCAGGCCACACATCTGACCATGGCCTGAGTTGGAACCCGGTGGACGTGAGGAGGGGCAGATTTCCTTACTGCTGGCCATAGAGACTTGCTGCTGGGCAATACTGCTGGGCTCGGACATGAAACTTCCCCAGGCTTATTAACAGGAGTGTCATGTAAGAGGGTAGGATAATTACCTCCTGTGTACTTGGACTGGTGAGGCTTCAGATGGAGTACTGAGTCCAATTCTTGGCACCACGCTTTAAGAAAGATGGATATAAATTGTTCAGGAAGGACAGGCAGGGCAGAAAAGGTGGGGGAGTTGCATTGTAGTAAGAGAGCACTATGACTGCTCAGAGCTCCGATATGAAACTGCAGAAAAATCTGAGTCTCTCTGGATTAAGTTTAGAAGTGCGAGCAACAAGGGTGATGTCGTGGTGGGAGTCTGCTATAGACCACCAGACCAGGGGGATGAGGTGGACAAGGCTTTCTTCCAGCAACTAATAGAAGTTACTAGATCAAAGTTCTCATGGGGGACTTCAATCACCCTGATATCTGCTGGGAGAGCAATACAGCGGTGCTCAGACCATCCAGGAAGTTTTTTAAAAGTGTAGGGGACAATTTCCTCGCACAAGTGCTGGAAGAACCAACTAGGGGTAGAGCTCTTCTTGACCTGCTGCTCACAAACTGGGAAGAATTAGTAGGGGAAGCAAAAGTGGATGGGAACCTGGGAGGCAGTGACCATGAGATGGCTGAGTTCAGGATCCTGACACAAGGAAGAAAGGAGAGCAGCAAAATAGAACCCTGGACTTCAGAAAAGCAGACTTTGACTCCCTCAGAGAACTGATGGGCAAGATCCCCTGGGAGAATAACATGAGGGGGAAAAGAGTCCGGGAGAGATGGCTGTATTTTAAAGAATCCTGATTGAGGTTGCAGGAACAAATCTTCCCCATGTGTAGAAAGAATAGTAAACATGACAGGTGATCAGCTTGGCTTACCATTGAAATCCTTCCTGACCTTAAACACAAAAAAGAAGCTTACAAGTAGTGGAAGATTGGACAAATGACCAGGGAGGAGTATAAAAATATTGTTTGGGCATGCAGGAGTAAAATCATGAAGGCCAAATCACACTTGGAGTTGCAGCTAGCAAGAGATGTTAAGAGTAACAAGAAGGGTTTCTTCAGGTATGTTAGCAAAAAGAAGAAAGTCAAGGAAAGTGTGGGCACCTTACTGAATGAGGGAGGCAACCTAGTGACAGAGGATGTGGAAAAAGCTAATGTACTCAATGCTTTTCTTTGCCTCTGTCTTCATGAACAAGGTCAGCTTTCAGACTACTGCACTGGGCAGCACTGCATGGGGAGGAGGTGACCAGCCCTCCGTGGAGAAAGAGGTGGTATGGGACTATTTAGAAAAGCTGGACAAGCAGAAGTCCATGGGGCTGGATGTGCTGCATCTGACGGTGCTAAAGGATGGCGTGAACTGCACTCTCAGCAATTTTGCAGATGACACTAAACTGGGAGCAGTGGTAGATATGTTGGAGGGTAGGGATAGGATACAGAGAGACCTAGACAAATTAGAGAATTTGGCCAGAAGAAATCTGATGAGGTTCAACAAGGACAAGTGCAGAGTCCTGCACTTAGGACAGAAGAATCCCATGCACTGCTACAGACTAGGGATCAAGCAGCAAAAAAATAAAATAAAATAAAATAAAATAAAAAAAACCCCATGATTGGTGGCACTTCAGCAGCAGCTCTACCGCCGCCGCTTCATTCCTCGGCGGCAATTCGGTGGCAGGTCCTTTCCTCCGAGAGGGACTGAGGGACTGACCACCAAATTGCCACCGAAGAGCCGGACGTGCCACCCCTTTCCATTGGCCGTCCCAAGCACCTGCTTGCTGCTCTGGTGCCTGGAGACAGCCCTGCTAGGGACCAAGTGGCTAGGCAGCAGTTCTGCAGGAAAGGACCTGGGGTTACAGTGGACGAGAAGCTGGACATGAATCAACAGTGTGCCCTTGTTGCCAAGAAAGCTAATGGCATTTTGGGCTGTAGAAGTAGGGGCATTGCCAGGAGATCAAGGAACGTAATCATCCCTTCCTATTTTGGCATTGGTGAGGCCTCATCTGGAGTACTGTGTCTAGTTTTGGGCCCCACACTACAGAAAGATATGGAAAAATTGGAAAGAGTCCAGCAGAGGCAACAAAATGATTAGGGGCTGGAGCACATGACTTATGAGGAGGGCTGAGGGAACTGGATTGTTTAGTCTGCAGAAGAGAAGAATGAGGTGGATTTGATAGCTGCTTTCACAATCTGAAAGGCGGTTCAAAGAAGATGGATCTAGGCTGTTCTCAGTGGTAGCAGATGACAGAACAAGGAGTAATGGTCTCAAGTTGCAGTGGGGGGTTTAGGTTGGATATTAGGAAAACTTGTTCACTAGGAGGGTGCTTAAGTACTGGAATGGATTACCTAGGGAGGTGGTGGAATCTCCTTCCTTAGAGGTTTTAAGGTCAGGCTTGATGAAGGCCTGGCTGGATGATTTAGTTGGGATTGGTCCTGCTTTGAGCGAGAGGTTGGACTAAATGACTCCTGAGGTCCTTCCAACCTTCATATTCTTGATTCTATGAAAGAAAAGAGGAGAGCAACGAGGTGATAAAAGGTTTAGAAAACCTTAATAATGAGGAAAGTTAAAAAAAAAGGGCATGTTTAGTGTTGAGAAAAGATGACTGCTGTGGGTACCTGATAACACACTTCACATATGTTAAGGGGTGTGTAAGAGGACGGTGATCAGTTGGTCTCCATATCTACTGATGGGTAGGACAGAAATAATAGCCTTAATCTGTAGCAAGGGAGATTTAGGTTAGATATCAGGTAAAGCTTTCTAACATAAGGATAGTTAAGCTCTGGAACTGGCTTCCAAGGAATACTATGAATACCCATTATTGGTGGTTTTTAAGAACAGGTTGAACAAACACCTGTCAGGGATGGTCCTGCCTCAAAACAAGGGGCTGGACTTGATAACTTCTCAAGGTCCCTTCCAGCTCTACATTGCTATGATTATATGATTTTATGAAAGGGAAAGGAGTAGCTGTCTCCCAGAAATGAAGGAAGATTTTTATTTTAAAGAAGAGGAAAAGAGAGGGAGAGACAAAGTAAGGAATGCAAACCAAACAGAAAGGAGGAAAACCAGATCTAGAGGCTGGATAAGACGAAGTGTGTGACGTTGCACTCTATATGATTTTATCAAAATATGCTACTGTAACTGGAATATGCTTTGTACAAAAGGTCTCTGGTAAGGTATCATTATAAAGCTTATATCTACGGAGTGTGATCATCCTATTTGTATAAATGTACCACTCTTGTACTGAAACTAGAGATATGAATATAACTCTGAGGGCCTGTTGTAATTATGCAAGTGTGGGCCATTAACGTGGTTTGGAATCTTGATGACTCCATTAACGAGGACAATTGACTGCAGATGGCTCTGACTTACTGTAAGTCTCCCTGTATACTTGTGTGCTGGCAGGAGCGGGCCGAGGGTTTTTGGCACCTAAGCTCGCTGATCCCGCGGCTCCGGTGAACTCCGCAGGCGTTCCTGCGGACGGTCGCGCTGGTCCCCCAGCTCCGGTGACCTGCCGCAGGCATGCCTGCGGATGCTCCACCGGAGCCGCTGGACCAGTGGACCGTCTGCAGGCACGCCTGTGGGAGGTCCACCGGAGCAGTCTGCCGCCCTTCCAAATCCTGGTGTCCTAGGCGACCGCCTAGGTTGCCTAAGTGGAAGTGCCGGCCCTGTGTGCTGGCAAGGGGTAATGAAGTCTTACAGTGACATGTGATCATGTCACCTGAATTGAAATCCATCTTTAACCTAGTGCTTCTCCATTGAGAAACGGCGTGGAGGTGGGAACCCAGAGGGACAAAGGATTTCCACCTTATGCAAAAGATATATAAATGGGTGGAACAGAGAAAAGAGGCAGCCGTCATGAGGAATCCCCTAGCTACCACCTGAGCTGGAACAAGGGCTGTACCAGGGGAAAGGACTGTGCCCAGACTAGAAAGGCGTCCAGTCTGTGAAAGAAACTTATTGAAACATCTCTCAGGATGAGATTTTATTTGTACTCAATTGTATTACTGTATTAGGTTTAGATTTGCTTGTTTTATTTTATTTTGCTTGGTAATTCACTTTGTTCTGTCTGTTACTACTTGCAACCACTTATATCCAACTTTCTGTATTTAATAAAATCACTTTTTACTTATTAATTAACTCAGAGTATGTGTTAATACCTGGGCAGGCAAACAACTGTGCATATCTCTCTATCAGTGTTAAAGAGGGCAAACAATTTTTGAGTTTACCCTGTATAAGCTTTATACAGGGTAAAACGGATTTATTTGGGTTTAGACCCCATTGGGATTTGGGCATCTGAGTGTTAAAGGCAAGAACGCTTCTGTAAGCTGCTTTCAGGTAAGCCTACAGCTGTTAGGGGAAGTGATTCAGACCTGGGTCTGGGTTTGCAGAAGGCCAGCGAGTCTGGTTCAAACCAGGCAGGGCACTGAAGTCCTAAGCCTATGGGGCAGGAAGGCAGGGGCAGAAGCATTCTTGACACATCAGGTGGCAGCTCCCAAGGGGTGGTTCTGTGATCCAACCCATCATAAGGTGGACAGAAGGGAATAAAGAACTATACATGTAAAATGAAAAAGCAAAGAAAGATGCTGGCAGCTTTTTAGGTTAGCATCATTTATTTGTATATCTTTTCCCTGGCAGGCATCCCGTGGGTCTGTACATTTTGGGGAAAAGGAATCCAAAATATCATTGGTATGGAGATTTGAATCTTACGGGGAAGCATGAACCAGTGGTTAGGGCATTAGCAAAGGACCTTGGAGACCTGGAATCACTGCTCTGCTACAGACTTCCTATGAGACCTTGAGAAAGACTCTTAAGTGACAAAGTCACTTTTGAAATGGAACCTAAGTCACGTAGGTCTTGTCTGCACTAGAAGGGTTTTGCTGGTACATTTATAACAATTTAGCTATACAACAAAACCCTGTAGCACGGATGAAGTTATAATGGTATACAAGTGTTTATATTGATTTGGCTTATGCTGGCTTGGGGAACCAGCATAAGGTATACCACTGTAACTACTTTTATACTAATGTAAATGCAGCCAATCTAGAGGGTTTTGCATGTATAGCTATGCTGGTAAAAATGATCACACCCTGAACAGACTTACATTTTACTGGAATAGTTAAGTGTAGACCAGGCTTTAGTCTCTCTCTCTGTGATCCTCAGTTCCCCATATGTTCAATGGGATAATAGTACTTCCCTACTCAAAAGGGATGTTGTGATGCACCCAGATACTACAGTAATGGGGGCCACATAAGCACCTTAGAGAGACTCATTCTGCTTTATAATAATTGTCGGAAATATAGCTATACAAACCTATGCTGCTGCAGGTGTGTGGCATTATAGGAGGGTGCCTCAAAATAGCTGGGGTTGATGTTGATTTGATTAGCAAGTGGCACTGCTGCCCTTCCTTTCTCCCCCAGTTGCAATAATTCTGACATACACCAGTTAGAAAAAATAATGCCCTGGATTTTTTTCTCTCTATTAATGTGACCAGAGGGAGGGGAAATGCCATTTAAAATGCCAGAGTTTATATGGCTGTGAGAGTGGGTGGAAAGCTAATTATATTCTAACAAGTAACTAGGTCCTGAATGCAGATTCCAGATACCCCTCTAGTACAATATGAGCCTCCCTCCAACCTATAGCTAAAAATCGACAAGCAGGTGCACTTTTTCTTGCATGTGTAGTGCACACCTCTAACTGGCTGATATAATGCTTATGGTTAGACTATGAAAGATTCCTAAACTTTAGTTGTGTCCTGAAAAGGAAAAATAGTTTGGCTTGTGCCTTCTTTGCTTCTTTATGATGGATAAAGAAGTGTGCAAGGTTTTTTCATTTTGTTTCATTTGTTTTGTATACAGGGGTGAGAGCAAAAGTGGGGAGGGGCTTAGAAAGGAAGTGTGTGTGTGTGCCTGTCTGTCTGTCTCTGTGTGTGTATGTAAGAGACAGAAATGATAGAATTTGAGGTCTTACATACCCTGAAAACTCTAGAGAATTAATCAATTGTTTATCGCTAGAGACTGACAGTTGAGCAGTTGAGAGGGAAAAGACTTTTAGTCAATATTTTTTTTTAACATCTACTTAACTCCAGTGCCCAAGTAACAGTGTGGAATAAAAATGGGCTTTGTTAAAATTTCAGCACCTTTTCTGTTAAGGTGTAAGCACTCACAATACACATCTCCTAAGGCTCTCAAGAGCACCTCCAGTAAAATAAAGGCTGACTGTATTTGTCTTTCTTGATATTTCTAAGGTGATAAAAATATTATGATTATTACTTATTTGTATTACTGTACCTCCTAGGGACCCAAAGATAAAACTATTTGTTTTGGGAAAACCTCTCTGCTTTTAACCATCATAAAAAAAAATCCAGACCCAACTTCTTAAACTCATTTGCAGATTGTCTTTAAAAGAACCTTGTGGGTCTGGATAGTTGAAAGGGGTGCTGGAGCAATTTTTATAAAGGTGGTGCTGAGAGCCATTGAACCAAACTGTAAACCCTGTAAATGGTTGAAACCACTTCAAGCCTGGAGGTGCTGCAGCACCCCCTGCACTCCTAGTTTCAGCATCTTTGCCCTCTAGTCTTCGGCATACAGTGACTGAGTGTTAAATACACGTAGTTGGCTGTGTAATGGCCTGAGGGAAATGAGTTGCCAGTCTCAGTCCAGTTCCTGGACAGTAGCCTACATCACCAATGGCAGTGTCAGCAGAAAGGCCAAAGATCAAATGGACAGTGGATACTAAAATTCTCTCACCTCTAGAAGTAATTCCTTTAAATTAAGGCCTCAAATACCCTTAAAAAATTAGATTGACCTAACTATGCTGCTCATGGGTTTGAACAATTTTGTGCCCTGAATGCTGTAGTTAGGTCGACCTAAACCCTGGTGTAGACACAGCTAGGTCATTGAAGAATTCACCTGTTGACCTAGCTACCATGTCTTGGAGAGGTAGATTAACTATAGCAACTGAAAAACCCTTTCCATCAATGTAGGAAACATCTACACTACCATGTAGCACTGTAGCTGTGCTACTGTGACAGCTGTAGTGTAGACTTGGCCTAAGGTCAAGGTACTTGACAGGGCAGTGTGGGGAAGTTTGTACTGCTGCCCCTGCTGTACTTGTTCTATGCTTAGATAGGGGATTTAACTTCCCAAGGCAGAAAAGGCCACTGCTGTCACAAGCATTAACGCCTCTCACCCCCAACCTGTAAATCCTATGTTGCCTCCTTCTTACAAACATGCTGCTTTTTACTCATGTACAAATAAAAGAAACACACAAAGCTGCACAAACTAGCACAAGCAGAGGAAGAAAATGAAATCCATGTGTCAGTAGATTGTACTGGGCTAGTCAATATTCCAACATGGTTTGCATTACAGTTTAGTGAAGATTAGACCCTCAAACCACAGAAACACCAGGGCTGAATTGCTCGATGATGAATCCACTGTGGCTATCCAGAATGACTTGGCATTTCTCAGCATTAACCATGTCTCACCTCTAGTGGCAGGGCATAGTGTTCACACACTGGAAACTTATACAGAGCATGTTGGAGCATTAAAGATTGTCCCCCATCCCTTACTACTGGAGGACTCTATGCAAAGGATGGGATCTAGTCGTGCTTCCCCAGGAGCAGACCAGGGACCAGACTGAGACTTGGAGTCACATTCTGATTCCTGGTTTCTCCCTTACTCCAAGGACAAAGTGACCTGTGCTAGCCCTATAGCTAATGAAGATTATTTCCCCCATCTGTACTAATTTGGCTGTGTTGAAGGTACAGCCAAGACTCCTCCCAGTACTCACCCATGTCCACCTGCTCCCTAGTCAATTTCACAGGATGGGGAGTAACAACCTGATGGAAACTCATGTCCCTGACTCACCATATGCTTCTATTGGTGATACAGGGAGCCCTATCATAAGCATAATTCCCAAATCTGGACCTTAGCGTCCAACAATCTGGGTGCCTGCATGAACCCTCTAAGCTAATTTACCAGCTTAGATCTGATCTCGCTGCCACCAGCCAAAAATTCCAGGGTTTTGGCTCCCTCTGGTCTCCCCAAAAGGAGACTCTGAGTCTCACAACAAAGGGAAATAACCCACTTCCCTTCCTGCTCTGTACTTTCTCCCAGATTTTCCCACCCTGAGTATACTAGGAGATTTCCCTGCTTCAATCCCTTGAAACACAAAACTGAGAGAACAATTTACCTTCCCCCTCCTTCTTTTCCCCCTCCCAGTCTTCCCCTAAGAGAGACAGTAATTCTGGCACAGAGATTCCTATCCCCTTGCCATAACTAGAAAAACAAAAGTCAACAAGTTTTAAAAAAAGAAAGCTTTATATAAAAAGAAAGAAAAAGACAAAAAAATTAATCTCTGTATCAAAATGACAATACAGGGCTATTGCTTAAAAGAAAAATATGAATAAACAGCCTTATTCAAAAAGCTATCCAATTTAAAACATTCCAGCAAACTACACATGTAAATACAAAAAAAACAATAGAAGCTTACTTTTTTTCTACCTTTGCACTCACAACTTTGAAACTGAAGATTAGAAGCTTGAAGATAGAAAAAGCCCCCTCTCATAGCTGAGAGCCAGACAAAAGACACAGACCCAAACATTCCCTCCCCTGAGCTTTGAAAAATCCGGTTTTTTGATTGGTCCTCTGGTCAGGTGTTTGGTTCCCTTTGTTAACCCTTTACAGGTGAAAGAAACATTAACCCTTAGCTATCTATTTATGACAAGCCCTTAGGCCCAGATCTCCAAAGGTATTTAGGTAGCTAAATTCCATTGAATTCAATAGAATTTAGCAGTCAAAATACCTTTGAGGATCTGGGCTTTTATGACCTCTTACTTTTCTGTGTGGTTGTGTAGTGAGGGTCATGCTCTTGCCTATTGTTTATTTAGTTCTGCTAGTGCCCACTGTGACATTGCACTCCATATGCTCTATGGAAATATGCTTATGAATATGACATAACTGGAATATGCTTTATGCTAAATACCCCTTGTATGGTGTCATTAGAAAGCTTGTAATCTACTAAGTGTGTTCTTCCTATTTGTTTGCGTGTATTATTTCTCTATCTGGAATTGGGAGAATAAGATATAAACTTGTATCACTGATATAAACATATTAAGTGGAGGCCATTAAGGGTGCTCCAGAAACAAACAGTTGTAAATGGACTTAGTTACTTCAAAGCCTTCCTGTGTATGTGGGGGCCAGCCCATGGAGAATGGTGACTAGGGAATCTTACAATGACATGTGACCATGTCACCTGATAATGGAATCCATCTTAAATCTGGTACTTTTCCTTTTAGAACAAGGGGTGAGGACCCAGAGAGACAAAAAATTCCTGCCTTATGCCAAAGCTATAAAAGAGGGTGGAGCAGGACAAAAGAGGCTGCCAGTCATAATAAAACCCCTGCTTACTACCTGAGATGTCTGCTGGAACTAACAAGGACTGTACCAGGGGAAAGGATTGGACCCAGACTAAGAAGGAGTCTAGTCTGTAAAAGAAGCTTATTGGAACATCTCTGAGGGCGAGATATTACCTGTAATAAGTTTCTTAATGTATTAGGCTTAGACTTGCATATTTTTACTTTACTTTGTTGGTGACTTACTTTGTTCTGTCTTATTACTTTAAACCACTTAAATCCTACTTTTTATACTTAATAAAATCACTTTTGTTTATTAATAAACCCAGAGTAAGTGATTAATATCTGGAGGAGCAAACAGCTGTGCATATCTCTCTATCAGCATTATAGAGAGCGGACAATTTAGGAATTTACCCTGTATAAGTTTTATTCAGAGTAAAATGGATTTATTTGGGGTTTGGATACCATTGGGAACTGGGTTCCTGGGTGCTGGAGAGGTTACCTGATGAGGTGTTTTTGGTTAAAGTCTACAGCTTTGGAGGCGTGGCCCAGACCTTGAGTCTGTGTTGCAGCAGGCTGGTGTGTCTGGCTCAACAAGACAGGAGTTCTGGAGTCCCAAGCTGTCAGGGAAAATGGGCTCAGAAGTAATTTCAGCACATCAGGTGACAGTCCCAAGGGGATCCCTGTGACCAAACCCATCACACCCACAGTGAGCCAAGTGCTGTATACGCATAAATGAATCCCCCGCCCCAAAGAGCTCACACTCTAGGAAGACAGCAGAGACAAAGGTGGAAAGTTGGGAAAGGGAACCAAAACAACAAAGTGGCCAGGTGGTGACTGGAGACATTTGTGTCTGTATTATTAATTGCAGACCTGGCCTCTCTGTAACCCAAGAATCTCTGGAAAGGAATCTCTTAAGCTTTTATTTATTAAACACTTTACGTTTCAGCAGATGTAGAGCCATTCTGGGTTATGTAATGCCAACTGGAAGGGAGCGTAGAGGGATTAAAGAAATATCCTGAGTCTGGTGTGTTCATTCTAGTTCACCAAATAATATCATATTAGGTATTAAATAAGTCTTTGTCATGCTGGTTATTGATAGAAGTGTGAAATGTTTGTACAGCCACTATTTAAAGAGTTATGTATATATACTAAAATATGTTCTTAGAATCTGTGTCTGGAGGGTTGGTCACCAGCAATGGTGAAAAACAGGTTTTCTATCAGACAAAGAGATGTTTATTCACCTGCTTGTTTGAATAAATTGAGTATTGTCTCATTCACAGTGGGTCTCCTATCACCAGTCTGAATTGAATGCAAATGAAAAATTGTGCGAACTTTAGAAAATCTTACAGGAAGAGAAAAACAGTAGGAGAGAGAAGGGAGAGAACCTTATCTTGAGGTGCACTCTAAAGGTTTCCTTGAGTATATCTGCGGGAAGGGGGAGAAGAGAGGACACCTGGGCATTCCCTGCCTCGGAGGTAAATGGATAGCAGACTTGCTTCATGAACGTGTGATCTCAGCCAGGCTTGGCTGAAAATGCTGAGACCTTTGGGTGAGAGAAGCTGCTTCAGCAGGAGAATAACTTGTTAGTTAAGTTTAGTCTCTAGAAAGCATGTTATGATTTTGTTTTATATGAAACCATTTGTTTCTAATATTCTCACTCACTATGACTTGAATCTCTGTTCTTTGATAATAGATAAACTTATTCTTATTTTCACTATAAATATATCTAAATGTTGTGTGTTCAGCAGGGCTGAGTTGTAGGTGTAACTAGTAAGCTGCAGTGTACTGTTCCTTCAGGAGCCTAGTAGTTCTGTGAGGGTTCAGCGGATAAGGGGGGGACACTACAGTGAATGCTCAGAGGACTCAGGGGTTGGTGTGTACCTATCACTACATGTACAGAGAAAGCGAGGCCTGCAGAGACCTAGAAGCAAGTGCTTGTGTTGCCAGAGGCTGGTGTTTTCAGGGAGCTGATCCACAACAGACACAAACAAGGCTGCTTCAGGCTAAAGGCGAGTGGCAGTGAAGTGCCTCACAACCCTGGGTACTCTCCCAGTATAATGCTGAAACACAATATAAACACATATGTATTACCAGTTTTGGGGATAAGAGCTTTGCTAACATAAAGGGAGTGAAGGAGAAAAATGATAAGGGAGGGAAGGGTAGACAATAGGAAGGAAGAGTGAGGGTGAAGGCAAAGGCCAAAGGAATCTTGTAAGCTTTTATTTATTAAACACTTTATGTTTCAGCAGATGTAGAGCCATTCTGGGTTATGTAGTTCTTCCCCCTTCTTTCACTTTAATTTGGAAAGTTTAATTAAAAATATTAGTATTGTGTAATAGCTGTTTGAGGGTACTTCCTGTTAACTCAGGAATAACCATATACTGTACTAACAAATTCCTTTGCTTTTAACTTTCAAATTGTTAACATAAACAGCTCAGCTTTAGGCTTTGAAGTTCATTCTGTGCAAAATACCATTATTATCTAATATAGACAAAGCATCTTTGAATTATAACTGTATTAACCTCATTTTACAGCTGGCTAAAGCAAGGCACAGACAATGACTTAATTGAGATTGTAGAACAAGTAGGGCTGGTTGAAAATTTGGATAGTATTGTCACAAACTGTCATGATGGTGACACTTTATCGTCCAAATCTGAAACTTGGGAAAATGTTCACCTGCTCTAACAGTGAGTCAGCATATAGAACAGGAGAACCCTAGACCCCTGAGCCTAAGCTCTTGCTCTCCCCAGCTGATGCCAGCTCCTCTGTGTGTAGCTCTCTGAAGAAGCAGAGAAGGGCTCACAATTAGCAATTTTAATACAGGCGTTGAGTGAACAGTCCAGTGACATTGAAACCTCGTCTCTACAGAATGTTGTTATTCACACTTTCTGTTCAAACAGAATGCTCCTTGAATGGGCTTTGCATCAGGCCTGAAAGATAAATGAGAAATCTTCCAGCGACTTCGGTGGATTTTGGATTAGGCCCTAATTTCTTAGTCCTGTATCCATAGTTTCATTGCCAGCATCTCTCCCTTAAACCAAATAAATGGAAACCTTTGCTGCCATTTTTCAAAATCAAGCTTGGATGGTCTTGGCAATCAAATGACCTTGCCTGAGGGACCTAGTGGTGTTGGCAGCTTGTGTCTGCCATGAAGGCTGTTACCTGTCTCTCCCTATAAGTCTATCCATGTCACTGGGCAAGCAAACATGTGCCTTTGTGATGCACAGGCATGCAGGTCAGCAAGTTCTAATCGCTCAAGCAGTAGATACTTAGTGGTCTCTTCACTGTAGCTGAGTGCATCATCTGTTTCTCTATCTCCACAGACACCACTGGCTTCTCTCTGATTTCCTTTCTGAAGTTTTGTAGTATAGCTCAGGATAGTCATTTCTAGTGTGTATATAATACAAACATCTAATACTGAAAACAGCATTGATCCTGCCATATGTTTTAGGCCTTCCCTATATGTTCATTCATTTGTGGCAACCACACAAGTCACCTAATATAGGCAAAAGGTATAGCAATTAGATCCTCACTCAGTCAGAGATAGACAGCTGGTAGTACACATCTTCAAGATTCTTTAAAGCTCAAGTTCTTTCTCCCTCCATGGTCACTAAACTTAGCACATAAACAGAGATGAAAATAAACATCTCAAATAAAATGGGGTAACATTCCAAAGCATGGCTCAGGAGACAGACAGCATGTCTCCCTATAACATAGACAAGAGTCCTGTGGCTAAATCCTTGGTGCACCGCTGTGGGAATGTATCCTACTTAATGGGAGATAGCAAATTAACTTGCATGCAACCACACCTTAATGACCAATGTCCCTGTTGAAACTCAAGTCTCTCATTTTGAAGGTCAGTAGAAGACAGTTATCTTCCGTGACCATTGTGCTATATACTCTTCAGAATCTTCTGCCAACATTTTCATTTAACAGAAGAGTCTCACAACTGTTGACTGTTAATTTGCCAAACGAGAATTCCATTGCCACATGGAAGCAATCTATCTTACAGAATAATGTATTTTCTGGACACAGTCTAATGGTTATAGCTGAGGACTGACAGTCAGCATTCTCTGCTTTGCCAGCTTCTATGTGACTTTGGGTGAATCACTTATGCCCAAATTTTAAAAATCTCTCCTTCAGTTTTAAATGCCTTCACTTTTGGGTGTTTAGCTTAATTTGATTGCTAGGGTTCAATTCCCAGCTGTGTCATGCTTATGCTTTAATCCATGGCCATCTGGGGTTTGAACAAGACCCTGATGGATGATAGACGAGCCACAGAGCTGTTCTAATTTATGCTGGTTAGACCTTTTCTTTAGGGACCATTCCACTGGGCAGAGGTCAGCAAAACACATCATACTCTAATTCCAGCCCTTCTGGCCTTTTTCAAACCCTCTTCCCTGTCCTCATGCTACCTCCAAAGCACCCTAAGTCAAGGGGTGGTGTAAGGAGAAGGTGATGTAAAGTGGCCATATTAGGGGAATTTTAGGGCAGTTTTAATGGTCCAAAATGACCATTTTGAGAACTGAGATTCAGGGCTGTAGGGCTTGGTTCTTCAGCACCTTGTACCTTATTTAGTCACTCACATCTGTGCAAAATGCAGTCAAATCAGAATTCTGCACTCACTTCAGTGGTAGTATTTTACATTAGCTTTACACTCAGTTTGCACAAGTAGAAATAATCATACCAGGTGCAAACGGAGAGAATCACACTCCTGAGTGTGGGGGAGAGGGGTCTTATTCCCAAATCCTTTCTGATTGCAAAGCACCTCTGGGGTGAAATCATGGCCCTATTGAGGTCAATGGGAGTTTTGCTTGGTGTCAATGGGGCCAGGTTTTCACCTTAGATATCTAAAGGTAGACACTGAAAAATGGAGGCACCCAAATTAGAGGTCATTTTTTGAAAAACTGATCTGAGTAGCATGTAAATTATATTTGGTAGATTTTATTATTAATACAGAACAGAACAGTCATGCCATCCACAAGGTAGCTATACAGGAAGGTCTTGATCCATCTGTCTTTGAAGTCAGTGGATCAAGCCATTGGATCAAGCTCTATGTGCAAAATCTACATTAAGAAAACAACATCAATGTTAACAAGATTTTGGACTATGGTTAAAATCTCATTAATGTTACTGGCATTTGTATTACATTGAGGGTACAGGTGTTCTAGCTGTGGGGGCTTTACTTTCTAGATAGGCAGGATGGTCCAAGTGGTTAAGGTCCTTGCCTAAGACTTTAATGAACAAGGGTTCAAGTCCATTCTCTATCACATGGTTCCTGTGTGACTTTGGACAAGTCATTTAGGCTCACATCTTCAAAGGTATTTACTCTCCTAACTTTGACTGAAATAAATTGAATTTAGGATCCTAAATATCTTTGAGCCTCTAGGCCCGAGTCTGCCTGCCTGAGTTCCCCATGTGTAAAAGGGGGATAATAGAATTTACCTACCTTACAGAAGTGTTATGAGGATAAATACATTAGAGATTGTGAGGTGCTCAGATGATGGGAGCCATATAAATACTTAAAGTAGATTTCATCCAATAAATCAATATGGAGCTGTGCCATTGAAATTCTTGGGACTGTTGCCATTGACGTTAGTGGGCACAGGATCAGGTCATGTATAATGTGGGGTTAGGATAAGGATTATGATCAATATCAGGATGTGATAATTCTTGAACTCTTAGCTGGAAGGAACTTTGTTGCCAAAGTGCCAAAGGCTGAAGCCCTTAATTCAGTTCTTCCTCAGGCAAAGGGTCCAAAAAAGACAAAACTAAGTGAAAATGGAATTAGGGCGTCAGCAGCTAGCCTCAATATTGGCAATGGAGAAGCTGCCACCACAAGAGCCAATTAACTGACAGGTGTTCAAAATGTGTGGACATATAGTTGTCTTTTTTCCAAATATGCAAAAGGAAGTTCCCTTCCTGTTCAGAAATGAAGAAAAATGTGGTCTTCTCTAAATGTGCTAAATAAATATAATGCAACTTTTATGAATTTTGCAAGTCCAAAAGGATTTGGTTAGTCATTTTTTCCCTGTTGCTGTTTGTTTTACCATGTACTATGGACTAAATAACTACATAGAAGCATAATATATTCAGAAATACCATAACACTTTGGGATCTAGATGTCAGTCACCACAATGTTCAAGGGTGTTTGGATCCAATTATTTTGTTCATACCACTGTGGAGCTAGGGACTCACTCCATTATTCGGATCAGAATTTGGCTTTGTATTCAGCACTGTTCCAATATGGTGGTTTGGTTCAGGTCCATCATCCGATTAGGTGTTATGGATTGTTTCTGCATGCGATGAATCAGTCATTTTTGTATACCTGAACGTAACCCAACCTACGCAGTTTTAGGATTTTTATTTACCCTCCCCACTACTCCTTAATAAGCTATTGAAAATAAAAACAAAACCAGACTCAAAATATATTGACCCTTAAAAAATGTGTAATCATATGTACATGCCTAGGGCATGAAAAATCTAGTCCCCTGAACACAGATTGCACTTTCAGATATAACAACATTGCTAGTAAACTGTAATAATTACCCTATAATAAACTCTGGAAAACAGAGACCCTATTCATAATTAATTTCATTTCAGGGGAGCTTATTTTTTTAGCAATTTTTGAGTTTTATGTGGAGGTCCATATAGCGAAGTGAAACTCACTGGTGCGGCACCTCTTGCTGGTGTCTTGGGAACTAGCTCCCCAGCACTTGGAGCACCTCCCGGTGGCCACTGTCTCGCCTGCTGCTGGCCCCTATGTCCCTCCCAGACCTTGGTGCCCTTTACCTCGGGGTTCTGTCCCAGCAGTACACCACCACGCTCTGGGTCTTCCCTCCCAGGGGAACTCCCAACCCTCTCGCCCACCTTGCTTCAGTGGCTACTGCCAGTCGTCATCAAGCTCCCCACTCACTGGGGCAAACTACAGTCTGTCATGGTCACTCATCATTGGCCCCAGTAACCCCAGACTGCACCTCTGTAGCCCCAGTACCTTCTTTAGGTCTTGCACAAGGCCTGCAGCCTGGGGAGTTGCCAGGATGGAGTTCCTCAGCTCCTCTTGCCTTTCCCCAGCACTGCTCTATCTCTGGTACCCTGCCCCCAGGCATCTAGGTCCTCCTCTGTCCACTGCTAGAGAGACTCCCACAGTGCCTCGCTCACAGCCCTTTTATAGGGCTGGCGTCTCCTAATTGGATGTGGCCCCAGCTGTGGCTGCCTTCCCAATCAGCCTTTTTTTATTGGCTCTCAGCCCCAGCCCTCACCAAGGGCTGGCTTTTAACCCTTCTGAGCCGGAGCAGAGTGACAGCCCTGCTACACCCCGCCCCCAAGATCATGACCTCTCGGGGTAGGGAGGTCTCCTAGCCTGGACCAGTTGCCCATGCACCTCCAGAGCCACTCGTTTCTTTTCTGACTCCTCCAGCTGTTTACGCAAGCGAGTCTCCTCCTGAAGGATGGCCACATACTTTTAGCAAGGTCCATGGTGCTTACTTCGGCCTCGTGGCGGGCCTGCTCTGCAGCCTCCAGCTGCGCATGGAGGCCAGAGTCCCCCAGGCCCTCCTCCTTCAGAGTCTGTGTTCCTACTGCGACCTACTCCACAATAGCCTGGGTCCCGGCCTCCTGCTGGGCCCAGTCTGTCCCAATCTCTTTGTCTGCCATCCCCTGTGGGTGGCTCTCGGGCAGATCTACTGCTATCTCTGCAGCAGTTACCTGGCTGGTCCTTGAGCTCTTTGGGTCCTCAGGCCCCTCCACCTGAGTTCACCCTCTTCCAAGGAGGCAGTTCCTCTCTATGTGGCCCCGTTTGTGGCAGCCAAAGCAGGCTCCCCATCCCTTTGCTGCCCTGGTCCCAGACTTCTTCCGTTAGTCCTCTGGGACAGCCCTCCCTGGGCTGCCCTGGGGTGTGCTCCTTGAGGCAGGGCACTCCCTCCATAGGTGCCCCCACTGCTCACAGGCCCAACACCTTCTTTGTCTCCTGACATCCCTTGCCAGGTGGCCTCTCGTAGGGGCTTGTCCCTTTTCCCTTTCTGGGTGAGGCTTCCTGTCCTCATCCCAGTAGGGACAATCCACCCTTACCTGTCCCTGCCTCCCACAGGTCTAACAAGCCCTGAACTCTGCCGCAGGCCTTCTGGCCCTGGTGCTCAGCTTCTCACGCCATTCTCCACAGTTCCTCCAAAACTCCTGTCTGAGGAGTTTTACCAGGTCCCTCTTTTCCCTTGCCAGCTGCCCCAACTGTTCCTGTAGGGCCCACTGTGCCTCACAATGCCTCTGCTGAGTCTCCCTGAGCTGTTGCACAAGTCTCTCAAGCCTCTCAGGCTGTCGGACTGCCCCTTTCCTCAGGAGACCAGACCCTGGAGCGCAGCCTGGAACGACGCAGGAACTCTCTGCAAAGAACACCTCCGTATACCTGGGATCCATCATCCCCTTTCTCCTCTGCCCAGAGGTCCAAAACACCTTTCAAGACCTCTCATTCGAAGGGTCTAGCCTCTTCTCGCACCAAACGGATGCCAGGTTACATAACCTTAAAAACTCCCAGGCAACCCTTAAGTCATTGGAGATGCACACCCTGGCGACGCAGAGGAAACCCTTCAAGCCCCAGCTGCTGCAACAAATGCAATACCAACGTCACCCTAGGCAGGAGCCATACCAAGGAGAGGCAGAGACAATAGGCATAGGCGGAACAACACGCCTAGCCAAGGCCAGGGCCGGGGCCAGCCACGACCCGGCAACAAACAAGGGTTTTGAAAGTGCGCTCGAGGACAGCGCACTGAACCAGTTACCAGATCCTTCCCTATGATTCCTGAACCACTTGTCCCGGTTCTGCTGTGCGTGGTCCCATATAACATCAGACCGTTGGGTTCTACACACAGTGAAAGTGGGATACATGCTTCAGTTCTCGTTCTCCCCTTCCTCCCACCCCCCTTCCCCGTCCCTCTTCAGGGAACCCTCTCACGAGCAACTCCTGATGTAGGAGGTTCAGGCACTTCTTGAGGCGAGGGCTGTGGAAGAGGTCTCTCGGGACCTAAGGGGAAAGGGGTTTTAAGCCTGTTATTTCCTTATCCCCAAAGCAAAGGGGGGTCTCAACAAATTCTTAGTCAAAGTCCGCTTCTGCATGGTCTCCCTTGGCTATATTATCCCGTCCCTGGATCCAGGGGATTGGTACGCTGCCCTTGATATGAAAGATGCGTACTTTCACGTCGCCATTCATCCCGCTCACCGGCGGTTCCTGCGATTCATCATAAACCAGCACCATTACCAGTTTACGGTCCTACCCGTCGGCCTGGCGACTGCTCCACGTGTGTTCACGAAATGCATGTCAGTCGTGGCAGCTTTTCTTCTCAAAAGTAAAATGCGGGTATACCCATATGTAACGAGTTGGGACTCACCGCCCGGCACCTCCTGCTGGTCACTCCTGGGAATTAGCTCATTTCCAGTGGAGCGCCCCCTCCTGGTGGTGTCCCGTCTGTTATTCTGCCCTCTGTCGGCGTCTCTGGACCCGCGTTGCTCCCTGCTCGGCAGCGTCCTCTTCGAGGCCACTGCCCTCCGGCAGTGCCCCTCAGTCCATCTGCATCCCCTTCCGGGGATCGATCGTCAGCAGTCTCACATTCCAGCCTTTATAAGCAACCACCCGCCCTCCAATTCTAATCCCTCTTGGCAGGGATCTGGCGTGGTCTCTACGGCTTGTGGCTGGATGTACTGCCAGGAGGCGGGGGGGGGGAAGGACCCAGGGACCCTCTGGCGTTAGCCTTGCTGTCCTCCTCCTTGTCCTCCTCCATCTGTTTCCCTGGGCCGCTTCCCCTATGGCCCCTTGCACCTGCTAGGCCCTTTCTTTCAAGGCCTGCAGCCTGGCGGCTAAGGGCTAGAGCCTTCTAGCCTCCTTGAGCCTGCCCAGCACTGCGCTGTCCACGGTGCTAGTCTCCCCCATGGAGACTGACCTTCTCCCTTCAAAGGCCTGGGACAGACTGACTGCTCCTGCTCTGGGCAGTCTTTATATACTCCTGAGCCTGGCCCTGATTGGCTGTCTACAATCTGGGCCCTGATTCGCTCTCTATAAGCCCTCTTTTAATTGGCTCCTGGGCTGCGCAGACTCCCTGGCCTGCCCCAGCCCACTCTCCCAAGGAGTGGGGCAATCCGCCCCACTACACCATACTTAGACTGGCTACTCACTGGTTGGTCCAAGGAGGAGGTCCGCTCCCACATGACGATGGCACTGGATGTATTCCTCTGATTAGGAGACCTAGCCTATGTGCACAAGTCCTCCCTGATACCCGCACAGAGGCTGGAGATCATTGGGGCAGTCCTGGACTCGGTACAGGCGCGAGCGAGCCTCACAGAATCCAGATTTCTGGCCATCCACCGTGCCATAGACTCAATGCTGAGTTTCCCCACAACCACGGCTAGATGCTGCCTGCAGCTTTTAGGACATATGGCGGCGTGCACTCATGTGGTCAAACACACTCGTTTGCGTCTCAGGACTTTGCAATTGTGGCTAGTCCAGTTGTATCGCCCCGGCACAGACCCCTTGGACTTTGTAGTGACAATCTCTGCCCAGGTATTGGACTCCCTGCGCTGGTGGCTCAATCAGCAGGTAATTTGCAAAGGGATCCCCTCCGCTGCACTGCAGCCCACTCTGACACTGGTAACAGACATGTTGGGGAGCACACTTGGGGGACCTACAGACGCAGGGTTTGTGGTCCAGGGACAAAATGTTGCTCCACATCAATGTAAAGGAGCTCAGGGTGGTTTGCCTAGCCTGCCAGACCTTTCACACTACTTTAGAAGGGCACAGTGTGAAAGTTCTGACAGACAACACCACCGCCATGTTCTATATAAACAAGCAGGGCAGAGCCTGTTCCTCTCCCCTCTGCTGAGAGACCCTTCTCCTATGTGACTTTTGTAAAGCCCGCTCAGTGCACCTTGTAGCGTCATACCTTCCGGGGGAATGAAATGAGCTGGCGGACCGCCTCAGCAGGTTGTGCCAAATGCACGAATGGATGATGAGATCAGATATCCAGCATTCAATCTTACAGAAGTGGGGATTTCCCCAAATGACCTCTTTGCGACCAAGGACAACAGTCAATGCCTGCAGTTTTGTTCTTCCAAAACCACAGTCCGGCTCGATCGCAGATGGCTTTGCGATCCCTTGGAGTGGGAGTCTGAAATATGCCTTTCCACCGCTTCTGCTCATCCACAGAGTCCTCCTCAAGGTTTGCAGGGACAAAGCGGCGATGATTCTCATCACACTGGCTTGGCCCCACCAACACTGGTTTATGACTTTGCTGGAACTGTCAGTGGCTGCCCTGATTGCCCTGCCCCTGCACCGAGATCTCATCATGAAGGACCGCGGGTGCCTTCTCCACCCGAACGTGGTATCGCTACATCTAATGGTGTGGAAACTCTGTGGTTGAACGCTATGGAGAGTCAGTGCTCCCTTCAGGTGCAACAAATTCTCCTCGGTAGTAGGAAGCCTTCCACTAGGGCAACATACCTTGCTAAGTGGAAGAGGTTCCCCTGCTGGTGTGAACCAAAGCACATACAGCCGCTACAGGCCTCTGTTCCAGTCATACTCGCTCCCTCCTCAATTAGAGTGCATCTGGCTGCAATTTCAGCATTCCATCCAGGGGAGTCTGGGCATTCGGTGTTTTCCAACCCCATGGTAGCCCGGTTCCTCAAGGGACTGGAGAGGGTGTTTCCTTATTCTTGTCCACCGGTCCCTCCCTGGAACCTTAACCTGGTCCTGACCAAACCCATGGGACCCCCTTTCGAGCCCCTAGCCTCTTGCTCTTTCACTCCCCTCTCCTGGAAGGTGGCCATTACATCCGCAAGGAGGGTGTCAGAACTGAGGGCCCTCACTTTGGAGCCCCCTTATACAGTTTTTTATAAGGACAAGGTGCAACTTAGGCCACCCCCTAAATTCCTCCCTAAAATAATTTTGCAATTTCATATGGAACAGGACATTTGTTTGCCAGTGTTCTTTCCAAAACCATACACAGACCTGAGTCACCGTAGCCTGCATACTCTACATGTCCGTAGGGCCCTGGCGTTCTATCTGGAGCGAACTAGACCTTTCCGCAAGTCGACACAGTTGTTCATTGCCATTGCGGAGAGAGTGAAAGGGCTTCCGGTCTTGGTGCAATGGATTTCTTCGTGGATTGCATCCGTGTGTGCTATGAGCTCGCCAAGGTGCCAGCCCCGGCGATCATGGCCCACTCGACTAGGGCTCAAGCATCCTTGACAGCTTTCCTGGCCCAAGTTCTGCTCCAGGAGATCTGTAGAGCAGCCACCTGGTCATCAGTGCACACATTCACAACCCACTATGCAGTCCATCAACAGGCCAGAGAGGACGCGGCGGTCGGCAGGGCTGTGCTTCAATCAATTGTTCCATGACTCCTACCCACCTACTATGGTAAGCCTGTGAGTCACCTAATGTGTAATGGACGTGAACAATCACTCGAAGAAGAAAAAACGGTTACCTACCTTTTCGTAACTATTGTTCTTTGAGATGTGTTGTTCACATCTATTACACTTCCCACCCTCCTTCCCCTCTGTCGGAGTCACCGACATGAAGGAACTGAGGGACGGTTGGGTCTGCAGGGGTATATATGCACCAGCATGAGGCGCCGCTTTGGTGGGAGCTCCTCTGCTGGCCCGACGGGAGCCACTAAGGGAAAAAGTTTCCAATGTTTGTGCACGCGGTGTGAGCACACTTAAGGTGTAATGGAGGTGAACAACACAGTTACAAAACAAAGAACAACAGTTACAAAAAGGTAGGTAACCATTTTTTACCACTGGTGGGGAAAGGCACTGGGTCATCAACCCGCACCAGCCCCTGCTCAGCTGGGGCCATCTCCTACCTGCATCTTGTGGGTGGGCAGGCAGAAGGCTTCATATCAGGCTGCATCTCCTGTCTCAGCCCTGGAGCAGAGGGAACCCAGCTGGAGGGAGGAGAAAAGGAGGTGGAGAGGATCCAGTGAGGAGGAAGGAGGGGGAGAGGAGCAAGTGATGGCGAAAGGGGGAGGAGTGAGTGGGGGCAGGGCCTAAAGGAATAGGTGGAACAGGGGGTGGGGCCTGGGGGAAGAGGTGGAGCAGGGGAGGTCCAGTTTTCAGAAAGTAAAGTTGGGAACCCTAACTATGGACCTAAATCTAGAGAGGTCACATCACTGAACATGGCAGCTGCCTGAATGGCACAAAGCCAATCTCTCTGGCAGAGCAGTCCACGGGAGCACGGAAGGAGGGGTTGGGAAGAAAGGGGATGGGCCTGTGCACACTATGCAGTAGTAACCACAGGGTGTCCACTATGGCAGACTGGGGCTGAGGATTGCCTTCTTCAGCGCCAAGTGCATGTGTTTTCTAAGCAGTTCACACATTCAGGTTGTGTGCTTTTTTTTCAGAATTTGGGATTTAGCCATATTGGAACAAGGATACTTGTATATGTAAACATTCTGGTTCCAGGAATGGAGCAGGCAAATAGGGCCAGGACCTGCAGACTTTTCTGATGTTATATTAATAAAAATCACATTCTTCTTCCTCCGACCTGTCAATCAATCATCAAGTATTTGTGCAATAAAGTGGAGAGATTTATGATGGAATTACTTAGATGTCAGATACTGCTCATGGGTGTGATATAAGAACCTAAATAGAATGGAATTTAGTGTATATATATACATATTGGAATAGTGCCCAATACGTGCTCAGCACTTACAAACATATAGAAAGGCAAAGGCCCACATCTTCAAAGGTATTGAAGCTCCTAACTTCAATTGAAGCTAGGAGCCCAAATACCCTTGAGGATCTGGGCAAAAGAACTTTTCACAGGAATTTCCAGGCAACAATCTTATAAGATCACATTGTGCTATGAGCTGTGTTGTTGTTATGCTAAGGCTGAGTCCCAGTGCCTTAGAAACAAGCCCCAGTAATGACTAAAAAACACAAAAGGTTTCAAATACAAAACTTGAAAAAATACCTCCCCCATACTTTAAGCTTTATGGGCCCCCACTCATCAGCGCCCTGAACGTGGGGTAGTTAGATATACTTGTGCAAAGTAGGTGTGCATGCAACCAGATTAGAATAGGGTTTTACTCCCAGTCTGCACAGATTATGCACTGGTGTAAATGACTGCATGAAGTGTAGGTCAACAGTGAATTGGACTTTTAATGCATTTTAAAATCTTCTTCATAAAATGGAGTGGCAGACTACTAGCAGTGGTGCATTGACCTTTGGAATCCCAACAGCAGTGCAGTGTTGATCATCATATGGAAAAGGACAAATGGTCATCATTACTTACGGAAATCTCTGCATGAGTGAAAATGGTACAAGAATTGACTGCCTTTGCTTCCTTGAAGCAAGAAGTAAAGGCTTCTGTCTGAAGCATGTGATGAACTGAAAGCACCCCCTTGTGGCCAATTCTTGGAAATACCTGTGCAAGTTGCTCAGAATGAAGGGAGGCAGATGGTGCCGTCAGAGTTGACAGATGCACAGTTTTGGCTTGCAATGGTGATCGGCCACTTCTTTTTTAGTTTTTATTTCTGATCACCCATAATCTAAATGGAAGGGAAGAAAGATTTTTTTCTCTTGCATGCTACCCTCTTTCCAACATCTGGAGGAGGGGCAACTGGACATTTGTTCATCTCTTCGTTCTTGCTGACCTCTGCCAACCATTTCTGCCCTTTCCCCAGAGGGTGAAACTGAGGAGGAAAAGGGAAGAAACCTTCACTGTTTGCAAGCTTCTGCCACTAATTGCCAGTACTGATCAAAGACCTGAGGAAACATTCACTGGAGAGGAGAGAAGGAAAAAAATGACTGGAGAGACAGGAAATAGGCAGACTGGGATGTGGAGGAGACCTCAGGGGACTTCAGTGGGGATGAAGATGGGCAATAAGGGGTCTCCTGAGAAACTGGCATGCGCTGCAATTCGAGGGAGGTGAGAGGAGAGGAAGGGCTCTGCCCAGAAGAGTTTACAGCCTAAGTATAAAATCAGAAACTTAAAGTGGCTACACTGAGAAGGGGGAGCAGAAGGTAACAAGGAGTTGGGTTTGTTCTCCAAAGGAGGAGCTAAAGATATAAAGGGGATGATGAATCCTGGAGGGAAGAGTTGAGGGGTTTGGGGTAAGTATGGGACTGCTGGACTTGGGTAGTGACCATGGTGTATAGGTTGGGGGAATGGGAGTGAGAAAGGACTGGCAAGGAGGTTTGGGGGATTCCATTGTGGCTGGGTTGGTGGGGGTTGGCTGGGGAGGACAGCTGCAAATTGGGTAGGATGTTTTGCAGAGGAAGGGGTCTTAGGCAGCAGGACAAATAGTGGAATTATAGGAAAGGATTTAGGAGAGGCCAGTGAGCTGCTGTGCAACAGATGGGCAGCAGAGGCAGAGCTCTCTTTTCCATTACAGGGCCTGCTGTCCCCCCTCACCCAGACATCTGTACCTCATAGCACTGCTGTTCATCTGTTTCAGGTAAGCTTGCTCATCAATGGTTCCTCAGCATGCAAGCTCCAGGAGGTGTATGCTGCAGACTGAGGCTGTAATCACTCCCACTTATGGTTAGGTAACAGTTGTATTTTCTTGGCATCTTCTTAAAGCTCCCAGGGGGCATTAAGCTGCCACCAGTGGCTTTTCAATGCAACTGAAGGCAAACCATGTAGCCTAAGGCTTCCTAATACTTCTGCTGACCCCTGCCTGTCCCTGCACACTTCCATTACTCGCAAGTAGAGTGTATGTGTAAACTTTGTGGAATCTTTGCAGATTAGGCTGTAGCAAAGAAAGTGTGTGGGGGCTATGAGCAAAGAAATCCCTGCGGTCCCAGCCCACGCCCAGCTGTGCTGATTATCAGAGGGTAGACTGTAGCAGGGTTACTGAGGGAAAAGTGGCATACCAAGTGTGGGTTTGTGTTTGGTTTGGCCAGGTGTCCTCAATTTGCATATCGTTCTATAAAGAAGATGGAGTGCTAATTGGTAAAGCACCTGCCTGGCATGCTTTCAGTTGTGCCCTCTAGCTAATTAGCTGAAAAAAGTCACTCTCTCAGGTGTGCTAAAGGAAAACAAGTAAAAAATATCCTGCAAAACCAGTAAAAAGGCAATTTTTGGCTCTGCCAGGCCTCTCCTTTGTCTTGCTTCCCTCCCTCCGTATACTCAGCACACGTTGGTTTTGAATTGTCCAGGTATGTTAGCTTCCATTTCACTCACTCTCCTTGCCCATTTTCCCCAAGATTATTCAACTGTGATTATTCAACCTATGAGATACCAGCTTTCCCTCCAACCAGTCGTGTTTTCTTCTATTACGAATAGGGCCCTATCCAGAGCTGGACTCTGAAGGTAGTGCAGCCACAGAGCTTCCTGCAGCTGGGGGAGGTACCCAGAGGTGGGTCTGATCTTCCCCCGAAGAGTGGCCATGCAGTGGAAGCTGAAGTCCCATCCTTCCCCAGCCCCAGAGACTAGCAGCTGGAGCCTGGTGAATGGTAGGAGCCCCCAGCTGGGGTGCCCCCAGCTGTGCTCCACTAATAGCTAGATTTCATGGGAGAGGTCTGATTTCATGGTCTGTGATTTGTTTTTCACAGCTGTGAATTTGGTAGGGCTCTAGTTTTGAAGTACAGGAAGGAGGAACAGATCCCTAAAGTTATTTGGTCTCCCCCCCCACCCGTGCTCCCTTTGCGCGACAGGCGTACTGATGTAGGACTATACTAGAATCCCTACTTCATTGTTACATTGTGTCACTCTCAGCATTATCTGCTGATTGTCTGAGTGCATCACACAAAATTAGCACTGTTCTTTGTCAGCAACTCTTGAGACACCTGATACATTCACTACCCCAACACATTGCTTTCATAGTATTTATCCAAACAGGATCCAGTGAGGTATCTAATAAAAGCTTATATCAGACTGTTCCTCAGAATCGTTGTGAGATGTATGCACAGATGATATTTAAGGAGTGATATGTAGGTACTGATAGATTTAGAAACTGTGTCCCAAGTAGAGCTGACAAACAAACAAAAGCTGAAGATAAGATGTATATCTC
This sequence comes from Chelonoidis abingdonii, assembly GCF_003597395.2. Lineage (NCBI taxonomy): Eukaryota > Metazoa > Chordata > Testudines > Testudinidae > Chelonoidis > Chelonoidis abingdonii. The sequence continues at coordinate 142,078,389 of NC_133770.1, forward strand.
TGCCTGGTTGTAAGTCAATACAATGGAAGTTCCATCTGCATGTGGCTCCAACAAGGCGCTGTGGGGTAGTCTACATTGGCAATGTTAAAGTGCTGTTAATGTGGCTTGTGTAGTCATGGCTCTAAAATAACCACCTGCACGAGGGGTGTAGCTAGCAGTCCTGGGAGCACGGCTCTGAGCACTGGTGTGCTATCTACATTGAGGCTTTTCAGTGCTGAAGCTTGCAGGGTTCAGGGGGGTGTTTTTTCACACCTCTGAGCGAGAAAGTTGCAGTGCTGTAAAGTGCCGGTGTAGACAAGCCCCACAGGGAAACCAACAGGGAAGAGTTCGCCAAAGAACAAACAACAGGTTAGCACTTCAAAGATTTACTGACTGGGAGACAAGTAAGACATTTGTCATCCATTCATGGGGGAAACCCTTTGAAGGGTGTGAGGTGTTCAGTTCATGGAAGTTTGGATCCTGATTTTTGACTGGAAATCAACAGCTTTGTTGAGGACTGAATCCTTGGCAGAAAATCTCTGTTATTAATTAGGAAACATAATCATTAATAAGTGTAAAGCTAGGATTGCATTATATGTTTTGTTTTATATTTGTAGCCATTTCTGTTTCCACTTATTATCCTTACTCACTGTCTCTTAAAATTAAACCTTTGATAATAAACTTATGAGTATTCCATTAGAAATATATTTCAGTACTGTAATGTTATAAAAGACCTGATCCTGAGTAGTGCCAGTCATGTATTGTACACAGTCCCTCTGGAGACAGCTTACATGGTAATTTCTGTGAGCGGGTGATGGTCTGGATACGATAAGAGGACACTTTCAGAGGGGTTCAAGGAATGGGGGGCTCCATTGTTAACCTGCAAGGCAAGGTAAGGGCTGGCAGAGCTCTGTGGAGATTGTTTGGATGATTGACAGACTGCTAGCCTCAGGGAGCTAAGTGCAAACAAGTCCCCCTCTTGCTGAGACAGAGATAAAAAGGTCTCTCACAATTTGGGGCACCCCAAGACAGCATCTCACACACTCCTTGTGGGATTCTGAATTCAGATTGAAGAAAGGAACATCACTGACTTTCTGTGAGCCTAAACAGAGCTGCCAAACGCTAAGCTCAGGGCACCCTCTAGAGGCCTGTGCTGATAAACTTACAAATGTTTAACAATAGTGGGTTGATTAAAAATTAAAAGCCTGTGTTGGATGATTTATGTAATAAATCCAATAAAACTTGGTTACCTGAGTTGTACTGGGAGAACCAGTAGCATAATAGGGAGCCATAGAACAGGGGGATATCCTGGCAATTCCTTAGAAAAGGGAGGTATGGACAATCACGATTTTACTGTAGTTTCAGAGTATTAAATCATCTGTCTTTCAACTACAGCGATATCCTGAACTGCACACTTAAACATACTCTGTGAATAGAGCAACCTTGCAGTAAGAAGCAAGGGATTTAAGAGAAATTGACATACACTTTCAGTTTAAGCTCCTCTGAGAATGTCATTCTTATGTGGGGTACGCACTGTAGTTGTAGCAGTGTCAGTCCCAGGATATTAGAGACAAGGTGGGGGAGGTAATATCTTTAGATTGGATCAACTTCTGTTGAACTCCATGTGGCTTGAAAGCTTGTCTCTCTCTCACCAGCAGAAGTCTGTCCAATAAAAGATATTACCTCACCCACCTTATCATTCTTATTTGGAGCATTCATGGTCTCTGCTCTCTTCTGGATCACTCTGATATTGAACAACTCCCTCCTATATATTCTGCTTGATTTTGCCTTACTTAAGATTCTCACAATAGCAGTGGCAGGAGTCAAAGGAATGGCTAGAGTTTTAACTCCCTTGGAACAATAACATGCGTTTCTTAGGAGCTCTAGTTCCTATGATGCATACTGATTTTGTCTTTCAAAAGAAAATGGCATGTGTAGATAATAGCACACACTGACATTTATAAAATCCTCAGGAAACACAACCATTTGTTAAAATTCTGAAGTTCATAAAGAGTGCATTCTTATGAACTGTAGTATTTCTTCAAGCCTGGGAAAAATACCTAGCTTACTTTATCAGTGGGCTCTAGGACTGTAACAATGGCTACTGCTAGGCATCTGTCTTCTCTTTAAACGGTGTGATTTGGTAAATAATAAAGGCTATTGAATTATACTTGTTGGATGGCATATCATGTTTCACAATGCACCTGTTGTTTATTAATGAGAATGTTTTTGCAAGCGTATGAGAACCTGAAACCAAAATTGATTACGGACTGGCTACTCACTGGATTTAATTTTCCCAGGTGAAAAGTAAAGAACATCATTTTGTGAAACACAGGCCAAATGCATGTTTTGTGACTCCTTTAATGCATCTGACAAAGTGAGTATTCACCCATGAAAGCTTATGCTCCAATACATCTGTTAGTCTTAAAGGTGCCACAGGACACTCTGTTGCTTTTAATAACCTAGTCTCTCTTCTAAGTTAGGTAACTTGTTTTTTTTTTTAACTGAACAGTGCCCTCCTAAAGCATACAATTTATGAACCTAGTGATGGATGTAGGTTTCACATGGTGCAGAGGTGAAAGGGAAGTCATGATGACTCTTCCCAGGAAAGGCTGGATCGCAACAAAACCACGTTTCTCCCATCCTTTTAAAAAAACGGTAACTTTTCTCTGTTGTCAGTGCCATTAGTCGTTTCCTCTTTATGTGCTCTTTAAACCAGCTTGCTAAGTAAAATACACTGGGGAGAAGAAGAGAGAAATAAATATTTGAATACTAACAACTCTGGAGAAACTACTTCTATGTAACATATCAATTAAAGTATTCTACCCCCCAAATGGCATCCATTTGATTTGGAAAATGGAACTCCTTGCCAATAACTCACAACACAATTTTGACACCATATCAAGTAAGAGAGTTTAAATTTGATACCTTTCATAACTGATGAGAAATTTTCTTAAAAAAACTTTTTTCCTTAAATCCTTGGGGCCAAATCCCTCTCTAATGACCCAGGGATTGAAGAGGAAATTACACAAATTGTAACACAAGAGTCTGGAGTTCTAGTTCAAAATTCAGTACAGTATTTTGCTTTTTCTCCATATACCTAGTATCTCAGGCTGTTTATTAATAACTGTAAGGGCATTAATCACCCTGCTGATGTTGAGAGGTCCATGAGTCTGACATGACTTTGGCCACTTTAACACATTTTAGAGTAGGGTGACCAGATAGCAAGTGTGAAAAATCAGGATGGGGGTGGAGGGTAATAGGCACTTATATAAGACAAAGCCCTGAACATTGAGACTGTTCCTATAAAATCAGGATGTATGGTCACCTTATTTTAGAGTAAAACCACTCAACCCTCTTGGGGCTGCCAACTGATGTGCCAAGACTACTTCTGCCTCTGCTTTCCCTGCCAGTTTGGGATTCCAGAGCCCTGCCTTGTTGTGCCAGACATGCTTGCCGGCCACAAACACAGATCCAGGTCTGAAGCACTTCACACAAAGTGCAAGCTTAAGTGAAAGCAGCTTAAGAAGTGTTCCTGTCTAACACTCAGATGCCCAACTCCCAATGGGGTCCAAACTCCAGATAAATCCGTTTATACTGTATAAAGCTTATAGGGTAAACTCATAAATTGTTTGCTGTCTATAACACTAATAGAGAGATATGCACAGCTGTTCTCTCCCCGCCCCAGGTATTAATACATACTTTGGGTTAAATAATAAGTAAAAAGTGATTTTATTAAATGCAGAAAGTTAAGTGGTTCCAAATAGTAACCAACAGAACAAAGTGAATTACTAAGCAAAATAAAATAGAACATGCAATCTATGCCTAATATAGCAAGAAAACTGAATACCGATAAAACCTCACGCTCAGAAGTGTTCCAGTAAGCTTTCTTTTACAGACTAGTCTCCTTCTAGTCTGGGTCCAGCAATCACTCACACCCCCTGTGGTTACTGTCATTTGTTACAGTTTCTTTCAGGTATCCTTGGGGGTGGAGAGGCTATCTCTTGAGCCAGCTGAAAACAAAATGGAAGGGTCTCCCATGGGCTTAAATAAACTTTCTCTTGTGGGTGCAGACCTCCTCCTCTCTCCTATGCAAAGTCCAGCTCCAAGATGGAGTTTTGGAGTCACATGGGCAAGTCACATGTCCATGCACAACTGAGTTTTTAGAGGCAGCAGCCATTGCACACATGCTATCTTGAATGTCCCCAGGAATACTTCTCATGTGATTGGAGCCTTCCAAGATCCACTGTTCGTTAAGTGTTTCTTGATTGGGCACTTAATTTGCACATTCCTTTCTCAAGAAGCTGCCCAAATGCCTTACTAAGGCTATTTAAAATCAAACAAGTACACAGCCAATATTCATAACTTTGAATACAACAGTGACACATGCATACAAATAGGATGAATATATTCAGTAGATCCTAATCTTTACATAGATATGTTACATGGCATATGTAGCATAAAACATATTCCAGTTGTGTCATAGATACATTCATAAGCATATTTCCATAAAGCCTTATGGGGTGCACCGTCACACAGAGTGCATAGGCTTGTTAATGCATTTGCCTATGATACACTAAAAAGATTTTGGTGTGTAGGGCCATTGTGTGTGTGATACAGTACTTACAATATAAATATCAGCTGCATACATATCTGCACTAGCACACCAGTAATCTTCCTATAATAAGTAACTTCATTTCTGACTTCCATTTTCTCCTCTGTTCAGTATGCCTTTAGGAGGAATATTTTTGAAATACTTTGCACATTTACCTCATAACTGCATTTTCCTTTGGTATATCTGGTCGAATCCTGTTAACCTTACAAATCATGAGTAGATTCAGGACCATACACATGAATAAGCATGCATGTAAGAACTAGTGGCGCTCTGATTTGGTGAAGGCAGGAATCCCACCTACCAACCTTCAAATCACAGCCTGTTCAGAAGTTATGTACTCCTGTGGACATGGTATTTGTCCTACTGAAAAATAACTTGGAGAAATGAACACACACAGTGTAATGTCTGTGGGCTTGATTCTCCTCTTTCTTCTTGTGCAATCATTTATGCCTGTGCAAAGCCAATGTAAATTGCTACCACCATTCTAAGTGGACTACTCTGATTTGGCACTTTGCACAAGTATAACTGATGACACAAAATGGAGGGCAAAGGGGAATTGAACCCTATGTTTTGCCCATATATATAGATGAGTGTAAATGATGTGCAAGGATTGTAGCAAGGCACCGCAATTCTTCCTCAGTCTCCCCGCTTTATTTTTTCTGATCTCCATGTGAATAAGCATATCTGATCAAAGGTCTGTTATGAAACCCTGAGGGCCTAATCTCTTTCAGAAGAGGCTGTTTGAGTATTTTTAGTTCTGTAATTTTCACACTAAAACTAAGCAGTTCACTTTTGTTTCCCTGTCGATCTAATATACACTCCCTCCCGACCCCACTTCAAGATCAGATTTCTGCACACAGAATATCCTAAGCAGGTGTAGCAGCAGGGTAACTGTCTGATGCAAGCTTGTTTAATGTCACTCTCCACAGGGCAATAATGGTGAAACTGGTCAGGCTCAAGTCAGTTGCACTCTGTTTCAGGTGCCACAAGTGAACACGTAGGTGTGTGAGCACGAGCAGCAGTGGCTCTATACACCTAAAAGTGGACACCTTAAAATGTTTGAGAGTGAAGAAAAGCAACATTGGGCCCTGCAATCAGGCACCAAATTCAACTGTACTGTCTCACCCTCTTTCTTGACAAACTCTGCTGGGCCTTAGGAGAATATTAGTCTGCTTAGTCAACACAGCTGTTCCTGCAGTGTCATTGTACCAAACTCCAACCTAACTTATATTGGAACTGCTGCTTTAACTTGGTGGAAAATCCCTTCTAATTATTAAACATAACCCTAAATTTCAGCTCTGGTCACCAATTAACCAACCTCCTTTAACCAAACAGACTGGTTTCAAGGCTCTGCAGTCAATGAAATTAATGCAGTAAGGTGTCAAAAAGCCATTTTACATTACAGTATTTTGCCATTTCACCGTACCTAAATTGCAAATGATTGTGTGTGTGTGTGTGTGAGGTGTGTGTGAGAGAGAATATACTGTGATGTCTTCATACTGTCTGAAAAAGATTTAAAGGTTAGTAAGAAATCTTAACTGTACACATTGGAAGCTGTGTCAAAAGACATTTTTACAAGTATTGAATTATTCTTGGTTCACAGGCTTAAAGATATTAAGGGTGGCATTAGTTAAACACTGATTTATGGTAAGACTTTGAATATGGAGATTTGTTATGCTAATAAAACCATTTAATCAGTGCCTACGAAGAGAGCAGGATTTTTGATCTTGATAAGAACAGCTACTAGGAAACCACAAGCTGTATTCTTGTGAATGTGCAGCTCTTAATCCCGATGCAGACTCTCTCTCTAGTTTCTATGGTAACGTGTGGATCTATATTCCAATCGCGTTCTCTGGGGCTTGCTGTCCCCAGCATGAAAGTGAGCCAGCAACACCTTACGTGTGGGTTTCTTGACGCTTTCCATTTTTGGAAATGTATGGGCCTGGCATCAACTACTGCATACTGAAAGAGGCAGATTAGCTAGATTGAAAGGACAAATTTGAAAGCGGAAATGTGCATGTCGCACACAGACTGTTGTATTTAAATGTCTACAAAACCCTGGCTCGTCGTTACTCCTGAAATACAGACGATGTATTATGCATAATACTCGAGTGCTATCACTTTAGCGAGATCTTTGGCTTGTGCTCACTAACTCTCCCCGTCTAGTGTATTTCTATAATTCTTTGTATTACGAAGTGTCCATATCAGGAAAATGGGAACTGCATTACTTTGCTAGCTGTGCGCGCCTCGCTAAACAGTATGATCTGTTGATTTGTGTACGAGGTGTTTGGAGTGGGGCTGTATATACATAGAAGTAGAACCTTCTCACAGACGTCTTCCATTCAACTTGACAGTAAACTAATCGGAAGTTCCTAATAGCCACAGCTTGTACCCTGTGGTACCCAGAAACAATTCATTTTACTGCGTTATAAAACAAGTCCCGCTGTATTAGAGTTCACTAGAAGTAGGTCTCCTTGCATATAAAATCATACCCCTGCAGCAAACCTGCTAGTATAGTCTGGTGTACTCAGCTATTTATTCTCTTTGCCTCCACGTCTGATATATTAGAAGCTAGTATTTTGGTTTGCTGCCTTTTAAAGTACTGGCATACCTGTCAATTCCACTTCGTGACTATGAAGCAATCAGTCCCCCAGAGGAGATGCCACAGCCACTATTTTAAAATTCTGTTCAGTGAAACGGGTCCAGCTTTACGATGTCCGATTCTTCTTCCCTTTCACTAGATCGCAAGATATATTAATCAACGCTGTAGCTAATCCTATCCCGTTACTTGTGTTTACAAACTGTCCTGACCTCTTTTAAGGCGCAGAGGGCGTCAAAGTGCTGCAAATCAAAATATCAGGCGAATAGGGGTTTTTTTGGGTAGCAATTTCGTTGACATGTAGACCCTTAATCAAATAAACAGCTGAGTTAATTGCAAATAAAGTTGTTCCCCTAAACTCTGTGTTTGGGGAAACACCAAGATCCAGAACGCGTGTGGCATTCATTTTTCTGTGGGGTAAGGGGTACGATGCGAGTGCAGGATTGCCCTACGGTCTATGCAAGCTCTGAACATGACAAGAACTGCGGTGAGGTCAGACCTTACAGAAACTTGCGATCTCCAGGCTAGTTCGTCAACTGCGGGAGCGATCGAGTAAAATCCCCTCCGTTCTCTTGAGAAACGAGCGGCCTTCGCGGGTTTTAAAGGGCAGACCTGGTCCTGAGCTTGTTAACTGAATGCACGGCTGGTTAGAGCTTTCCTCATCTCCCCGTTATGCCCCTCGCACCGGGCTTCTCTAATCTCCTCCAGAAAAGGTGACCCTTGAGGCAGGCAGCCCAGCTTGCAGCTGAACGGACCCATCGCGGCTCCAACACCACAATGCAACCTTCTGCTAAGGTTTGCCGAGCTCCGCCTAACTTTAGGAGGCCGCTGATCTGCGTGTACTCCTGTGAGCTGCTGGCCGGTCTGCCGCACGAGTGCAGGGTGGAAGGCTCTTTTGCTGATGTCTCCAGACGCAAATCCTGTGTTGGAAGTGGCGTGGGAGCTGCTGCTGGTAAGGAACAGCTTCGCCTCGCAAAGGGCACCCGCCTGCCTCTCTCTGGAGAGAGAGACGGGCTGTCAGAGATCTCTTTGGGCAGGAGGAACGGTTCCTCGGATCCAAACAACCCACCGCCAGGATCCTTTCTGAGATCCTATAATTTTACACGAAAAAGAGGGTTATGCACCTTCCCAACAAACCCTCCTCTAGCGTGCAAGCCTATATTTAAAACCTTGGATCAGAGCGCCCCCTACGCGTGAGCGTGGGCAAGCACCTCGCCTGCCTACGAGCTTCTTAAATAAATAAATGAGTGAGGCTTTTGAACTGCCCACAGACTGTCACAGAGAGAGAGGGGGGTGGGGTGGGGTGGGGTGGGGGAGAGAGAGAGAGAGAGAACTGCAGAGGCAGCAGCAGTAGCAGCGGCGGCGGCATTGCTCCAACAAGCACTAGTCACTCCAGTCCCAGCAAGCGAGCAGGGGAGAGACACACACCAACTCAGTCCAAGCCAAGCGGGCGCTAGGCTACCTAGGACTCTCCCTGTGACACCAGAGCACACAAACACACAAAGGGGGAGAGAGGAAAATATAAAAAAGGTAAGAAGCAGAGTCTCACTTATGCCATTTCCGTGGCAGACACCACGAGCTTTGCATTTGATTCTTTTCTGTCTAGATCTGTCTCAAATGTGGGGAAAGGATTAATTTTTTTTAAACAGTTCTAGTGGAGAAAGAATAGCAGATTGGGAGGTGCTTTAACACCCGTCTCTCACCAGGCACGCTGTGAAGGGTTATATTCCTCGAAAGGGAGAGAACGTATGAATTCATGTGCGGCTCAAGAATGGATTAAAATCCAGTCCTTACATTTAAATGCCTGTTACCACGCTTTGGGGAGTGTGTGTGTGTGTGTGAGGGTGGGGGGAACAGTGTGTTTGTAATACTGCGTAATTTTTAGTGGTTTGAATTTTCTCAGGAAGGTTGCTTTAAACAACACACCTCCAAACCTACACAGGAAATGAAGCACATAGAGAAGAAAATGCATCCATGTTAAGAACATGGAGGGGAGGGAGGGAAGAGGCACCATAGCGAGATAACATATAGCTGATACAAGGGAAATGCGCTAGATTTGGAAGGATAGTTTTCTATTTTACCTGTGGGGCATTTTGGCTTTTGGAATAGGATGAGATAGGGAATGTGTTTTGATTAAAATATAAATCTTGACGCAAACCCTCACTAACTGGGAGCCAGATCCGTTTAAATGGAAGCTCAGCCAGTTAACCTATTGTGGCTTTTCACAATGTGATTGTTCTTGATTAGGCAATAAAAAAGCTTGCTTTTTGCTTTAACAATCACGGGTGTGTTGAAAATGACAGCATACGCGGCAACAATTTTAATCCCCAGACTTGTCAGTGCTTTATGCAAATTTTTGGAGGTTTAGCAGCGTTAGTTCTGTCTGGGCAGCAGCTAACAAACCAGACGTCCCACCAGAAAAAAAAAAAAAGAAAAAAAGACCATCTCCTCTTCTAATGCAGCCTGTATTTCAGTAAATGTGCATGACTCCTAAACGCATTTTTCCCATGGATATGCATCGAATGCTTTCTCTCTACTCCAACAGATCTTTTTTTCTCAGTCAAAGCTACATGTCCATGTAAATTTTTTTGCCTTATTTTCTCCCTTCATCAGCCCCTTATGCAGGGAAGGATAACCTCACCACACACACAATATCTATTTACAATGAGGGACTCTCTTGCAACTAACTTCCAGGTGTCTTTATTGTGTTTTTTAGTGACTAATACCAACACACACACATACACACAATCCGTCTGCCACATCTGGTGGGTGTGAATAAGCCCCATGGTATTGGTTCTCTTCGCTAACAGAGCAATACTGCAGTGAAAATGAATGAGACTGTACTGTAATTACCTATTCCTTTGTCTTTGCCTGACGCATGCGCTGGAGAGCAGGGTGTGGAGAGAGGGACAAGTCAGAAAGATCTCTCCATCATGAATCAAACTCATATCAGAGTCAATGGAACAAAGGCATCCAGAGATGTTGCAATATACACATGGAAGCCAGGATGTTTGTAGATTTTAATCTCCAGCACATTCCTCTCCCACGAGCTCAAATAATGTTTTAAAGAGCATACTATTTTGCTAGGATCTTAATTTTTTTTAGTGGAGAATTTAAAGAGTGAAAACATTACACACCCCTCCTATTCCATGTAATTTTTTTATCCCGATAACTACGCCATTGTTACACGAAGGAGAATTTTACTGGTTTGTTTTTTAATGGTACTACACCTGTGTTTTGGGCCGGGGCAACCTTCTTGCCTCCCAAATTTTGATCAAGAAAAAGGAACCATGAAAAATGAGGTTAGAGGTTTTGCAGAATTCGCTATCATTGCAATGTAAATCTTCTAGGAAAATGGCCTTTCAAGGTCTGTGCTGCAAATGGGGTAACCATGTTCGGCTGGCATGTCTCTCTATGTTCAGTTTCTTGTGGGAATTGCTGTCTGGCCAGCTCGCAGACAAAGGGGTATTATATAGCAACACTAATGAGGCAGATCCATTTGTGAGTCCTCGTGGCTGAAGACGATTAAGTGGGTTTAATTTATTTACTGCAGTTAAAATCCACGTTAACGATCTTGTTTTAAAAAAAGGGGGTGACATGCTGTGGGGGAGGGGGACACTTGCTGTGACAGATCCTACCGAGACTCCATCAAGAGGGAGACTCTCGTGGTTTTTAAGGCAGACTTCTAAAGCACGTCCCTCTTTTTTAGTGAGGTTTCCATGAGACATTTTCTCTCATTCAGATTGTCGCATCTTGACAGCTGATTTGGTATGTCTCTTTCCACTCTCCTCAGAACGCACCCTTGTCAAGGATTATGATGCAGGCTATGATTGTTTCCTGGTGGGAAACTCTTGAAGGTGGTGCAGATCTTGTTGGCTTTGTAAATTACGACTGTTTAGACTATGTGTTTACAGCTACAGAGCGAGTGGATCTGTATGATTAGCTTCTGCCAAAACGTGTTCTTTGTAGGCGATCTCCTCCTCCCCAAGCCGCAGTCATTCACCAGACCGATCTTGGCTGTGGATTTTATTACCTCTCCTCAAACCTCACTTCTAAGCACTGGCTGGAAATCTCACATTCCCAGGCCTTTTGTCCCCAGTGGATGATTACTTCGTACTCTTTATTATTGTCATTAAGGGCACTTGGGGGCTGGAGGAGGGGAGAGCAGACGCACTGTCCATTATCAGAGCCTTTGAATTTGACCGGAGCCTGTGTACGCCTTGGCGTACAGACGCATGCCAGACACAGTACCTGCAGGGCTGACCAGCCTTCAGACACGCAGACGATTTTTAGGCACAACTGCTTCCCCCCTCCCACCTCCTCCAACAAAAGCCTCACAGGAGAAGCAGCAGGAGGCTGGGGGCGTGGGTGGGGGGAGCTGCCAGTGAGGCTGCCGCGTCAGCTGCAGAGATGGAGTTTCCAATAGAAGTACCTCTATCAGTTGGTTCTGGTGCTTAATATAGAGTGGGAGAAGGAGGGAGGGAAATACAACAATAATGAATTAATACAACTGGCTTTAAAAGGAGGTGGGAGTAGGGAGGGAAAAAAGGAACAAAGGTTCTTGCATTTGCTGTGGCTCTATTGTTTCTTACAGGACAGGAACTTCCTATCAAGGAGATGCTTGACTTTATGGTCTTCCTCCCTGCTGGATTAGTGAATGAGCAGTCTGTGTATGTAGGGGTTTCAATTTCAGAGGGAGAATGTTAGCTACATTCCATGGTCTGGGGGAAAAAAAGAACCCAAAAAACCCATGCAGAGACAGGAAAAACATGGTGGTTCTTTCTCTTGGTGTGCCTTAATATATAAAACAGCTGATTGTGTAATTCAGGGAATTTGTTAGTACATAGCTGCTGGAACTGCACGCCACACAGCATTTTTGTATCTAACTGAACCGCTGAGAATATCATAATTGTATCCCATTAAAATAAAATCTAGCTTAAAATGTGACACTATTCAGTATTGGTTTTTGTGTGCAGTAATTTTTCTGCCTTTGCTTGTTTTTCTGTGGATTTAAACGTGTTTTGTTTAAACAGTGTGCCAGCAAGATAAGTTAAGAGAGATGTTATCCCTGTTAACTATTTCTGAAATGAAGATTTCAGTTTTTATCCTCCCACACACCTTGAAAATGTAACCCTGAAATTACATAAGGAGCATGATGTTATGAATTTTGAACCTTCCTAAATCTCCATGAAAATATTTGTGTATAATCACTTTTAAACATGAAGCCACTGGAATAAACTGTACTATCTAACTAATGCTTCATGTATTTGTCCTGTATTCCATTTGTGGATTTTCCCCAAATACAACTAGTCCTGAAAACCTGCAACAGAGTGTTCTGCATGCTAAACAACTTTTAGTCTGAAAAATACCGTTATGTGACTGTAAAAGAGCCATTTTTTTATTGGACACTTCTTTACTGAAAACACCAGTATTACAAAAACCTTTCCTGCAGAACTTCCCTATCTCAACTTATCTTTATCTCTTTAGCAAGATTACTTCTGGCTTAGTGACTAAATCAGCTGATGAGACAGTTATCAACTATTTATGCGGTTAAGACTAGCATACACTAATCAAACTTGCATTTCATAGGCCCAATGTAGATATGTAGGATATCTTTTGATCAGTGTAGTTTCATTGCTCTTTGGATGCTGAATCTTTTGACTTACCTAGAATATTTGTTCTTGTATCCAGTGTTATTACAGATGTATGAATTTATAGGTGTTAATACATATGAATTAGTAAATTAAATAACGTGAGAGAAGTAACATCTAAAAATGAGCTGCAGCACCAAATGACTTAGATTCTTTAATGTGCTGGAGACTACTCTGGTAACTGATGCAACGATCTTGGCTTTACTGGTCTTATCAGACAAAATTCCTTGGGATGTGCATAATGCTAGTTGCTCAGGTTTATTAGAAATCAGAAATGTCGGTGTTCATATTACATAATTAATCAGGAAAGCTATATTTTGAAGAAGAGTTAAGACAGGCTCCTAAATCCATACTCATTCTTGGGCATCCATTTGGCCTTGGGGAGCTGGATCTTGGTTTAGGTTTCCAGATACTACTGTAATTTCTTCTATACTTCCTAAATCTAAAGGCTAGATCTTAATTTCTCAAGCAGGAAAATGGGCAGTACTAATTGTTCCAATACAAAGAAGTGATATCTACTTAGCTTTGTCAAAATTATTCTCTCTCCCCTTCCTTGCACAAAGAAGAGAGAGAGGAGGGCCATAAAGGACCAAGACAGTTCCAAAGTGTAGATATGATGGAATAGTTTCTTCCTTGATCAGAATTTGAGAAACAGAATACTAAGGAAGAGACTCTGACAAGGAATAAGCCAAGAAATCAGTGTGAATAGGAGTGAGCCAACAACCAGAGAAGTCAAAGAAGTAATTGGTGAAAGCATTAAAGCCCTGAGAATAGAAACCATATGCAACATAATGGAAGCTTAATGAATTAGGAAATACTTTCAAGACAAAATATTTAAAAAGTTTCTTATGGAGAATGAAAAGAACTTAAGATTCATGTCTAGCCTACAGCATTTTAGCATCCTGCTAATCATAACTTTCTTGCTCAAAATAGTGATGCCAATTAAGCATCTTTTTTCAAAATGGAGAAATTTGGATAGTACAAACATGTACATGTTGGTTTTCTGATGTAAAACTCATAACAATTTTTAAAATTGAAACTGATTATATTTGGAGAAGTGTGTCACTATGCATATATGTAAAGGGATTTGTGTAATAATTGGTGATTCGGTAGATTTTGAGAATTGCCCTCTTCCCACAGGACGTCTATACATTTTTTTTTCAGCACATCAGTAGATATAAAGAGGACTAATTTTCAACCTGTGACATAGGCAGAATTTTCCTGAGAGCAAGATGTGTAGTAATTCCTACCTCAAATATGATTTAATGGACTTTAATTCTGGGGAAAGAGTTTTAATAACAAAATCCTTCTGATTTAGATTTGCCTTCTTATCTAAGTACTGTCTTCTGATCTGTTTGGTACACTGCTCTGCAAAATGGACTTAGCTAGCTTGCATACATATATTATCCAACTTTCTTCTAGGTTGCAGACTGCTGTGTATCTTCACCGTAACTGAAAGCCATATGGTACTGTCACTTACATGCTACATTGTTTGAATTTTAAGCTGGAACCATAAGTGTCACATGATTTGTGTGAGAATATTCTGCTGATCCCGGGATTTTTCATTTTAGTTGTGTCCACCACATAGGAAGTTGGATATCCTTTTGTAACTAAGTATATGTGAATTTCTCCTCTAGATATTCAGAGAACAGCACCCATTTGGTGCTGCGTACCATGGGCTCTGGCCAAGTGAGTTTCAGTATTAATTATTTATACGTATAGTCTCAAGGGACTCAGCACTAACACCGAAACTTTTAAATGTAATAAGATAATCAGATTTTCACCTCCCCTCTTCCCTCATTCTACAGGTATCTCCTTACAGAAGAATTACTGATAATGTGTTAGAATAACAACTATAGTGACTTTACTTGCTCTGAATAGGAGGTACTTTAATGCTCCACTGAAGCATAACTCTCAACTACTGGCAAAAGTCAAGTGGCTACAATATAAATCCTGTAAAGCTTCTTTAATGAGGATTAATTTTAATGGCAAAAACATGTGCCATCAGCACCAAGTGAAAAATAGAAGTTGCCTTATGTGAAAGTAGTAAATTCAGTGACTAATATCCAGGTTACATTTAAGTAAACCCTAAAATACTCAAAGGGAACACTCTTCTGGTTGCCTAAGGACTTATACCCTCACAGAAAGTTCAAAATTGACAGTTGTAACTCTTCCTTTTGACATGCCTCTGATGAAGCGGGTATTCACCCATGAAAGCTCATGCTCCAAAACGCCTGTTAGTCTATAAGGTGCCACAGGATTCTTTGCTGCTTTTACAGATCCATATTAACACGGCTACCCCTCTGATACTTTTCCTTTTATTTAATTGATGCCTTGATGGAAAAAAGTAGAAACAGGGGCCTATGTTCTACATTATATGTTGAAATTACTGACCAGTTTAGAATCAAATTAGTAGTCAAATAGCAAGGTGCAATATGTGATCACATTCTAGACAAAGCTAAAATGGCTACAGGGGCACAGAGAGCAAACAAAACAAATCTACAGACACAATAGACTAACAATAACAGGGCTGCTACACATCTCTCCTTACTATTGGACTACTTAGTAAATATGCAGAATGCGATCATCAACTGGGAGGTAGAAATGCAGAGCATTATGAATGGGTAGCCAGCATGCCAGAGACTGAAACCAAATCACAGCACCCTAATCCATCTCGTCTATCCCAGATACCCAAGAGTGCAAGAGATGTACTTCTTCAAACTCTCAGAAATAATAACACTTCCTCAAAGCAAAGAAGAGTATAATTGTGGGAGAAAGCACAATAGTATAGAGTAAATTGCTACTGAATGGGCAATGGACATTGACCAAAGAAGAGAGGACAAAGCCCAATTCGCTATTGTTATTAAGGGGTTTACTAGGCAGATGTCTGATGTACTGAGGAATTGCCCACAAATACCTCAAACAATTTTTTTTGTTTTTGTTTTGCTGACAGGAAAATGTATGCAACTATTGGCAGATGTGTGCGTTAGTTGATTATTGCTGTGAATGACTTATTTGCTCCATGCTTGTTCTGAGGGGAGCAAAATTACACTGGATAGGGAGGAAGGAGAGAATGGGCAGAGGGGAAAGCAATCCCTCTGGGATTCTCACCTTCTCCTAATGTGACTTAGGTAAATGGGGACGACCCAGTTAATAGCGGCTCTAACAGTATGGCTCTGTGTGCAGACTGAAGCTGGGAGGGTAGCGGCATCCTACTTAGAGCAGCATCAGTTAGTTCTGTGCATGCATTCAGATCAGAGCAGGCATGGCCCATGCTACCACTGCTGGGAATATGTGCCTGGCTGGGGCATGGGCTAGAGTTTCCTGTGGATCTCTGCTTTTTTTCTCTTTTTCTTCATGTCTGCCAGCTCACTGGGACGCATTTTCTGTTTTGCTTCAAAGACTGGAAATAAAGAGCCTGTCTCTTTACACAGCTACTTAGTCTCTGCCATAATCTAAGAGTGAGGATGAAGATGGGAGCATGCTGCTGACTAATCATTTGCAGTGTTCATGCAGTAACTCTGGCCGGGGCTGTTCTTTCAGAGGTTTCTTCACTACCGATGGTGAAAGGGTGGTGATGTGGTGTAGTGCTGCCTTACGGCATTCTCTCTTTCCCTGGCACATTGCAGAAGCCCTTCTATGATTCTGCACAGAAGCTGCTTGACTAGGTTTGTGGAGAGATGTCTTGGGGCAGTAAAGAGCAGGTCACTGGTCATATTCCACGTTCTCTGTGGACTGGCTAGATTTTGATGTCAGATTTAATGCAAATGTTAATGGCATTAACACTCTGTGTTCCCTCTGTAGTTTCTACTGAGCACCTCCAGGGGGCCTAGCCAATGGGACCATGGCACTTCCAGAGCCATGTTGCCAGAATGAAGAGCGTGCAGCTGAGCAGCTTGGAGATACAAGTCATCCATGTAAATGACTTATCTCTGTGGATTTGGTATTGTCCTTCCTGTGGATATGAGAGTCTGGGAGGCCTGGTCCCCTTCTCATGCCACATTCCTACTTCCAGAAAGATTTCTTCCTTATTAAAGGGGCAATTTACAGTTTAGAGACCTCAGTAGGATCACCCACAAACAACCTGGAATCTAGCTTGTGTGAATACATTACTTTACCTGTTTAATTCATTTGTATGTAGATGGCTTCCTATAAATGCTATCTCTTGCTTCTTAGGATGCTGGAGTTGAGGAACATCATATCATCTCAGAATAGAAAGCTGGAAGATCCAATTTTAAGCCCAGTTGCCCCACTTAATTGCACTGTCCCAATGAATAATATATTTTTCAGAACTGATGTCAGTAATTGCTGGCAGGCCCAGTCAAGTACTGTAGTTCACTAGAAGGTACTCAAGAGTTCTGTTAATAGAACATTGAATAAAGTCACTAGAATAGCTCCAGAAAATGAACAGCACAGTAGCTTTTTTTCATAGGCATTTGAGTAATTATTAGGTCATAGAAAGTTCAGCTGTCAATGCTCTTCTCTAGATGAGTCACTCACTGGCAAACAGGTATATAAACAAACTATTGATAGTTACAGAAAAAGAAGTGTGGAGTTCCTCATAGCAACTCAAACTTTGCTGAACAATGTACAGTATTGACAGAGTCCTTTAAGCTCTAAGCACTTGTGGTGACAGGTCGTTTCCCGCAGTTGGTAGCTTGTCTCCAAGTGCTCAAACTTCACGGCAGAACATTTAAAGGTATTTCTTTGTGTGAACTTCTCTTTTAACAGTACTGTCACCAAGCAATATAGCCAAGCACAAACATCTCCAGGTTAACAAATCACTAGACATTTTTGTAAGGTCTCTCTTGTATAGCTGCTATAAGAGCATTGGGGAGTTAGACTTGGCCCAAATGTTCCCCTCTTGTTTTGAGCCAATATGTGGAAGCAGCTCAAAAGTTGTAGGGGAAGGAGTGGAGTTTATATTGCATGTTCCTCCACAGCTGTTTGGAAATAACGT
The DNA here is from genome assembly GCF_003597395.2 of Chelonoidis abingdonii. Lineage (NCBI taxonomy): Eukaryota > Metazoa > Chordata > Testudines > Testudinidae > Chelonoidis > Chelonoidis abingdonii. The sequence continues at coordinate 142,096,193 of NC_133770.1, forward strand.
TGGTTATGTGGACCAACAAGTTGAATAGCCCTCTAGTCATCCTCCCTCAAAGGGAGAAAAAAAAAATCCCCCAAACAACCTGAATCCTGTAAAAGGACAGGAACTGTAATCCAGAGGAACTCCAGTAAAGAAATACAGAGGGAATCCCTGACAGTGTCTCCATAGGCTGATAATAGAAACGTTTCCTTCAGCAGCTTCCCCAAACTTTCTGTAAAAAGCTCTCTTTGGCATGAAAGCTCAGGCTTCCTCCTAGTTAAAGGATAATGTCTTTACTGGCAAAGTGTGTGCCAGAGTAAAGACATTTTTCATGCTTCAAAAATTTTTGTTCTGTGGTGATATGCCTTGGTCTTCCCACCCACCCAACTACCATACACTTTGTGGCAGAATGGTGATGTTTTTGTATATATGAAGACCAATGAATTTTTATTTTAAAATATTCATTGGTCTTCAACAAAACCTGGGTGCCCATGACTTTTTAAAACATTTGAAAAGTCTTGGTGGTTAACCCTACTACTAATAAAGAGCTTCATGAAGTCTCTAGCAACTATAAATTCTTCAAGAATGTGTAACCGACTCTCTAAACTCCATAAAACTAAACTTTAAGGAGCTTACAGCAGACATTTTATCAACATGCTGAGCAGAGCCCAACAGCAGTTCTGAAAGAAACTGATTGCCTCTGAGTGGTAAGGTTGTAAGTCTGCAGGCTTTGCTGGCAGAGCTTACAATGCCTGCTGGTGCAGCCCATCCTATGGCTCCCTGTGCAAGGTGCTGACCACCATGGATGTTACAAGGTACTCTGATTTTATCTACAGAGTTCCTTCCCAAAGTCTATACACACTATAGTGATCACAAGAGTAGGGCGGATAACTGATTTTTTTCAGTTTGTTGGCAATTTCAAAAATATCAAAACCAATTTGTTCTGGAACAGACCAAACACAAACATATTTTGAAAATTTTTGGCAAATTGAAAAGTTGAGAAATTCATTTCGTGTTGAACAAAACATTTTGTTCAGCTCAAAATGAAACCTTTTTCAAGCTTTTTTTTTTTCACATTTTTTTTAAAAAAAACTTTAATATAAAATTAAACAAAATTTCAAAATGAAAAGTTGTTTCATACCAAAAATCAAAATGTGTTTTCTTTTGAAAATGTCAAAGTGAAAAAGTATTGGATTTTTTTTTAAAATGAACAGTTCAGTGAAACTTACATGAATTCATGAAATATTCAGTGTCACCAAATCTGCTTTTTGTCTGGCTCTGTTGACCGTTTCAGAGTCCTTTCAACTCTTGCAGAGCTGGGCCTGTGGACCTTTTCCTGTTCATGTGATGCACTTTCTACAAATTAAAGAACCACATGTGCCAAAATAGGCTCAAGTTTTATTGTCTCCCCGCAAGGGTTGGGAGGAGGAGACAGCACCCAGCGGTTGTGAGGAATGTAATAAGATGTTGTTGTTTATAGTAAACAAAATGGACAGCTTTTCTTGTATAACATTAATATACTTGTATACCCATGTGACAGGCAGCGATATGGAATTAGAGCCGTTAGTTTATGGAACCTTAATTCTGATTTCATTTCTGCTCCAAACAAGAGTTGTTAGATCATAGTAGTAAGTGTGCGTGCGTTAACTTCTAACTCAAAATTCTCTAAGTTATAATATTGTCAATTTAAATGCTTTAAACTCTATTTAAGAGCAAGCTAACACTTCTAACAAAATGTAGAAATCTCTCACCTCTTCAATCAGCATAAAGGTTTCTGCATCTCTAATCTTTTAGAAGTTGAGGACATGTTAATTGTGAGTAATCCTTACTGATTGAAGATGTTCAGGGAACAGCATTTTGATTTTTTTCCTTCCCTTTCTAAAACTGATTTTGGTTTTTAGGGTAACTGGCTCATGCCTCAATGAAAAGTTGTGCGTGGTGGCTTGCCTATATTGACACTTTCTAATTTCCAGAACAATCAGACCTCTGATTTTTGTGGTGTATTAAACAAATTGCTGAAATAGTGCAATTAAACAATATCACGATGAATGGCAATTGCTTTCTAAAGTGCCTGTGTAGCGGGAACTGACGACATATTACAATGGGTATGGGTTGTTTGGCAGGCTTGTTCAGGGTGGCTATTAAGTAAAGGGCTCTCTCCTGTTTGCCTTGTATTGCTTGCACTAAAGCAGGTAGCACACTCTATTTGGATTTGTTTTAACTGCTTGAAACTGCCATCGTGCCTGATTAGAGTACAGTATCTATAGCTGATGGGTGACATTCGCATGACTGCTATGAGAATTCATTATGAATACTGTCTAGACAAATGCTGTGCTTGGGCCAAATTAATTCATAATGGCAAACTTGTACAGTTAACATTTCCCAGCTTCTTCTGATTGAGATAAATAAACTGAAGATAAAAAGCAAAATTCTGACTTCAGTTACAATCTTGCAACCACATTGGCTTCAGTGCAATTGTTCCCAAGCATAGCACTTGGTCCAGCATACTTGGCATTGTCTGCTGTGGTAAATCAGAGAGTCAGTAGCAATGTCGAATGAATACTTGCATCGTATAGTAAACCTGATGGTTAACAATTAAAAAAGAAATACTGTAAATGCTTTGGCAAACTTTAATTAAACCAGCTTTGTGATTCTGGTCCCTGATTTAATTAGCTGGGGAGGCAGTTAAATATAATCCTGTGATTCTGGACTACTTTAACTGGCTCCCCAGCTAGTTAAATCCATTTGCAGTTCCTAAGAGACTAAGCTGTCAACGTTAAATATCAAAGTTTAGAACACTTCCTAGCTAATTTTACTGCATGGTTGCCAGAAATGCAAATGTGCCACTTTTATCTTAAATATTGTTCTGTTTCATAATAAAAAGAACAATTTGCATCTAGCACTTCTTGTAAAAGTGTTGTACAAAAGGTGGTAGGTATTTTCCCTGTTCTCTGGGTGGAGAAACTGGCAAATAATTGTATTGCCAATTATTGACTCGTATTATGGCTTCCATCATTTGAGAGGATGCACACAGCCTTAAGACTTCCTAGTGTGGACTCTGCACAGAATAGGTTAAGCTCCAAATGTGAGGTAGATTCTGTGTCCCTCCCACATTCAATTTAATCAAATTTAACTGATTAATATGAGGTGTAAGGCAGTGCGAAAGGTAGAGAGTAATTTGTGAGAGAGTTCAAGTAAATCAAAATTATCTTTAAATTTGATTTATAAACTCTCTTGGTGGGATACAGACATTCCCCTATGATGGGCAAGAGACTCTGCTTTGCTAACAGCACTTTGCACCACCAGGAAAGCACAAAGGAATCTTAAATCTGTCCAAAATGAGCAGCTGAGGATTCCTCTGTTTTTGCTATTAAATATTCAAAATGTGTTATTTAGTTGTGATGGGACACAAGCCACATGAAACAGAAGTGTTGTCCTAATGCAGGAGCACGTAAATGTGTCTGATGCAAACACAGGGGTGACTTTGGTGTTTGAGAACTTTTGAGTTATCATCTTGCTCTAATGTTCACAGAACTTCAGGCACAATTGAAGAAAGCATGGGTGAAGCAAATCAACTTTACAAATTGAATGACCATCGGTAACATTTTCAAAAGCACATAGGCCCCATTTTCAAAAATTTCTGAGGCACTTAGGCCCCTAAGTCTCATGTCAAGTCCATGTAACTTAGTGTCTAAAGTCACTTAGGTGCCATTGAAAAATTTTACACCATCACACATTGGACCTCAGAATGAAGTCTAGTATTGTATACTTGTGCAGTGTTGACTTGAGAGGGCAAGAGTAGCATACACTGTAGCCTAAACTATAGGTTGCAGAAATGTATTCTTGGGATGGTCTGTAGAGCAACAAGAGAATTAAACGATATACAAAGATTTGCAACACATGGTTGGTCAAAATTAATAGCGTCATAAGAATAGCTTTGAAGATTGAGCCTTATACAGGTTTTGGCCAAGCTTAAAGAAATCCCCTGTTTGTGTTTTTAAATTGTTTGAACAGGCTCAACGCTTGGCAAAACAAACACTGTTTTCTGTGCAGGTAAGTGGCTGAAGTGATCTTTCCAGTTGCATACCACAGGCTAACCATGCTGCAGCTGCATAGCACTACACAATTGACAAAAATTGTAAATATTTTGACCCGGAAGTAGACCTGATATTTATTTAATTTCCGTACCTGACCTTGTTTGCTTACTGGAAATTTGCAGCATGCTCTTAAACATTTACAGGATTCACATGGTGTAAGAAAGCAAAGATTCTTGTGCATTTGCCAATGTCTTAGTTTCACTGAAGGTGGGAAGTGTTCACCTATATGCGAGTTTCTAACAACAAAAATATTAAACTGTCTAGTCTCTGAGCCATGAACAAAAGAGTTATGATAGGATTACTTCCATGGATTAGGGCTACAAATTTGACTGTAAAGATTGCATTCAGATCCATATGTATTGTGATAGACCCAGGCCAGTTGGGAACAGCAGAGTAGTAGAAGGGAGATATACTGGCGACTGGATAAGCAGTTTTCTGTTCCCTGAGTGACCAGAGCAGGGGCTGCTCCAAGCTAATGAGAACACCTGATTCCAATTAACCTGTTAAGAGTTAGGTGAGGCTGTTAAGCACCTGACTCTAATTAAGGCCCCTCTGATGCTATAAAAGGGCTCACTCCAGTCAGGCCAAAGGGAGCCAGAGAAGAGGAAGTGTGTGCAAGGAACTGGGAGCAAGAGGTGTGCAAGAAGCTGAGAGTGAGTAGGCATACTGCTGGAGGACTGAGAAATACAAGTGTTATCAGACATCAGGAGGAAAGTCCAGTGGTGAGGACAAAAAAGGTGTTGGGAGGAGGCCATGGGAAAGTAGCCCAGGGAGTTGTAGCTGTCATGCAGCTGTTACAAGAGACACTCTAGACAGCTACAGTCCACAGGGCCCTGGGCTGGAACTCAGAGCAGAGGGCGGGTCCAGGTTCCCCGCAAATCTCCCAACTCCTGATCAGACACAGGAGGAATTGACCTGGACTGTGGCTTCTACCAGAGGGGAAGGTCTCTGGGCTGTTTCCTGACCCACAGGGTGAATCTGTGAGGCGAGCAAATCCACCAATAAGCACAGGACCCACCAAGGTAGAGGAGGAACTTTGTCACAGTATGTGTGTCTGGGGTGGGGAGAGGGAAATAGAAGACACTATGGGCTTGACCCTGATTTTATTTATGTCATTGTAAGTTATGACTATTTCCTTTGAAGCCAGTTGAGTTATACCAGTATAAATAAGTGCAGATAAAATCAAAATGAGGTCTCAGAGCTACAGTTGAATTTTGGATGAATAGAAAGAAACTGTCTGAAATAGTCACTGGGCATGCTCAGTACTGATATGAGTACAAAATATGTTTGTTTGTTTGTAACCACAATATACAGACACTTGCAATAAAGCTAAAGGAAAAAGAAACTTGCTTATCTTCATCCAACACACTGATTCCTGAGAATCTTTCTCTTCTCCTTCCCCCAGAATATTTATTCTACTGGATTGACTCTTTGCACAAAAGGTTCCTACATTAACTTGTAACAAGACAGTCTCTAGTAGGTTCAAATGTACTAGCTCTGTTCATGGTCCTTCATTTATTCCAGTACACTAAATGCAAAGTCAAAGAAAAACTAATACAGTAGTAGTCCAATACCAATTCCACTGAATTTAGGGTCAGAAATCTTATTGATGACACCAGAAGCAAGGTTGGCTCCTTTATTTCTAGAGGACACCTATCTGTAGCAATGCAATTGTGCCATGATGGGCAGTTAGATCAGGAAAAGCCATAACTTAGAACAAAGCTGCTGTAGGACGGGATTCTTCTGATCAGTGGCAAAAGTCTCCTGCACCATGCCCACTCAGTCACATCCTAGTATTAGAGTTGAAGGCCCATATAACGGGTATAAAGGGGCTGTAGGGCACGCATTAAACCCCTTCCCCTCAAATACCCCAGTGCGTGGGCCTGTATACTAGGAACAGAGGCGATGGTGGTGTGTATTGAAGGAAGGGGAATGTATAGCAGGGAAGTAGGGGGTGTGGGCAGGGTAATCTGCATCCCTGCAATAGACTTCTGCACAGGGGCCATTGAAGCAGGGGTGTTTGTTTAGATTAGCCTCAGGGCTGCTCTGGCTTGCGCCTGGAGCTGCCTCAACCTCCTGTGACTAGAGTGGGTGACACTGTTTGCCTGAAACTTTTTCTGCTGAAAAATGCAGATTTGGGTTGACTGAAACAGTTCACAAAGCCATGTTGACTTCTGCTATTATTATTATTATCTAAGCAAACAGAAACGTTTTGACATTTCGGGAATAAATCATTTTGCTTTTTTTAGGCTACATTCACAAGGAAACTTAAATACCACTGACATTCATAAAATAAGGGTTGTGGTGGTAGTACCCTGTAGCCCAATGATTAGTGCACCTAGCTGGGGAAACCCAGGTTTGAATCCCAACTCTGGAGCCAGGAGCTTGGGCTCAGATTTGCCACCTGAGTGCCCTAACCATCAGACTGTCGGGTATTCTGGGATCAGCTGCTCTCAGTGTCTCCTGTTGAACCTATTCCACTTTGTATAAATATTCATTGGACCTGGAACCTGTCCTGTCCTGTCCAAGCCTATTGTCTGTCTCTCTGTCTCTTTCCCTTTGGATCAATAAATATTGAAGTATTTCATGCTTCAGTAGGAGCGATGGAAAGAGATCTGTCCCAGAATACCCAATATCCCACTGATCTGGGCACTCACCTGGAAGTGAGAGGAGTTCTGAGTTCAAATCCTTTCTCCAGAGTGGAGATTCAAACCTGGATTTCCCACATCCCAAGTGAGTGCCCAACACTTGGGTGATATGGTATAGCGAGGACACCATTTTGTGAATGCCAGGAGTTCCTAAATCTCCTTGGCAGTCCAGCACATTTTTATTTAAAAGGGGGGAAATGCCAAACAAAATAATTTTCCCCAAATGCTTTGATTTGCTTAAATTCTGAAAATATTTGGTTTCAGGTTTCCCGCCTTTCACCCAACTCCACCCCATTCCACTCAACTTCCAGAACTGCCAGTAAACTGAAAAATGAGTTAGTGGCACAGTTCTAACAGCAGCCACCCATCTGTCCATTTGTTGGCCTGAACAGTGGTGCAGCAAACGAATCTGGCCTGGGATGAACTGCCTGTGTGTTTGTAAGAAGTCCAATCAGGTTTTAGTAAGTGCTACTGGAGAGCTGTAGCACAAGCAACAGGAGTGTAGGGTGAAGTGCTAAAAATGCATGTCAGAATTGAATTCAGAGTTAACATGCCCTAGAAAATTTCTGCATTTCCCCAAGAAGTATTATGTGAATGCTGAAGATTAAACTCTAGAGCTAAGCAGCACTGGTTTGTCATAGGAAATGTCTGACATGTGTAACCCAGATATATTTGACATAATTGGTGTGCCCCTACCAGAGCCTTTTCTGCCAAGAGACAGGCCAATAAAAATAAACATGAACTTTAGAATCAACCCTGAAGTTTGTACTGAAGGATTAAAATGTACTTTCACCTGCAGCAGTCTAGAGAGTCCAGCATGATGTGACTAGCCACGTTCCACAGTTCCATTTTTGTGGAGGTTTTGGGACACAAGGCCTTGAAACTTGCAACACTGCACAATCCTTAAGGGCTAATGAGGATTTGTGGAAAACCAAAAGAGCCCAGCAGTATGACAGCTCATGGGATACAATTACTATGCAGTGAATTATTTTAAAATTGAATAATTCTAGTGGGTATTTGGTGGCTTCCCTTATAGCCCCAAGTCTTCCATACTTGTTCTCTGATCCAATGGGGGATTTTTGAGGGAGGCAAATTTGTCTAAAATCTCATTAACAGTTTTGAGTGTAGTAATGATATAAAAATACTTATTTTAAATTCTAACTTATTTATTTATTTTATTTATTAACAGAGCTATAGCCAAAAAAGCTTGAGATTGGAAATTTGGCAATGACATCATCTTAAAGGCTAATGGCTTTGCTTGGATTTGTAAATCAAATTCCTATCCAGGCATATATTTCCCTCACTCCCTCTTCAAAAATACCATGAATGTTTGAAAATAGCACGCTGAACATGCTCAGAAGATGTTTTCCCAATAAAATCTGTAGGTGTATCCTTAGCTATACTATGTATGTTTAGCTAAGAACTTGATACTGCTTCATTTTAAGTAAATGGCAAAACATGAGTTGAAGTCCTGCCTCCCCCTCCCCGCCCAAAAAAGTCTGTGGCCAGAATTTCACTCCGTTTCTAGAACTTCTAGGATTTTTTTTTTGGTAGTGTAATCCCTTTTTGGACTTAAAATGTTTATTTGAAAAAAGGTAACCTTAAAAACATTAAAGAACTTTTTATCAAAAACTTCCATTTCTTTTTTTTCAAATTGATGTTTAAAAAAATTAATTTTGAAATGACCTTGTGATGTTTAGTGTGTCCTAGTTACACTGTGGAGTTTTGAAAAATATTTCACTTAAAAAAAACTTACTTTGCAAATTAAAACCAATAAATGAAAACTTTCAGTAAAAAAGTTATGTTACAAAGACTAACACAATGAAAATGATTTCAAATGTTTGAATGTTTTTAGAAAACTGTCTTGATCAGCTCAGCTATTGACTTACCAAGAGTGCACTAAGGTTTCAAAGACCAAATTTGTAAGTCAAATGATAACTTGTTTCAGAAGATGAAGTATAGAGCTTGCTTATCTGCCGTAACTCTTGCTTTCCAATAGACATTAGCTTATTCAAAGTATACTGCTTGATAAAACTAAACAAAATCAGTGAGCAATAAATACACTATCTGCGTGCTGATACAAAGACAACATAGATGAACCAAATAATGTAACATACTCCTTAGTCTACATAAATCAGATTCATTATGAAAGATTCCAAAACTTTTACTAAAGAAGGGTCTGATTTTGAAAATATTGTTAAGCATAAGGCTTAGTAGTTCTGATTCACTCTGCTTAGAAGCATTTCTAGGATTGGTCCTAGATAAATTCAGGTATTACACAGCCACCCCTAGAATAAAATGTCAGCCATTTTGGTCCAGCAATACCATGCAAATCTCTCTTAAGAAGGGAAGTGAAGAATATTAGCTAGGCAGGATATAGTTACCTAAACTGAAGTCTGGCCATGGCACTGAGGCAATACCGGAACCCTTGTGAAACGTTCTACTCTGTTATGAGGCTGATCAAGCAATTACATGCTCATCTCTTGTAATAACTCATCAGTCATGTCTACCCTACAATGACACCCAGTGCTAGATCTCTTCTACATGTGTACAGAGACTAGATTTTTAAAAAATATTACTACTGCTGTAATTTTTGAGAAACCAGTTAGGAGCAAGCCTTTGAAGTCATTAAAATCCACTATCAGTGTTTCAAAACTAATAACAGCTGCATAATACAGACTATTGAATATCTTTATTCAGTTGTTTAAACTGAATAAAAACGTACTGTACATAATCCAGCTGTGAGTGTTGCATAGACGTATAATGCAGAATACATTGAATGTGTCTTCTCTAATTGTATTTAAATACTTTGAGTTAGTGAGTTTAGCTCTCTATAAATGGCTATACATTCTATGTTCTTAAAATGAGTCTGAACTTTTAAATTACTGAATACTTAAATTTTTTATCCATATGTTGACTTGAGAAATTGCAGGAGAGGGGTCTTGTTCTATCCAGCTCATTCATTATATTAAGACTTGGACAGCGTACAGGTCTTGTATAAATGAATGACATGAGCGATTTTCAATCTCTAATATAAATGTTGACTTCTCAGGAGCCAATTCTCTAATATGACTCACACATATGCAGTACTGTTATATCATATCATATAATGGCGTTTTAGGACTAGGACTCCAAATCACTTGAGGTGCTAGTCACTAATTGATAGTACTGCCTATTCATAAAACACACTGTGCTTGGCTCCCAAAGAATAAGGGAACTTAATCATGTTAATGGTACAGTGTAATTTTATATTCAGATAACAAGTACTGTATAGGTGAGCATATTTGTTTCCATTATGTATGTCAGGGATAGTAATCTATTAATAACAATGGTCTAAGATGAAATCAAAGTTTTGCGAATAATGTTTCAGGAGATTGTGATCAGATGGAGTAATCCAGTCTACTGCTCGATTAAGGCCACGTGAATGCCCTTTAGGTCTGAGCTCAGATGGTTAGCTTGAGCTGCAACCTGTGCCACAATGTCCACACTGCTATTTTTAGTGGGTGAGCTCGAACTAAGAGTTCAAGTTTGTCTACCCAGGCTGGGACACCTTTCAGGTGTAGTGTAGATGTATCCTTAAGGGCCTGATTCAAAACCTGAAATCAGTGGAAAAACTTCTATTGACATCAGTGGGATTTTGATCAGGCCCAAAGGGCTGCTATGGCTTATCATAGTAAGAAAGTTGAGTGAGTGAAAGGAGCCTTTTGTGAGAACTGGAAGAAACAGATTCTGTATTAATTTTGTATCAGAACTCCATTTTAATAGTATCTGGTCATAACAAAAATCTAGTGTGGATGTTAACAGTCCCCTGCACTCTTCTGAAAGGACAAACCTTTTTTTCTAAATTGCAACAAAGTGAGTTTCCAGTGTGGGTCAAATGCAAATCTTGTTTATGAAAAAGCCGCTAAAGACAACTTCATTTTTAATTTCAATGAAAGAGGCTCTTTGGTGACCTTTGAACGCACGCCAATGGAATCTTCCAGCACATGCCTCAGTCAACAACAAATGATTCAGTGAGGTGCTCTAACAAGGATTGATGTGTCCACCCAATTAGAGGGATATAAAGAGCTCTCCATTGAAATTCTGAGTTCATTTAGGTTGCTCCATCATTTCCACAAACTAATGCTGAAGCACTGCTTGAAGGATATTGTTGGCATTAACAACTGACTTGTGCGTTAATTCTTCCGTATAACAAGTGTTATTCTGTCCATGCTGAAACAGCTACTTTAAAAGAAAAATCTGAATATTGGAATGAAGCCAGCCATTACTCTCAACTAAAAGACTTAAGTACAAGAGCTTCTCTAAATATAGCATCACTATAAAAACATCTGAGAAGGCTCTTAAACTATAAACACCTATTTTCAGGTGTTTATAACTTCCAGAATTTACTTTTTGGAGACCAAGTTTTTCATACCAAAATTATGTGGTTTTGGTTTCTGTGCGTGGAATGCTCTTGGTACAATGAGGTTAACTCAAGTGGTCAGATGGAGCAATGCATGGAAACTTTTTCAAGAACTTTCAGACTGTTTCCTTTTTCTTTTGGAACATTTCTTCCATTTTCCATTTTAGCCCAAAGTGTTGACTTATATTGTTTCAGAATGAGTTTCCTCAAGCCATCTTAATATAAAATGAGAAACAAAGGCCATTTTCTCCAACTATAGAGAATATTTCCATTCCTGAACAAGCACACTATGTGTCTTTTGTAGAACAATATTTAAAGCAGTCATATGAGGAACATTAGGCAGGACATTACCAAAATACAACAAACCACACAGAGATCAGGTTACATTTTGTTGTTTCAGCCAGGTACTCAGTGGTGTGACTCCTACATTAGTGCCTGAAGTCTTGTAGACGCTATTTAAGCCTTCACTGTGACAAAATGTTGCAATTAAAGATGTACTGCCTTAACTACAGTTCCAGCAAAAGAAAAGTACATCATGTGCTGTACAGGGTGCACAGAAAGTTCAGAAATACATGACATTGGCATGTGTGTAGTTCTGTTTCCCAGACTACAAATGAAACACTAACTTGTGAAGCAAATAATCTAAATCTAACAGCAAACCATTACAATATAGCACACCAAAAGAAGAGCAGCTGATTTTCTTTTTACTTGTAAACCCCTGAGGAGCCAGCATACATGTAAGAGGATGGACCTGTTGGGTTGTAATGGGTAGATGTGTGGACTTCATCTCTGTAGAGAATGATTTAACTATTTCTGAGGGGGTTTTTTATGGGCAGCTCTTAATTATGATCGTCAGTGATTTAATTCAGATACAATTATAAATGTTTCATATGCGTAGCATTTTGCAGGACCGGCTAAGATAAAGTCTTTGACTATTTAAAAAAAAAGAATAAACACATTTTTCCTAAGAGAAAATCTAGCAAGTCTCTTCTGAACCTTTTTCTCATAATGTGTATTTGCTTTACAAGGGAAGAGGAAATTAATACTCCAAAACACATCATCAGCATTTAATGAAAGGCCCTGATATCTCATTCTGTTACTTACAGATTATAGAGAAGTTGAACACTTAAGTGATAAACTCCTGAGGGTTTAAATAGACCATCACTGGAGGCTTCCTTTGTGAAGCAACATGAAAACTAAACGTGAGATAAACGGAAAGAAAGATATACTGTAATGTATAGTCCTTACCTTTTCAGACTAGTAGTTCTAAATATATCATTGTGTTGGGGTATACAACCCCACATTGGGCTGGAAAGGGTTAAAGGACAGTACTGGGCCAAGGTAACCCTACACTTCCGGCCCTGCACATTATTAACTGGGCTGAAAAAGGGAGCAACCCAGCTTAGAATGGGGAGGCTGGAGTGGAGGGTTCCTGAGAAAGGGACCAGAGAAGCCTTCTTCAGGGAACAGCACTATATGCTGAGCATAGTTGGGGTTGATCATTTGGTTTCTTTTTCTTTTACCTTGTTTGGGACCAGAAGCTGAGGGAGGAAAGCAGCAGGAGGAGGTGACCCAGGGAGAGTAACTTAGAGGCCCCTTTAGAAGCTGAACATTTAGGGCCTTGGGTCAGATCTGGTGTAGCAGGCAGGCCTTGGCTCTCCTACCACTGCCCCAACTACTGGGTGGACACCAGTCACTAGGCTACCCAGCCCTCCAAGGACCCTATTGCAATTATACAATATAAAAACAATTCACTTTACTTAAAAAAAAGGGGATGGAGAGGGGGGCTAAGAACTGACATGTTTGAAGTAAGTTAATTGAAGCCAGCAATTGTAAAGCCTGATGTAGGCTTTCTCCTGAACAAGCTTAGCCTACTCTACTTGAATTGGCCTATTCTTGGTTTTTAAGTTGAACAGAAGACCATCATGTCAATGGATTCCCAATGTGTGAAATTATTTTTTTGTAACTTTTTTGTGTGTCCATTGTTTGTGGCGTTTTGGGTCACTGACCCACTCGCAATTCAATAGTATACAACTCAGAGGTCCAAAGTGTACATATCGGTCTTGAATCATTGGCCTTAAACTTATTTGCTGTTGTCTAGTCACAATCATGGTTGTCAAGTATGCCTGCATGCCAAAGCCTTGAGTATATAAATGAACCAATGTGTGTTTAATATTGAGGATTTTTTGTTTAAGGATTTGGCACAGGAAAATGCTGAAACTAAAATTCTGAATTAATTTCAGAAACATCATATTGAAGTGGTAACTGAAATATCATCTTTAAAGAATGAATAATTCTAATAGGATCAGATTAAACATTTGGTAGGGTGGAAGAACTGAGTTGGAATTTGTGAATCTGGTGCTACTTCTTTGCTCTTAACATTCATTTAGAAAATACTTACACTTAGAGGTCTTGTCTCTTTTATCTCTATATATTACTTGTTTGCATGTGTTAATTCCTATTGCATCACACCTTCCAGACCCTGAAGATAGAGTAATGAGTGCACTGTTACCTGGTAGGCATACAATTAAATGCCTTAACAATTGCAGAGTATCCTGGAACAAGCAGCTGCTCTTTTTAGTTGGCCAGTGCCACTTTGTCAACTGGATCTTTTTGAAATTCTCCTGTGGGTCAGTTAACCCCCTCGGTTTAATTTTTTTTTCTACTTATGGTTAATTATTTTCTAAATGAATACCTCAGAGCAGGAGTTTCAAATCCTCTATAGGATTTGGATTAGTCCCATGATTGGAGTTTTAATTTGTAAATGCCTTGTTTTTAAATATTTGGAGGAAACTTCTTTCATATACATTTAATTATGTGCTAGATCTTGGGCCAGACACAATGTGTAAGCTTGAATGTATAAAATAGAACTTAACCAATTTAGTTTCAGTGAGAGAATTCAGGCCTGAATTCTCTCAGTCCTACTCTGCTGCATGCAGAAGTTTATAATTTTTATATTTCAGTTTATGCTTCTAATATAAAATTCTAACCAGTAACTAGGCTCTAGGCATCATTTAATTCCACTTTGTCAATTACAGTCTCTTTTCCCAGAGCAGCTTTTGTTCCTCCAAGAGGACATTTACTGCAGCAGATCTCTCTTTTTGCACCTTGGCTTTCATTTTCCATCGGCAGGAGCAGGGCCACTCTACCTAGAGGCAAACTTGGCTGGCACTTTCTTCTTGAGGAAGTTGGGCCAAACCTGAATGGTGCTGTGATCCCATGCACCAGGTGTGACAGACCCAAACCAGTGGGGTACAGGAGTCTGGTAGAGGGCAAATATACAGGTCACTGGACGAGTAGTTTTCTGCTCCCTGAGTGACCAGAGCAGGAGCTGCACTAGAGTAATCAGGAACCTGCTAGAACCAATTAAGGCAGACAGGCTGATTAGATCACCTGCAGCCAATCAAGGCAGGCTAATCGGGGCACCTGGGTTTAAAAAGGAGTTCGTTCCAGTCAGGCAAAGGAGAGCCAGAGGAGAGGAAGTGCGTGTGAGGAGCTGGGAGCAAGAGGCACAAGGAGCTGAGAGTGAGAGGGTGTGCTGCTGGAGGAGTAAGGAGTACAAGCATTATCAGACACCAGTAGGAAGGTCCTGTGGTGAGGCTAAAGAAAGCGTTTGGAGGAGGCCATGGGGAAGTAGCCCAGGGAGTTGTAGCTGTCATGCAGCTGTTACAAGAGGCACTATAGACAGTTGCAATCCACAGGGCCCTGGGCTGGAATCCGGAGTAGAAGGTGGGCCCGGGTTGCCCCCAAACCTCCCAACTCCTGATCCGACACAGGAGGAGTTGACCCAGACTGTGGGGAAGATCACTGAGGTGAGCAAATCTGCCAATAAGCACAGGACCCACCAAGGTAGAAGAGGAACTTTGTCACACAGGATACAGTGCCACTGTGACTCATGACAGAGGGTTGACTGGATCAAACCTGAGTGAGTGGTGGTGTGACCTGGTGCTTGGTGCTCCCACTGCTACCATAACCACAGAACCAGCAGAAGGCTTGCTTGCCTCCCCAATCCTGAAAGTCTGACATGCCCCCATGTTTGAGGAACCTCCCTTCTCGGGATAAATAGAAAGGTGGCACACTGAAGTTTTGCTTAGGCAGCCTTTGGTCAGGAATGGCTGACACCATCAGGCATGCATACTCTTGCCATTTTCCTTTTTTTTAAACCAAACCCATTGCTGCAGTTGTCATGGTCAAGCAGGGTGGATTGATGGAAATCAAAATGATTTAAATAATCAATTTTAATCATGATTTAAATCAGGAAGCCAGAAACTTTTACATGGTGAATGATGCATTTTTTATTTACTAGATAATGAACTTGGTTTTTTTTGTGATTTATGTCAAGTTCTATTTGGATGGAAATTTAAATTCAATTAATGCACAAAATCAGGATTTTAATTTTTAAAAATTAAATAAAAGTACCTTAAATGAGCTGGATACATGAGGAAAAAAGGTTATCTAAACATGTTTGCATGTTATCTGTAGTTACTGAATTGAACTGATTGTTTCTGATCACCATGTCCTTCAAAATTTTCAAACTAGTAGATCTCATCCTTTCACACCTAGGTTTTTATTCACAGATTGGAAAAGGAAAATAATCTTTCCTGCTTTTTCAGCTCTCAGTTGGTTTTTCAACTTTCATTGAACTAGGCACTACACTGAATTAATTGAATAAACTATAATGAAAAAAATATTCTCTGCACATGCAGAACAGATTGATGTCAAAAGCTGATTTAGCACTTCAACGAACTCTGTTTTCAGGTGCTTAGCCAGTGACTGCCACCAGTTCAGTGGTTTGACTTTCTTTAAAACTTGGCAGCAAACGCATATTGCTTAATATTATTTTTGGATGTAATAGATTATAATAAATTTAGGCTTTAATAAAAGTTGTCAATTTCAAATTGGTTTATTCTTAAATAAGCCTACATTTAATTTAAATAAAACAAATCTGATTTAAATAAAAAATTAAAACTTATTTTAAAAATCATGTATCTTTTATCCACCTTGTTGTCTGGCACCAATAAGTTTTTCCTCAAAAACTTTGTCTGCAGTGAGTGGTTCGATCTTTCTTCAGACTTTGGATGCTTTTGACCATTTTTTGGTAAAGAAATTTATGTTTTTTTTTCTTTAAATGCACACAAAAAACTAGGGGGAAAAGAAAAATATAGAGCTATTAGAACGAAAAGACCCCAGCTTGATCAAAGCAGTTTGGATGGCTTCCTCAATATAAAATGGATGTAAGCTGTGTTTGTATCTTTAGCTTATCACTCTTCAACTCATTGCTGCCCACATAAGAAATCTAAATCAGAGATCTCAAGCTGGCAAACTTGCAGTGCGTACATTTTTCTGAAAAGTAACATGATGTTACAGAAACATGAGTAACCTAGCTGGTTGCTGACGGGGGGACAGTTTTTTAGCAAAGGTGCTGGTGCTTCATACTGTTGCTTCCTCATCAACACAGGCTTTGACTCTGCTAACACCACTCACCTCCAGCTATTGGCTACCCATTTCCTGATTGTTTGGGAGCTGATAGTTGATTAGGTTCTGCTCAGATCCCCTCCAGCAGTGGGCAAGGGTAGGGTACACCTCAGCCAAAGCAGATGAAGGAAGAAGAGCTGGGTGGCGTTCTGTACTGGCACGGTGGGCAGCCGGACCAGATTTGAGTGATGTTATGACCCAGCACGTGGACACCTGCTCCCAGTCTTGGGTTGCACTCCATGAGTTTTCATGAGATAATCATGAGTATGTGAGACAGGATTCAAATGCATGAATCTCACAACTCAGTTGTGAGACCTAAGGTGTTTGCTGACCGCACTTAGAAGTTGTAACCCATTATAAACCATTTGTCCCTTCTGTTAGAATATGGATTAGTGACCTAACATCCCAGGCTGAATCTTTGATCGGCACACAGTTCTTACAAAACCTTTCAGTTGAGAATTATTCTCCTATTGAGTGGCAGCTGTACCAAAGTCATAAACTGTCTTATCTGCTACTTAATTACATTGACCCACATCTATTAAATTTACAGGCTTCCATTTGGAAGTTGGAGCCAGAGTATGACAATAGTAGGGCAATGGAGCCTTAGTTTTGGGGACACTTTGAAAATATATAATGACTATTCCTGGAGTGGATTTGATGTTGTGGCATGCAAAAGAAGACTGTCCTACTAGCTCATGCTAAGTCAGTTCAAGCACTAATAATTGTATTTATTATAGTAGATCAAGAATGCCAAACACAAGCCTGGCTCTAGCTACTAAGTACTTCAATCTGGACTGGATTGCCAAGCAGTTATAAATTCTTTTTCTGGCTTACAGGCTGCTGTTGCATTGACTTTGCACTGCTGGAGGCAAGGCCATCTAGCATGTGACTGAGAGAAAGCCTAAACCTTTTCCCAAACAATTAATTCTGCTGGGAATGCACAACTCAGATGGAGAGGGAGCCTTCATTAATTTATTTCAAAGACTAGAAGATACAGTTTAAAGAGTAGACTTACTACAGAATGGAAGAAACATGCTCCTAGATCTGGCCAGCTACTAACTGCAGTGGAGCAAAAGTAGCAGTTGGCTTAAATAAGATTGGTGCGTTCACACTAGTGTGTGGCAATTTGTAGTTAAGATCTCTGGAGTTTCTCTTAGTTCTGTTTGTGTCTGAGTATAACAACTGATTTTTTTGACAAGCTCTTGTTTCTGGGCTGCTCAGAACTGATGATTTATTCACTTACTTTTGGTTATCTTACCACTGTTCTCTGCTTTGGAAACCAATCTACACAGGTGGTCTTCATCTTGAGAAGAAATAACCTTGTCATTCCCTTCTCCTAGCAGCCCTAATGAAGTCCAGGGCTGAAGTATTTTTCGCTTTCACACTTCTATTGGCAGGTGCTGACAATGTGGCTCACCAATGTAGAAATAGTTTGCTGCTGCCCCTACTTTTCTCCCTTTGGTATGACAAGTGTATGGGAAGGAAGCCTGTGTTCTTTTGCAATCTTGGATTGGTTTGTTCATTTCATGAGACTCTTAGCTACCAGGTCTGTCTGTGCCAATGCCAGAGCCAACCAAAGTGGAGCCAGGCGAGGTACTGAGAATTTAACTGAATTGTTTATATGACTGATTTTTAATTATGGAAGACTAAATTTTGTGGAACTATTTGGAAAAAAAAGTATTATTTATCACTTAGCTTGTTCCCTCTCCTTGGAGATCCTCATGGGAAAAGTTGCAAATATGCTACCAGTACTGAAGCTTACTTTCTCCCAGGATCCACTAAACACAGCTCACTAGCCTCTGAATCCTCCCTTTCTACTTCCTCATGCTTTCACAATGCAGTAAATCATGAAACGTCACTTGTATACTTGTTTAGAGACCGAATTAAACTTCATGATCTTCTGAAAAATACTTGTACATTTTTTTGCTACTGGCACTAGAATCCTCATTACTTGGGCTTTGACAAATATTTCCACTTTGCTTTGGGAGTCCACTTAGAAAGGTTAGGCACTTAGGAAGTATCATCTATATGTGTGGAAAGTTGTAATGTGCACCAAATGTAGTTGATATAAAAGCATCTCATCTAGTATAGTTCAAGAGTAACATGCCACTTTAACTTGTCAAGAGTCCTTGGTGATTGTGTGTTTGAAGATGTGTAGGAGCTGTAGAAATGTGACTTTACTGGTCCATTCCTTAAACAGATATGTATGTACTTCAGTACTTGCATAGTAGTACAACATTAGGATTAATGATTACCAAACGACCTACATGAGTCTTATTCTGTTAGCCCAGCACTTTTTAAGAGAGGTCTAAAACAGGTTTTTGCAAAGTGTTAGAGCTTGTGTATTAAGGCTGTTTATGAACATAAAACTGGTTGAGTTAAATGAAATGTCCAGGATATCAACCTGTTTGGGCCTTCTACGAAATTATTTAAATCTAAAATCTAGTGGTGTCCCCAAGTTTTGAAATTTTTTTTTAACTTGCATTTATATTTTTTCCTCTCACTATGTAGTGAATATTATCAGTTTGAACTTCCTTTACCACTTTTCAATTAGCTTGTACACAGCTACATAGCAGAAACCACAAATGTACAGTAAGATTACTTCATTGGCATCCTATTGCTTGCACTGACCCAATACTACATTATCTTTCTGCACAGGCATTTGGCTGTGAATCTCACCTCTTTATGAACTATGTTCTGGGGAATGAACAAGAGGTAGCCATGTTGTAATGCTAAGAAAAACAGCAATTTAAAATGTTTTTGTCTCTAAAACATTCCTCGCTCTCAGTCTGATTATTCTGATTATCTTCTTGAAAACAGGTTGAAGGTCAGACTATGGTGCTATTGTTTGTTCATTTATTTTAACTTTGACTATCCCTTAACTCCTTGGTGCTTGAAATCACATGGCCACCTTAAAAAGCCCTTCAGAATTTCACTTATGTGCAAACTTGAAAGATAACATTCCTACCTTCCTGCATAACAGGATCCTTGTGTAAATTATAAGGTTAGGCAGACTTGGAATGGGAGACAACTGGAAGTTGTCTATTTTGTCAAAATAAGAGGGGATGAATAACAGGCATAGCCAAGGCAGGTACTCTCTCTTTTACTGAAAACACTTGTGTGTTTTAATTCAAACAAGGTCATGTTAACGTGCAAGTTCTGATTGTAGGGAAATACTGAGTTCTTGGGAATTATTACGCTTCAGGTTATAAATTATCTGAATCACAACCAATACTAATTTGCAATCTTGTCCTCATCCTCTTTGCAGGACAAAAAAACTTCACACAGACTGAACCTAGGGTATCTTCTCACGTAGAGCTGGTACATCCAGAACAACAATGTGATGCATAGTTGGGGCCTGATCCAAAGTCCATTGAAGTCAACAGGAAAACTCCTGTTGACTCTAATGTCCCCTTGGTGAGAGGGAAGATTGTACAGTCACTGCCTATGCTATACCTGTTCTGTGCAGGAACAGAAGACTTCATTCTTTGGTGATGTCAAGTGAACATCTTTTGCAAGTATTAAAAATTCATGTATGAACCTTTCATGTATCCACATAACCCAAACTTAGCAATGACAATGCAATTGTTAAACATTTGTGCCACACATGGGTTTATGAGCTTGCATAAACTGTTGTGTTAGTAATATTTCAATATATACAGTTAAGTTCTGCTATCTTCCTGGAATGTCATAAGGATACTTCTGAGAGTTCTTTTTTTTTTTTAACTGAGGATTTGTTTTTAAACACATTAAACTTTTCTTCGAATTACTACTAATTTGTGTTTACAGACTAATTTGAAATCCTACCTCAGTTCTATAATATGTAGAGATTAAGGTGTGGTTTAATCTATTTATTGTTAAGGTGAGAACTGAACACTCAAGTGATCTACTGATTTTTTTTTAAACAGTTATATTTGATTTGAGGATGTAATTTGGTTGTTCATGAAAAATAGGTTATTTGTCAATATCCTCAACAGCTGAATTTTAGGCCCTGATCCTGCAACATCTTGGGCAGGGCAGACTCCCTTTGAAGTCAATAGTATTATGGTATGGTCTGGTATTTATGTTGCAGGACTAAAGATCTTAAGAACCAGGCTAAATCTTATTGAAACTTATAGACTCCTATTGACTACAGTAGAAACTGGATTGGGGCCCTAAATCAGAATCCATTACAGTAGGTTGAACTTTACGCTGGTCAACAGCAGTAAGATTATATAGAAACTGTACTTTTGGCTAGCCAAACATCCAATTAGCTGACTCACAACATATTGAAGATCAAAAGGCTCTATACTTGAGACAGTGTATTCTGTGTTTGGTGAAATATTTGAGGCTTATTTTGCTCTCTTAGTCACTGTTGAAAATAAGTATATTTGAAGTGAGGAACACAAAATTGCCACTAAAAATTGCAAATATTCTGAGAAGCATTATCTGGGAATGATTTTGGGGAGAGAGTATGGGAAAAAGGGGGAAACATCCATGGATATAAGGAGGGTTGATTGACCCCCTGCCTCCCAAAAAAGTGGGGGGTGTATTGTGTGGTAGTTATTTCTGCTGCAGCTTGATTGACTTAGTTACCCAGCCCAGTGAGGAAAATAAAAACAGCAAATCTGTCAGGAATAGCCTTTAGCGAGAAGCACTACTGCTCATTTGGATTGGAATTGGAATGATGGGACCTGAAAAAGAACCTGGACTACCAGAAGCCACAGGCCTATAGCCTGTTGGTAATCACCTCTCCATCCATGAAACAACAGCCCTCCCTTGTAAACAAAGCATAGTCAATCTCCAGTTCATGTTGAAAGAGAAATCATAGGAATAGGCAATTTGTATACTCCATAAGGGAGTGAGTGGATATGTAAGAGGAGGGGCTGGTTTTCTATTATATTACTGTAGTTAGAAAAGGTGGGATTATTAATCCTTTAGAAAAATTTCACTTAAGCAAAATACCTAAATTTATCTTTCTCGGTAAATTGCGGGAAAATACAGTTTACTATATTGTGAATCTTTAAGTCGACACGGATGTTGGTTTTCCTTGTTGCTATGGGCACAGTGCTAATGGATGCTGCAAAAAGATCAGAAACATCAGTGTTTGATTTGAGTCCTTTTCTAGACGCCTGACACCATGTCCACTGAGAACTTGTCTCTGGCGCCTGAAGCTCTAAGACACTTTTAAGATTGTCTCACTGGTACAGACTCCTTCCCAAAACAAGTCAGTCCCTTTCCCCTGTATGCTTGGTCTTTCATCCAAATGCCAACAGAGCTCTGTCCATAATGGCTTTCTTGGTTACCATTTCTTGGCTTGGCTAAATAAAATGCAGTTATAGAACTTGCGAAACAAAACAAAAATGGAATGATCAGAAATAGCTTTACTATTACAGCTTAATATGATCTTCATGCTATCAGAAAATTTTGTCACAGAGTGACATAGACTCTCACATATTACAGTGGCAAAGACCATGTAGCTCCCTGGACAGAGTGGATTAACAAAATAAATCCTAAAAACAAATGCTTCTGTTCCTTTATTTCTTGCAGTTGCCAGTTAGCTTTTTGGAAGTGATGGAGCTGGAAGAAGAAAATACTTCCTAAATATGTAATGTTCAAACTCAATGGTAAATATATATACAAGTGCTTGAAAGTTAACTCTTTGTCTAAATATAAAGAGAAATGCCCAGTTTACTATAAAAAGTCTTGTCCGCATAAAATTTAAACTTTGACTGTTAAATATAAGTTGATGTTTAGATGGTGTCCTGCATTATACTATTGGTGTCTCAAATACACTATACTGTGCATTGCTGTCTCTCCCTCCCTCAAGAACTGTGGTAAGACAAAATGTATGTTTTATGAGACTATCCTCAAAGGAACAATCTTAAATAAACATGGTGTGTGTGGGGGAGAGAAGTAACACACTTTGATAGAGTAAAATTTAACATATCAAGAACCATGAGACAGGTGAAGTATGCAGCTGGTGTTTATGATATTATTGTTTACAAAATGAGCGGCTCAGACCTTCCCATAACAATCTATAAACAACTCACTGAAGAGAACAGGAGGACACAGGATAACCAGAGTCCATTCTTAGCATGCTCATGAATTATGGACAAAATACTCCATTAGGAAAGAGCTATGGAATGGGATTATACACTTACCTCCTGTGAAAAGAAGATCTAACTCATAATCTTCAATTTGGGTAGGAATTTTAGTAGAGATTAACCCAAAGCAAGATCACAAATATATTGACAACCTACTCTTCCTGTTTTGGTGGGGAGAATGGTTGGGTTTGAATTGCCAGAACTAAATCCAGCTGGATGATATTTGGGTGTGGGTCAGATCCATAACCAGAAACATCCTGTTTCCTGGGAAATAAATGTTTGCAGCTATCATCCATAAAGTCTGATATGCTGTTCCTTGTTTCTGAATATAGTC
The DNA here is from genome assembly GCF_003597395.2 of Chelonoidis abingdonii. Lineage (NCBI taxonomy): Eukaryota > Metazoa > Chordata > Testudines > Testudinidae > Chelonoidis > Chelonoidis abingdonii. The sequence continues at coordinate 142,119,211 of NC_133770.1, forward strand.
TACAGCAAAAAGGATTTCTTATTAAAAATCTCCAAGGATACAGGATCCCTATAATCTTGCAAGACCTCCACTAATTGTCTACAGCTGCAGAAATTAAACACTGCACCCAAAACTGCAACAATGTTGACATGGATTTTTCCTCCAAAATTACAGTGAAGGCCTTAATAAGATGAGCTGAAAATCAGCTGAGGAAGGAGGGAAGCGAGCACTCAGATGGGGCCTCAACCTATGACAGTAACACCAGCTTGTGGCCTAGTGTCTCAAGCAGTGTACATTGGCAGAGAGGGGAAGATGTTTGCATTGATACATTTCTTTTCTTTTTCTTCCAATCATACCATTGAGGATGGGGAAGTGCAGTTTGCCCATAAACTGCTGGGTTATTGTGGGGTGCCCAAAAGACTAGTGTGCTGAACAGAGCTGGTTGGAACATTTTCAATAAAATTTCATCTAAACTTACATCCCCACAAAAAACATTTATCTGTCTTGATAGCCTTCATTGGGAAGAAGTTTTTGGATCCAGGGTTCTTTGGTAATTTCTGATGGGAAAGAGAGAGACTGTCTCACACACACCCTGATGGTTGGGGCACTATACTGGGTGTGGGAAAACCAAGTCCTTTGTCTAATTTGCAGCAAAGTTTTTCATCCCAAATCCATCAGAGTAGGGACTTGAACCTGGATCAGCCTCAGCCCAAGCTAGTTCCTGAACCATCAGGCTATCAGCACGTTTTCACCAAGGTGACAGTCTGGAACCCCTCCCAGTTTCCCAAATTGAAAAGTTCATGTTTTAGTATAGGATTCTTAGAGGCCCACTGAGTACTCCCCATCAGTCAGAAAAGGTAGTTAATGGCTCAGCACGTTAGCTAACTATTGCATATGTTATCTCTTAGGAATCGAAACGCCACCATAGGAGCAAGGGGCTGTCATTACCTGTCCTGTTAAAGCCTCTCAAATAGATGGCTGTGAGTTTTCATGTACACTAGTGCTCCTCTTAGTCAGACTGCCCTTAATGAACAAACTAGAAATATCAGGCCAGATCTCAGATGGAGGAAATCGTAATCAACATTATGATACACACCAGCTGGAAATCTGGCCCATTATGTTCCTCCAGTGAAAAATCAGAGAGCACCTTCTGGGTTCTAGGTCACATTGGGTACTTGACCAAATGGTAAGGGAGGAATAGATGAGATTATCTTGGTTAAGTATTTGGAGCAGAATTCTCTTCCATCTATATACCTCCAAAGATAGTACAAAAGGCTTGCACTGATGAGCTGTTAGCAAGATTCTTCAACTCTAACTCTTACAAACAAGTTTTTCTAAAACTGTCCTTGGCAATGCATAGCAGCAGCTATACTCTAAGCCAGCTATGTTTAAACGGTGGGATTAATTTTTCTGACATATGGAATGTTGGAGGTGCAGGTGTGAGAACATAACAAAGCAGTGAAGCAGGAAATACTAATAGATGGGAAAGTATCAGAAGTTCTCTGGCTGATTCTAAAATCCTGCACACTTCTGATTTGTACATTTGTCAATAAATGTGAGCTGTACATGAAATGGAAGGATATTTTGAGCCAAAATGTGATTATGGCAAGTGTAGTGAACAAGGGAAAACTGTGGCTTTAATCAAGAATGCATATTGCATAAGGGTTGCTGGTCTACACATAGTTCTTGTACTCCTTTAAGCGTAGAAACCTATATAAAACTAACCCAGTGTAACCATCTAGTGTCAACACAGTTATGCTAGTGGAAAGGTGTAGTATAGTATAGTATTTTGGTACAGTATAGTATTTCAGTAAAGTTAATCTCAGATGCTCTTTAAAAAACAAACAAAAAAAGTTCTCGAACAATGGCTGTGTTGCCAAATTATTGGTCTAAAGTAATTAAATTTATGCCTAAGGTTATTTAATTTAAATGCTATGGATGAAATTAAGGCTGAGAATTTTAAAAATGATGTAAAGGATTTTTATACCCATTTTCCATTAACTCTGGGAGATCTGATGGCAACGGGTTATTCTAATCCCTTAGGCAGCTTTGAAAATCTAAACCCGATGGCATAATATTGTTAGTTATGCCATTGCCATTAACAGAAGGAGTGAACATGCATACTCTAGCTTCCCATGAACTCCGCTACAAACTCCGCTGCACCTAGATGTCTTTTTTGCAGGTACTTGTTCTAATGTAATTGATGCCACCCCACTGCCAATAAATGTAATTCAACAGCCAACCTTCTTAAAGAGGCAGATTAGTGTATTTATTGTTGCCAGTGCTGAAACAAATATGTTAAGACTGCAAAGTGCTTTTCCCCAACACCGGAAGTGCTACTGGTTAGTCTACAAGATAATAATGCCTTAATGTTTAAACTTGTATGTTTCTCATCCAACTATTTTGATTGTAAGCTGTCCAGGTTAGGGAACTGCTTTTCTGTGTGTTTGTGCAGCGCCTAGCACAATGAAGCCATTATTCCACCTGGCTCCATGGATGGCGGGTACTCTTCATGTACTGAACTCCCACACAATAGGGAGGTGCGCTCTGCCTTTGTGGGCTGCATATAACTTATCTGTGTGTGAGGAGGGAGATGAGCAGGCCTACTAGCTGCATTTCACTCCTACCTCCAGAAACCAATGGAGAACCCACTTAGGCTGTGTCTACGCTACACACCACTTTTGGTGGCATATAGGGTGCATGTCCAGGGCCGGATTAACTTTTTGTGGGCCCAACATGAAACATATTTGTGGGGCAAGGTGCAAGGGGGCAGGAGGGTCAGTCTCCAGAGTGAAGGGCGGGCTGGGGGCAACGAGACACAGCATGGCAGGAGCAGCCCCGCTCTGTGCAGCCCAGCAGGGGGGCACTGTTTACAAACCTGCAGTTGCCAGACGTACACTGGCCTGCCCAGCCCTGTGCTGCCAGCCCCTTCCCCTTGAGGAGGGGCCCGCAGCACACTGCCCCCCTGCCCAGTGCCCCCACCCTTATGCCCAGTGCCCCCTTGCCTAGAGACCTCCACCACAGATCTCTATGCCCAGCCCCCACCCCTCCTAGACACCTGCCCCGCTGGCCTCCCACCACAACTGCACAGCACCCTGCACAACACACCGCTTGCTCTGTGCCCCTTGCCCATAGACCTCCCCACTGCCCACCACCTTCCTCACAGTCCCACCATCACAGCTGCACAGCACCCCATGTTCCTGAGAGGATTCTGCACCAAAAAATTAAAAATTCTGTGCACAATATTTTAAAATCCTGTAAATTTTATTTGTTAATAAATAAATGTGGAGACACCAACATGGCAGTGGGTGCATGGAGGTAGGAGATTACCCCAAGACATGGACTTGGCAGTGAGGTTTCACCCAACCCTGACACAGTGCAAGGGCCAGGCCTGGCCCAGAAACATTCTGGGGCCCTATCTCCCTGTGCCAGGTGCACCAGGTGTGGCTGAGCAGGCTCAGCCCGGCAGCAGGATCCAAGTGCAGAGGGACTTAGTGTGGGGGGATCCAGCCAGATGGGGGTAAGAGAGTTCTCTATGGGGCAATATGGGTGCGGCTCAGTGGGAGATCTGGATGCACAGCAACTCATTGGGGGGGTTCCAGGTTTAGGGGCAATGAGACTCTTCAGGGGATCCAGGTGAAGGTGTTTGAGGCTCAGTGGTGGGGAGTCTAGGTGCAGGGGAGGTGGCATTCATTTGGGTGGGGGTCCAGGTGCATGTGGTTGGGGCTCAGTGGGGGTGTGTGTGTGGTGGGGCTCAGTGAGGTGGTACAGATGCAGGGGAGGTGGGGCTTGTTGGGGTGAGGGTTCGATGGGTCTGCTTAACAGGGGGGCCCCAACTTCTGCTAAGGGGATGCTGCATGCTGCAGCATCCCCAAGCCAGCTTCCCCTATCCCATGCCCCTTCCCCACTGCTCTATCTCCTCCCCAGTCTTGGGGGGTAGGGGGAAACTTCCCCCCAGCATGAGCCACTGGAGCGGAGCGGGCTGGGGTTGCTCCACTTCCTGCTGCCCAGTGAGTGCATAGCTCGGGGAGGGGTGAGCTTGTGAGGGAAGGAGTAGGGGCCGAGCAGGGGTGGGGGCGGAGCAAGGGCGGCTCATCTGGCTTGGGGATCGGGCTGGCCAGGACCCCTTCTGACTCTGGGCCTGGCACCATGGTAAACTCAGTACTGCACATATCTAAACATGTCAGTGGAAAGCAAACTGTGTCCATGCTGTGGTGTGTAGCTACGCATGTCAGTGAAAGGCTCTGGCAGAGGGAGGCAGCAGGGAAAGGCTTCAGCAGCTCTCTGCTGCCACCCCCATGCCAGGGTCTTTCCCTTCTGCTGGACCCTTTCCCTCTGGTAGGGGAAGGCTCTAGCCGCAGGGAGCTGGTGAAGCCTTTCCCTCCTGCTGGAGCCTTTTTGTGCAGGGGCGAGGCAGTAGCACTGTAACTGGGGAGATGCAGCTTGGGTGAGTAGAGAGAGACACGTAGGGCATGTACTTGGGTACATACCCACACTCTTCAGGCATGTCTTTACTCACCTAAGCTGTGCCTCACTGTCTACACTGCTACTTAAACCCTGGCAGGGAGGCTACCCGCCTACATACTCGATATGCCGCTGAAAGAAGCATGCAGTATAGATGTAGCCTAAGACAAATAAAACCTTTGGTTTTCCCTCTCATGTAGAACCTCTGGTCTCAATTTCCCACTGCCCTGTACTTTTATGTAGGGATTTATGCCAGTGCAAAGAGAATATAGAATTATATTGTTTGGTGCGGACAGAAGAGAATCAGACTTTTCATATGCTGTGAGTTACACAGAAAGCATCAGTGGTGAGGGGAGACCATTACTGGCATGGCTTAGAGCTGTGATTATTGGGGGAGGGGAGGGGGAAATGGTTGGGGATGGGGCTTTAGGAAGTCACAAGGAAACATATATCTGCAGGCCCTCTGTAGGCATGGGTGTGGCCTCTAGTGGAGATGGAGATGAGAGGAGGTCTTAGCAGAGCTCAGGGCTGAACTTCCACCTGCTCTGTGTGAGGCACAAGATGGAATGACCTGTCGAAAACTCCACAAGGAAGACCTCATTGGATTTTCCTTCCTCAGGTCCTTTCCCTATATTTTTGCCATGAGAGGGGTGATCTGGCTTGTGACAGTGTTTGATATATAAAAAGAGATGGGATATAGCCCTTCTAGGAATGTTCTCCAGAGACTAGGCTCTCTTCCCCCCCAAAACAACCAACAAACAAACACAACCCCCCAAATGAGACCAAAACCATACAAAACTCTACTGCGGCACTACTCTCAGTTTTTAAGTCACCCTCTGTTTAGCAACCAAGTGGCTTCTACAAAAATCAGTGGTGTCTGAAAGCCTTGGTGGGCTGCAAAGATGTAACTTTGACTTAATGCTTAGAAAACCACCGAACAATGAAAATGACAGTGCTTTTGGCATAAAACCCCCAGAAATATCCGTGCTAATCTAATATGACTTATCTGACATTAAATAATTACACATTGAATTCAATTTCTGTTGAGTATCTTGCAAAATAGAATTTCAGTTTCTAGAAGCATATTGATCAATGCACATTCATCCTTCACAATAGAATAGCCACAGCACCAGTATACAGTCTTAGTTTAGCCTCTGTTCAGAACTTCTTTTTAGTTTTGTAACCCAGCACCATCAATTTTTTTTTCCTTCAAGTTCAACACACATGATTTTCTTGGCAACCAATCCTCTTCTAGTGTCCAGCTGTGACCCCAAATGACTTAATATGCTTGACATCCGAAACACAATGCTGTAGGTAACAGAGCCAGAATGCTTCAATAGACAAGTGTAAAACAGAAAACTGTGGGAAAAGTAGAAAGTAGACAATATGAGTTCAATCATCTAACCAAACTATGCAAAAAATCCACTGGTTTCTTTACAAACATGAAACTCCCGCTAGGTTCTTAAGCCTGTGGGATGGGCTATTTTTCTTATGGGGGTGGAGGAAATAAACTCAGGCAAAAGTGGTTTTGGTTGTATTTTGATTTCAGAGTGTAGTTGAAACTTCAAATCTGAGTGGGAGTGGGGGTTGCTTGAGAATACAGAAACCCATATAGACCTATAATACTCTTTTAAGAACTTAAGTATCTGATAAGGATTAGTCCTGCTTAGCTTTGTGGAGACCTGCTAATAATTCGTGAAGAATGAATACATAACTCAAGCTTGAATATGTCGATGCACTAAGTTTGAGGAAATGGCTTAGTGTCCATTGTTTCAGTATGGAATAAATGTTTTACTCTGTGATTGGAAGTTCTGCCTATAAAGCGGAATAAATAGTCTTTAGGAGTGATAATACCTCACCTTTGTGAAAGGATGGGTGATGAGATATGGAACCTTGCAAACAGTGCTTAATTTGCAATGAAAGAGGTGCTGGGGCTCAAGCAATTTGGTGCTGGGGCTCAAGCAATTTTTTTGCTTTCTGAACTGACGCGGCAAATCTAGAAGTGTCGGTAATTGGTAATCCTGGCTGGTTAGGGTGTAGCTGGAAAGTACACAGCCAATAGTTCTTAGGATATTTGTGATACACCCTATTGCTCTCAGCCCATTCCTGATCAGCAGGTGTGTAGATAAAAACTGGCATGTTTCAATTTCTAAACAGAGGGGCCAAGGACTCTGCATGGGAATGCAGAATTAACTTTGTTCTACTCCTAAGGTGAGTAGCATCAGGTCAGATTTGAGGCAAAATGGCAGGATAGCTTGAGGAAGCTTGCTGCGCCATTCCCATACTGAATTTGCTCTGTAGAGAGGGAACAAAGTTTTCAGTCCAGTAGCTTTATTTCCTTCTTACAAAATTTAAATGCCCTTCAGATAATGGAAAACGTTCTTTCCTGGTAAATCTAATCTCAGCTGTGGTCTTGTATTTCCATTGATTAAAATACAAAATGTGTCTGACAAAAGCTACTCTCCATCAGCCCCTAATCCTTTTTATTAGCAGATCTACCAATCGGTCAGGCATGTTATATGAAGGAGGATCGGGCTTTGTTTCTCTAGTTCAGCCCAGTATTTATTTTCCATGAGAAAGTTCCGACTGTAAATGAAGTCAGGTTTTTAATTTTACCATCTGATGGCACTGTAGTATTCCACACACTGTGATTTATATCTCTGGAAGGTCAGATGTGATGTGGCCTCATAGTGAAGGCTTTAGTTACACGTACTTTTTAAACAATTACTCTGAATTTGTATGTCTGATAACACTTTGCAGCATATTGCTGAGATGTTTGCTGAGGCAGTGTTGTAATTCACAATGTTTGTCTGAAATATGCACCCTGGTTCTACAATGGGAAAGTAACCCTCTAGAGTTGTAAAACTTGTTTTCTTTGGCTATTAGCTTGCAGGGAGCAGATCTTGGTTTTCATCTAGGTACAGCATTTTGGTATTTGAGTCTTCTCATCAGAGCGTATCTCCAATAACTGAGGATCCTGAACAGTATCTGTGATATGACATGTTGGTATGCAATACCCTGGTGACCTTTTGGTAAATTTGTTAAATCTAGAGTTTAGTAAAGCAAAACCAAATATAGTGTCTTTGAACTGGTATTCCTAATTCACAGGCCGTAATTCAATTACCCAACCTGACACATCAAGTCTTCTGGGTCTCCTTGTGCCTCTGTTGGCCTCAGCCAGCTTCCTTATTAGGCTGATTGGAAGGGGATGTCACTGACAGAACCCAAGCCAGTAATCCACTCCGGACTCATCCTATCCTGAGAGCAGAGTCTATTGTCCTCCCATTTTCTGAACTAGGGACGCTGGCCCTCAGCCCTGTAAAGCTACTCTGTGTGGGCAGATCTCAGTGAAATCAATGGGGCTCTGCCTGTGCAGATGTCCCTCCCCTACATGCTGCTTAAAATAGTGGACACTGTCAATTCCAAAGCATCCAACCTTGAACAAAATACTGGGGGCTTATTCTAAGGTCCCAGTTAAAATTCAGTCATCTAAATTTTGAATCATCACCCTTTGAAACAGTTCCCTTAAAATGACAGAATTGCATCCTTTTGTCACCGATTACTGAAATGTATGTTTAGCATTGCTAACAACATTTACTATTTGAGTTAAGCAATGCAATTATTCTTAACAGTGTCCTTTTGTAAAGGCTGTATTTCAGCTTTGCAATATTAACTGTATAACCAGTAAGGCGGGTGGGAAGAACTGTACCGATCATGGCTAAAATTTTCAAAAGGACTTAAATCCTAAAGATTTTGGCACACAAGTCTTTGGGACTTAGACTAAATAGTGACTGAAGTGCTTTTGAAATTTCCCCACTATATAAATAAAAATGAGTACTTCAAAAAACAAATGAATCTTTCCTCTCTTCCTTCCGTGGAAGAAACCTGCTCTCTGTTGCAGCATTGTGATAACACATTGATTTATACATTAGTTACTTAGGGAAGAGGATAATACATAATACAAACATGCCATTTAGAAGTGGCAACAGTACTCTGAACAGATTTCAGAACTTTTTTTTTTCTAATCTAGACAACAGAAAGCAGTTACTTGTAGCAAAACAGATTTGCTGATTAACTAATAATTGAAGTGTAATCAGGTTGGGGAAGAAGTGGAGTTGAATGTCTGGAACAAACTGTCAAAATGGCCTACGAAGCAGCTAATTTCAAGTTCCCATAGATTCAATTGTGGTTCCTTTATGCTCCATAACTAATTAACATGACAGTAAATTTCAAATGATTAATGTATTAGAATGCTCTAAGAAAACTAAAGAGCAACAGAAAGTGCAAGTGAACAATGAAAGGCATATAGTAACAGACTCTTAAAAACTCAGAAGACTGATGGATGAGAATGAATTATGTATGCAATCTTGCAGTCATTTACAATAACTAGTTAGTTGATTACCTTATCAATGTCACAAAAGTGAAGGATGGTAAGACTCAATTGGTGTTCTCTGCTCCCAACAGAGACTTCTTAAGAATCTCTGATTCAAGACTAAAAAATTCATATCTTTCTAGAAATTATAGTCACTTGAGGGTGATGTCTTTTTAAGATCTGCTCATGTTAATTTGAAGATGAAAAATTGGTAAGCGTGTTCTTTCTTTAGGCTAGCATCAGCGACATTGGCAGCCTCTCTCACCTTCCACACTTTGAACATATCACGTACAGGGCACTTCAGCTTCCTTTTTCTCCATTTGCATCCCTTCTTTGTGGCCTTATTCAGCGGTTCTTTGTCAGGCTTGTTTCTACTGACTAGGAATGATACCAGCTACATCTGACTCTTAAATGCAGAGGTTAATTAATTCTTTAGCTTGCTTCATTTTACTTGGTGCTCATCTCAAGAGAAACAGAGGCATATGTAGTCTATACATATGGATTCTAAATAGTTGACTAGTTACTTAGCACATTATTTGAGCTTTGCAATATTCTACTGAATGACAGGTTAGTAGTGATAGTATCTCTGTGTAAAAACATTAATATATCCAATTCACTTTTTATGAAGGTTCCACGTTTTGTTCCTCTCCCCATATGCATGCAGCATTGCCAACCCTAAGCATTCAAAAATTAGTCACAGCTCCAAGAATCATGAGTAGCTTAAAAATCATGAGACTTCAACTGAAAAAAAACACTATATATTTGTTTTCTGTTTTTTTTTTAACCTTTTAAGGTTCCTGATTTCAAAGTTTTCTCTGCAACTATAAGGTCTAGAAATGAAAGCTGAGATTGTTTTGTAATGACTCCTGGAGCTGGTCTTTAAGAAAAACTCCAGATATCATGAAACTTGTGATAAAATCCTGTGGTGACATTGTGCATGTGTTTTTAATATAACCACAGAGTTTACATGGAACTGAACACCACAGTTATAATACAAGCTGATTTGCAGTCTGAACTCCATGTTCTCACTTACTCAAGAATCTCTACAAATTCTTTTTGATATGCACGACATTTTCCATGCTTGTCTCTGACTTTTTCATCCATGTTTATAAGTTTCCCTCAGTTTTTAAAAAAATCTACTCTTTTTTTAATCTTTTGCACTTACATAACACAGATGGATGTGTGACAAAGTGGGGCTGTTCTTAATGTTTCCTCTGAATACTGTATAGGTGCCTCAGTTTCTGGCTGACACTCTGTCTCCTGGCAATTAATGGCCTATGCCCTTCCCCCCTGCAAGGAGATGCTAAAGATGTGGGAGAACAAAGAGGTCAGCTGATCACTTGGCCTGGAAAAGGAACTCAGCAGAGAAGAAGGGGAGGGGCTGGAGGGGGTTTCAGTTTGGAGCTGGCTGGGGACGGGAAGTGAGGGCCAATGGGGTTGTCTGGCTTGGTGGGCCCCAGAATGGACCCGGCTGAGGGATCCTGTTCTCAGTACCTACAAGCTCTGTTTTAGACCGTGTTCCTATCATCTAATAAACCTTTGGTTTACTGGCTGGCTAAGAGTCATGTCTGACTGCGATGTGGGGGTGCATACAGGACCCTCTGGCTTCCCCAGGACCCCGCCTGGGCAGACTCGCTGTGGGAAGCGCACTGAGGGGCATATGCTGAATGCTCCAAGGTCAGACCCAGGAAGGTGAAGCCGTGTGAGCTTCTTGCCCTGAAGACAGTCTGTTCCAAGGGAGAGGAGGCTCCCAAAAGTCCTGACTGTCTTTGTGGGGAGCAGTTCAAAAGCATTGCCCAGGGACTCCGTGACAGGCTGAACCTGGAAATTTGACCTGCAAATAGTACTTATTTTTGAAGCCTATTCAAATTTTAAAAAAGAATTTGACTGTCTAGCTGGCAACTGGAAAGTAAGTTCTGAATATGCTCAATAAACACTTAGGATGGGATTTTCAAAAGCATTTTGTTGGACTAACTCTGCTCCCATTGACTTTAATGGGAGTAGAGTTAGGCCAAAGTTGTGTGATTTTGAAAATCTTATCCCTGATGTTTTTTTCTGAACAGAGTCCAAACAAGAAATGCATTTCTTGAGTTTTTTAAACTATGTAAATTTAAGTTTGCAGTAACTGTCTTTGTAGTCATACAGAAATACCCGCTACTTGTATGTAAAAAGAAATATATTTCATGTCAAAACTTCAGGCCCAATTTTCATAGAATCATAGAAGTAGGAGTGGAAGGAACCTTGAGAGGTCAATTAGTGCAGTCCCCTGCTCTCGTTGAAGGACTATGTAATGACAAGACCATTCCTGGTAGATGTTTGTCTAACCTGTTCTTAGAAACTTTAGTGATGGAGATTCAACAACGCCCTTAGGCAATATAGTTCAGTGCTTAACCACCCTGACAGTTAGGAAGTTTTTTCGTAATGTCCAACCAAAACCTCCCTTGCTGCAACTTAAGCCCCTTGCTTCTTGACCTATCCTCAGAGGTTAAGGAAAACAATTTTTCTCCTCCTCCTTGTAACAACCTTTTATGTACTTGAAAACTGTTATCATGTCTCCCCTCAGCTTTCTCTTCTCCAGACTAAACAAACCCAATTTCTTCAATCTTTCCTCATAGGTGATGTTATTTAGACCTTAAATCATTTTTGTTGCTCTCCTCTGGACTTTCTCGAATTTGTCCATATTTTTCTTGAAATGTGGTGCCCAGAACTGTACACTGTACTCCAGATGAGGCCTAATCAGTGTGGAGTAGAGCAGAAGAATTACTTCTTGTGTCATGCTTACAACACTTCTACTTTTATATAAAAGTCAAAGGGGAAGAAGAGACTTAGAGGTTCCCTAAGTTGACCCTGGGGTTAGAGCTGAATAGATCTCAGAAAGTTCATTTGAAACTTCACAGCTGCAGGCTGTGAAAGCATAGGCCTTTATAACTGGTGGCTGTTCATATTTAACTGCTTGGGAGTTGGGGTTTCCAGGCAAGATTTGCTGCTTTCCAGCTCTACCAGTACTATTCTCTAATTCAATATATATGGACTGCTCACTTACATACAGGTCAAAGCTTTTTAAAATGGATACTCAAATTGGGAGTGGAGAGAGTATGTGAAAACATACAGTAACATTCCTGCTGCTCCTTAAAGCAATTTATCCAGGTTCCCAGCGTTGAGCCAGTGCATTACAAATCAACAGAGCCAGAAGCGTACCCAGAAGCCTCCCGCAAGCCTAAGAAAGATACCAGAAAAACTCCACTAGCCATCACCTACAGTCCTCTGCTAAAACCTCTCCAATGCATCATCAGTGATCTACAACGCATCCTGGACAACAACCCCTCACTTTCACAGGCCTTGGATGGCAGGCCAGTCCTTGCCCACAGACAACCCACCAACCTTAAGCATATTCTCACCAGCAACCACACACCGTACCATAGTAACTCTAACTAAGGAACCAATCCATGCAACAAACCTCGATGCCAACTCTGCCCACATATCTACACCAGCGACACCATCACAGGACCTAACCAGATCAGCCACAACATCACCGGTTCATTCACCTGCACGTCCACCAAATGATAAATATATGCCATCATTGGTGCCAGCAACAATGCACTTCATGCCATATACATTGGACCAAAGGAACACGTCCCTACGTAAAGGATAAATGGTCACAAATCAGATATTAGGAATGGCAATATACAAAAACCTGTAGGAGAACACTTTAATCTCCCTGGGCATACAACAGCAGATTTAAAAGTAGCCATCCTGCAGCAAAAACACTTCAGGACCAGACTTCAAAGAGAAACTGCTGAGCTTCAGTTGATTTGCAAATTTGACACCGTCAGCTCAGGATTAAACAAAGACTGTGAATGGCTAGCCAACTACAAAAGCAGTTTCTCCTCCCTTTGTGTTCACACCTCAACTGCTAGAAGAGGGCCTCATCCTACCCGACTGAATTAACCTCGTTATCTCTAGACTGGTTCTTGCCTCCATATATATACCTGCCTCTGGAAATTTCCACTGCATTCATCTGACAAAGTGCGCATTCACCCACGAAAGCTTATGCTCCAATAAATCTGTTAGTCTATAAGGTGCCACAGGACTCTTTGTCGCTTTTTACAGATCCAGACTAATGCAGCTACCTCTCTGATACTTGGCATTGCAACAGAAATTTCAGTTCCTTGTTCTATAGCTACATGGTGAAGCATCTCTTCTAGCAGCCATGTGGCATATCCACAGCAATGCTACATTGATTGCTTTGGATATATAATTCACTTGCTGATCCCTCCACATGAGTTGAGATGTTGAAGGCTGTCCAAGCAATGAAAACTAACCAGTCTTCTCATCCTGATGTCATTCCAGCTGAAGTTTTCAAACACAGAGGAAATTTTCTCATTGACAAACTTTTTGAATTCTTCTCACATGCCTGGCTTCAAGAAATCATACCACGACAACTGATAGATGCCAACATTGTCACTATCTATAAGCGCAAAGGCTCAAAAAGCTATTGTGATAATTACTGCAGCATGTCCTTGCTCTCTGTGGCCAGTAGGATTCTTGCACAGATCCTCTTGAACCAGCTCCTGGCCCAAATCAGAGTTACAGGGCAACTTTTGTGCTTAGTGGAGCATTGCTAACGTAATTTAATCACTGGACAATTACAGGGAAAATGTCACAAATAGCATCAAACTTTGTAATTGTGTTTCTTGATCTAACCAAGCTTTGAACATGGTCAACTGCACTGCCCTCTGGAAATTGCTTGCTAAATTTGGGTGTCCATACCAATTTATTAACATCGCTCAGCAATTGCACAAAGGCATAGTTGGCAGTGTTAGTGTCGAATGGTGATCTAGCACATCCATTTCCAATCACGAATGGGGTGAAGTAAGGATGTGTCCTCACTCCTAGCCTTTTTGGTCTATTCTTCACTACAATGCCAGAGGAAATCTCTCCATGGCTCTTCAAATGACGTCTTTATATGCTTTTGCACTGGCAAGCTTTTTAATCTTTCTCAACTACGTGTAAATACCAAGGTGATCGAAGTGTTGATCTACACTGATGGTTTCCTGTTGGTAGCACACTCTGAAGCAGCACTGAAGATATTACTAATTGCTTTGCTGGGACAGCTTGTAACTTTTCCTTACCATCAGTTGAACAAAAATGGAGGCTTTGTACCAGCCAGCTTCTCAACAACCTTAGCAAGATCTATCAAAATGTTTGGAAGTTACCACATTCCAAGCAGTCAAACTGTTTCCTTATCTTGGCAGCATGTAAAACAATGAAATGACAATCACTTACGAAGTAGACATGTGAATTAAGAAAGCCAGCACTGCATATGGTCCCCTTTATCACCAAATCTGGAAGCAATACCAAATCTGCCTATAAACAAAAATCAAAGCATATAATGCTGTTATTTCACAACCACAGAGCAATGCTGTGAGAACATGGACCTGTTATCAATGACACATTAAAAGGTGTGATAGTTTCGATGTGTGACACCTACAACTGCTGGCATCAAATGGCGGGACCAGGAGTCCAACACGGAAATCTTGGCCAAAGCTGGTTCAGTCAGTATTGAGATTCATTTGATTTGATTTGCTCGGACATGTAATTCATATGCCCGAGACCTGCCTGTCCAAACAAATTCTATATTCCAAATTAAGTTCTGGCAACTGTAAGCATGGAGGGCAGATGAAATGCTTCAAAGATACCCTGAAACAAAAGCTGCACAAGACAAATATTTCTAATTTGATCTTTGAGCAACTGATAATTGATCATATTGCCCAGTGCCGCGCTGTAAGGGTGAGTGTCCATGACTTTGCACACAGCTGTTCTTCTCAGTTGGAAGTGCAGCGCCAGGTAAGGAAATAACATGCAGCTTAAGCAACACAACCAGGCAAATGACTGTGGTCAGTGCAGTCAATGTTGTAGTTCTCAGATTGGTCTCTGGAGCTGTGCAAAGACCCATTAGTACAAACCGTGACTGTTGTTGATGTTGTTGTCCTTGAAATCGGGGTGACTGGTGTTGCATTGCTGCATCTGTACTGTTGAGATTTTAATTACATAAATGGAGGAAAGTTTAAAACTTCTGGTTTACAAAATGATTCTGCCTTATTGCAAGTATGGAGTAGCTACAACTCAACACCTTATGCAGGAGAAAAGCTGCTATATATATAACTTTGAATTTCCTAACTTGTGTGATTTATAACATTTGTGTTGATCTGGAATTTAAAAAAGAAGGAATCTTGAAGCACTTCTGAACTTCTTCATACAACTCTGCCTGTATTCAAATGATTGTTCTGAAACAAATGCTTTTTAATAGTGTTGTGAACTTCTACAGGTATAAACATCCATACAGCATAGCACTGTTCACAACCTCTCAAACTGATTCCTGGAAACATAAGGAAAGCAGCTTACTGTGGATGTGTCATAGTTTATTCTCAAACATTCAGAACTTCATATCTGATCAAAATCACTTCAGCCTCCTTATGTCCATAGTCCTCAGTAAGGGCTAGTGGAATGTAACAACAGTTTGACTTATCCACTTGAGCTTTCTTAATTTGTGAAAACATCCCCCATTTCTAGTGTAGAACTAAAAGCTGACAGAAATGTGTGTATTTGCAGTTTTAAACTGAAATTTGCATGCGCAGGTTTGCCTGTGGGCCAAGAACAAGAACGAAAAAGCTGAACTCCAAAGGCAACTTTACAGAAGCATCTGAAAACCTTGAGCTGTGATGTGTCTCTATATTGTGACTTGCATCATTAATGCAATATTACTAGCATGGAAAGTGCTTAATTAGATTTTATCATGACTAGAGTAAATATGATTGCTAAATATGCACAGTAATAATAAATCAATGCAACTATAATATTTGGATTGTAAGTAGCACATTACATTGTTCCTAGACCCTTTCTCAGAGAACATGGTGCTTGCATCGACAGCTATGCATACTCCATACAGAGGTGTTCTCGGAAGTGGGATCAAAATGTGCAACTTTTAACTCTATGTGGTGTGGTTAGAAAACAAGGGATTTTTTTAATGAATAGAATTATGTGGGTCTTTCAGATAGGAACAGGTTTTTTTTTTGGTTTTTTTTTAAAAGTCAGTATCTCATATATAACAGTTCTCATGAGTTACCTGCCTTTGTAAAGTACTTTGAAAGCAAGTAACACTATAGGGAAACTGAGGCACACAGAGGTGAGGCGACCTGCCAAATGTTGATGCAGGTCAGTGATGGAGTTGGGAATAGAACCTAGGCTCTTGAATCCCCCTTCAGTGCTCTGTTTGGATCAGTGCTTAAAAGCAGAAAGTAATAGGGGACCCATAATGAGGACTGGGAAATCCTGTTTACTAATTTGAATTGTGGTAGCCCCTGGAGGTTACAGTAAGGGAATAGAGCCCTATTATATTGGTACTGCGTGTATATATGCACACACTGGAAAGATGGTTCCTGCCCCAAATGTGGGTGGAGGAGTGGATAGAGGAGGTGGGGAATTGAGCTGAGATAGGTTTGAACTGTGAAGAAGCCAAGGGGAGAGTAATTGGATTCTGACAACCCCCCTGAGGATGGGGGTGAAAGTAGAAATAGGGACTTACTGGTATGGGGCTAGGTTGGGGCCAGCTCTGGCCCCTGGAAGGGGCAGGGCCTTGGGCGGAAGGGCTAGGGATACAGGGGGTCAGAGCCAGCCCCGGCCCACCCTGTACTGGTAAGTGCCCTTCCCCTCCCCCGCCGGGGTAGCAGTGGCAGCTGGGGACTCAGGCAGCAGTTTAAAGGGCCCAGGGCTCAGCCACTGCTTTGGCCCCAGCCCTTTAAATAGCCCCTGGAGCCCTGGGGTAGCAGTGGAAGGACTCCGGCAGCTATTTAAAGGGCCCAGGGCAGTAGAGGCAGCAGGAGCCCCAGCCCTTCAAATAACTCCTGGAGCCCCGCTGCCGCTACTCCAGGGCTCTGGCAACAGGGCTCTGGCGGCAATTTAAAGGGCCTGGGGCTCCAGTCGCTGCTGGGAGCCCCAGGCCCTTTAAATTGCCGTCTAGGGAAGCCGGGCTGCCCCAGTACAGCGCACCGGCTCTTGCCAGTATGCCGTTCCGGGGCATACCGGCTTACTTTCACCTCTGCCTGAGGATCATCAAAGTAGAAATCCCTGTGCCCACCCAATCCCTCTAGCTCCCCATTTACATGGCTATGCACCCCAGGGCTGCTTGGTGATGATTTGAGAAGGATAAATAGGAATGTGGTATGGAGTAGAGTGGGGAGCAGGGTTGTGAGGTGGTGCATGGGGAAGAATTGGGGCTTAAGTTGCAAAGGTGGTAAGTGAAGAGGAACTCTGATATAATGAAGCAGAGGTCACAGCAGGCATCTACAGGCAAACCATAGGGCTCACGCACAGTCCTCACATACAAATCTTCTACTGCCCAATCTCATTCCTTCCCCTCCACCTGCCCATTGTCCCTCTGAGAAGTGGCAGG
This sequence comes from Chelonoidis abingdonii, assembly GCF_003597395.2. Lineage (NCBI taxonomy): Eukaryota > Metazoa > Chordata > Testudines > Testudinidae > Chelonoidis > Chelonoidis abingdonii. The sequence continues at coordinate 142,136,478 of NC_133770.1, forward strand.
CGAGAATGGGAGTAGATGATGGAACTTGATGGTGACTTTGGTAGTCTTGGCTTAATGCAGTTGGATTATCCTGAATAAGGGGAATAACTCCCAATGCATCTAATTTTAGCACTTCAAAAGTAGTTTATGCCCAATAGTTATTTAGGGGTGGGGGAAGGGCAGAGAGAGATTTTTTGAGTTTGAGGATTGTGATGGTTTAGTTAGTAACCCCTCTAAAGCAATATGAGGAAACAAGACAAATTTTCCAAAAAGAAATATTTTAAAATCTTTCTGCTGAAAAAGTTAGAAGCTGTTGTCCTAGCAGGATTAAAATTGTCCTATGAAGAGTTAGTGAGCCAAATGTGGAGAGTAATGCAATCACTTAAATACAAGGGATTTTTGTCCTGCTTTAAATGCAAATTGCACAGCACTATGGAGTTACTGCCAATGCCTCCATGATTAGAAACACCCTTCTTAGAATCTCTAAGTAGTACATGGGACAAATGCAAATTATGTGTTTGGGTAAGGGGGCTTCTAAAATGGTCCTGTTTCTCATTCTTATAAATTGGCTCACTTCTTTAATTTGCACTGAAGCAGTTTGAGGCTATTAGGCATCCACATTTGGAAATATTGGCTCAGCTTTTTGTGGAAAGTGTTGATCTCAGTGCTTAAACTGGATGTAAATAGGGTGACCATGTTTTCCCAAAAGGAAAATGAGATACCCGCAGCACTCCACCTCCCCCTCTGCAGGGTCCGTCCCAGCCCTCCTTGCCTCCCACCCACAGGGCTGGGCTGAGGTCCCCCCAACCTGCCCCGGCACATGGGCTGCCTGAGGCCACTCTTCCCCTCCCCCCGTCACATATGGGGCTGGCCCAAGCCCTTCCTGCCTCCTGCTCATGTGGGACTAGCCTGAGATTCCCCTCCCCACTCGCACCTGGGGACAGCCCAAGCTCACCCGTCCACCTGCACCTCTCTTCCCCCTCATGATCCTGGTCCAAGCCCCCCCACTGCCTGCCTGTGCACAGGGCTGGTCCTCCAAGCCCCTTCCCACCCTGCTGCCCACCCATGTGCAGTGAAAATGCTGCTCGCAGCCTGATTCCCCTGCCAGAAGGCTAGAGGAGCCCCTCTGCCCAGAGGAGAAGGGATCCTCCTGTTGGGCTTAGCAGGGACCCCCTTTCCAGAGGGCTGCCCCAGGCGCTGGGCAGGAGGCATATGAGGTGTGTGGAGGGTGGGGAGCACACCATGCCCCGGCTACTCACCTGTGCAAGGTGGGAACTGGTGGGGATGTAGTGGGGGTGCTGCCCAGAGTGGAGGGGGGGGACAGGAGGAGCAGTGGGAGTGTGTGTGGGGCAGTGCTCTTGCTGTCCATCCCTGCTGCTGCTGTCACTGGAGGAGGCGGCAAGGAAAACTCTGGTGTGGGCATGTGCTGGGGGAACCAAAGGGGGAGGGCAGGGCTGCATGCTGCCCACCGCTGCTGGCTCGGTACCACGATCCCTTCACAGTATCTCCCTGCCCGTCAGCCCGGCCCCAACTGTTTCTGCGCCCCTGCAGGCAGCAACTGAATTTTGGATGTCCAGTCACTGTTTCTGACCAGACACTGTCAGGTGCCCTTTTCGACTGCACTTTTCACTTGAAAAGGACACCAGACAACCCTACACACACCTATACCCCTCTCTCACACATGGGGGGCTGGGGGGTGACTGGCCGATTGAACCCTCCCTGACTGGTGCCCTCCTCTCTCCTAGCCCCACCGGGTCCCCGGGATAGGCCCACCTCTCCCAGTACCTGGTGTTGCATCTTCCCCGCCAGAGTCTGCCACCTGCTCCCATTGACCAGCTGCTGCAGCTCGCAGCACATAGCCAGCATTGGCGGGAAACAGGATGGGGGTTGGGGGCTGTGCTAACGGATCAGCTGGGGGAGCCCCCCAGCCCCACATGCTGCAGCATCCTGCCACCAGCCTTGCACATCCACCCCCATCGTTGACCCCCTGCCCTCCCCCGCACTCACCACTGGTTGGGACACCTGGGGGGGGCTTAAATACAGGACTGTCTCATTAAAAACAGGATGTCTGGTCACCCTAGATAAGTGCAGTGAATAGACTGGTTGTTTGTAGGTGTTATTCCTGTAGTGCTGTGTACTCTTTTTACTGGTGGCAGGCTTTTTTTCATCACAGGAAGCATACTTTTTTGCCCCAAAACAGCTCACCAGAACTAATTTTCTCTCTTTTTCATCCCTCTACTGCTAAATGAATCAGAAGGATGGAGGAACAGGAGTCACCGTTTACTATCACTTCCCTAATCCCCATACTACCTATAATAGAGTAGGCCTGAGGAGTTGTGTCAATACCCACACGTACAATTGATCAGGAGAGATATTTTGGTGGATCTATGCTGCTGGTTCTCTTGCTGCCTTGAGTGGGAGGCAGGATAAAGGGTGAAGCGGTACACTGCTCAGCGCAATAATTTCTGCTTTGCCATTCAGAGCCAATTCTAAATGAGCTTAGGGTAATGCATATGGAATCTTCTCTAAAATGAATATCTAAAATGAATAATAGGGGAGAATTTGCAGTTAGGTGCTTAACTCCCATTGAAAGTTGGTGGTATTTGGGTACTTTCCTTCCTTTTGTTCCTTTAGAATACTGGAGGAGATTTTCAAAGTGACACTGGTAACTATGGTAGTTCAGATAGAAAATGTAGGTTTTGTAAAATTTTTCAAAACTCAGTATGAATCAAAATCTAAAAAGTAGAAACAGGATTGTTTTTTCTGTGGTGCTGGAAATACACAAACATGTATGAGAACCAGAAATGAAATGCACGAAATAGACTAGCATAATACGTATAATTGACCCTGCTAAAGTGACGTGAAAAATGGAAACAGCTCAAATGACTGCCATGAAACATAAATGTAAAACTTTTTTTTCAAAGATCTTAATAACCTAAGATGTTAAGATTTCTGACTTGCATCTTCCTCAGTAACTTTGGCCTTGTCTTACAAAACTTAATTAGAACGCAACTGTGTAGAGTTGAGGTAGCTAATGTGATGCTGACCCTTGATGATGTCATCACAAAGCTGAGTGGTATTTAGCATCATGTAAACCATTTATGATTCAGTTCAGATCCCAGTAGGGCTTAATTGCAAGTACATGCAGAACATGCCTTGCCTTGTGTACACCTAATTCATCGCTGTATTATTGCATAAAATTTTGTACTGAAGACAGACCTAAAAGGCTAAGGATTTTATTCCAAAGATGAAATGTAAGCTTCTTCAGAGTCTGTATAGCATATAAGTCCCACTGTATGGTTAAATTACCACTTAATGGTGCATAGGCTTTGTGCTATCCCTCTGCAGAGGTGTAAATTTGAACATGGATGCACATGACACACTCAACAGTATTAGAAGCACACAACAGTACATATGTGTATGTGTAAATAGCATGATATATAGTCTTATTCTGAAGATTTAAATATATCCTGCCTTCCTAAGAAACCATTATTTAAGGACAAAGATTAGCTTCCATGAGCTATCGATTAGCTTAATGGTCTCTGAGGACTAAGGCAGAGCATATTCCAATAATTAAACTAATTATTTAGGATACTTGTTAATAATCCCATATTAACTGGAAGAGGGACATGGCTTAATTCTGTGATCCACATCTGTTTTAATTATGTAAGACTCCTCCATTTTGTGTTCAGGGGTGAAGAGCATTCACATGAGGGTAGATGTCTAAGAACCGTCCTTCTTTTCCCGTGTCTCTTTCCCTCCTTCTCTGTGGTACAACTATGATGTCAGTATGCTGGAGTCAGGAGTGCTGATTTGTAATATAATTGGAGTCAAATTCTGCCTGTGGATATACATGTGGCTCCCACTGGCTGCAATGGGAGTGCCATGTGTTAGAATATAGATATTCAGGCCTGCCTGTAAAGGCCTATACTTTAAGAACTCAGGTGTATTTTTATCACTTAGCTAGTTACAGAGGTATAAAAACAAAGAATCAAAATCACAGTTCGCCTGTATATGAACCTTCTCTCACTAGGATAGTCTGAGGCCTTGTTTTTAGGCTAAGGCCTTTGGCTAAGAAGCAGGGGCAGTCAGCTGGGAAGCATATGGTCACATCCTTACATCCCAAACAAGTCAAATTGAAATAAGGTGGCATTGGGCTGTTAGGAAGACGATCCTTTCTTGATAGTGCCCATCATCACCAGATAAAGAAACAGAACTTAAAATGGTTAAAAAAAACTTAGTTTAATAGCATCCTGTCTGGCAAGAAATTACTTATCAATGGTTGTGGTTGTGAAACCCTCATCTCTGTATGTTTTATCTTTATGGCCCTCACTTTTCTATTGTTAATCTGTCTGATTCTCTAATTGTTTCTGTCTGCTGTATAATTAATTTTGCTAGGTGTAAGTTAATTAGGGTAGTGGGATATAATTGGTTAGAGAATTATGTTACAATATGTTAGGATTGGTTAGTTAAATTTCAGTAAAATGATTGGTTAAGGAATAGCTGAGACTATTACTATATAAACTGGAGTCAAACAGAAAGTGGGAAGAAGGGAAACTGGAATCATGTTTGCTAAGGGGGCAGGGAACGGGGAACAGGGACACAGGCAAGGGTCTGCAGTGTCAGAGCTGGGAAGGGGAACACTGGGGAATAGACTCTATTAGCATATAGAGATAAGCCCAACTGGTGTGAAGGGCTTTGAAATATGCTTACTTGGAAACTAACCCCAATAAACATCGCATTGTCTGCGCTTCGAGCTTCTGGCCTTATGCTGCTTGCTGTCTGCTTGACAAGAAACAGGGAAGCGGGAGGGTTGAGGGAAAGTCCTCTAAAACGATGCACAAGTGAGAAGAAAAAATATAATTTGAGGAGTCTTGGGAGCTACTGCAAGTATTCACTACCTCTTTGTAATCCTAGTCTCAGTTACTGGCTCCATCTCCTTATCGTATGCTCACACATGACATTTTCAGGCAACCAGCACTGTATGAGAGCAGACTGTAGTCAGAAAGGAAGAGTCTCTATAAGAACTTAATAATTACTTTGAAAATCTAAAATTATATTCCACAACTAATTTTTCCACTTGAAATCTGAGAAAAAAAAATGAAATGGTTACTTTACAGTATTGTGCCAAAGTTTATATTCCAAGAACTCTACCTAAGCTGATACAGAAAATAGAATGGCTTAGCTCAGGGGTCGGCAACCTCTCGCACGTAGCTCGCCAGGGTAAGCACCCTGGTGGGCTGGGCCAGTTTGTTTACCTGCCGCATTGGCAGGTTCGGCCAACCGCGGCTCTCACTGGCTGCAGTTCACCATCCCAGGCCAATGGGGCTGTGGGAAGCAGCACAGGCCGAGGGATGTGCTGGCCGTGGCTTCTCGCCACCCCCATTGGCCTGGGACGGCGAACCGCAGCCAGTGAGAGCCGCAATCAGCTGAACCTGCCAATGCGGCAGGTAAAAAAACTGGCCGAGCCTGCTTACCCTGGCAAGCCACGTGCCAGAGGTTGCCGACCCCTGGTCTAGCTAGTAAATACATAAAGTTACATACAGTTGTAAGTGAGAAACATTAAAAGGATATAATAACAAATTACTTAGATCCCAAAACATACATTCTTTTGAGGGAACGGTTGTTAACATAACTTTCTAAAAAAGCTTGTGTATTGTATTTGTGGGCTGAGTTAAGACTGCACATCGGTTGCTCAGGATGAGGGTAGGGAAATGTGGGCAGTGTTTGCTAGAAGTGATGCCCTCATTTTCCAGCACACAGAGGCACCAGAGTGCTCTGAGGAGTCCCTCAAGAACTGAGGTCTTCACCACATCTCTGCTCTTCCCCGGTGCTGCATCCCGCAACTTCCTGTTCAGCTCTGGCTCCTGCCTGGACCCAAGCCTTATACTGTATTTTCAAATTTTGGGTGCCCAAATTTCAGACATCCAAAAGATAAGATTGGCAAGTACATATTAGAGATGTGTCAATAATTGTGGGTGCAGGACACAATATGAATAGAATACTTGTGAAGATGGAATTGTCCTGAAGCATTGCAGCTCTTGTTATCTTAAATATTTCTTTAGCTAGACATTTGGATTGTATATTAAGTATTAGAGAGGTGGTTTGGCCATAAATGGAAGCTGGCCTGGAACTCTGTCTGGTTTCCAGAGGAACTTTGTTGAAATATATCTCTGTGGAACATTTTGATTTTGACAAATCAGCAAATAGACCAAAAAACTGTTTCACCAGAATTTTTCTTACCAGATCTATTTTTCACGACTAATTGGGAAAATTCTTTGGCTCAGACCCATATTGGGAGCTGTGGGTGTTCAGCACCTCTGAAAACCAGGCTGTTTCTATTTAGAAATCCAAATACAGATTTAGGTGCCTAATATTAAGCATCATGGTTTGAAAGCTTTGGCTAATGTTGTGAAATTATTAAACAATATTTCTTGGGGAGAAATGCACACTAAACAAACCAATATGGCAGCTTGTAATTAGTATGCAAAAGGAACGTGCCAATTTCTGGCTGTTGTTTTAGTTCATTGTTAAAGACCTGACACACAAAATTGCTTTCAGAAAGGTTTTCTTATAAAATCTATTTCTATTAAAATCCTCTGAAAAGAAGGAGTTTGTCAAAACCCTTGCTTACAATTGTGAACAATGGTGTGATTAAGATCTCTGGTCTGGGGCAGACTGACTTTTTGGCCATACATTTTTGCAATGTTTAATTTGGTGCAAAGGGCCCTTTTATTGGAAGCTGACAAAAGAAAATGATCCCGTAACCTGAAACATCCAGTACTGTAGCCAACATCTTGCATAGCTGATGGCAAGCTGGACCTCCATTGTGTAAAAAGTTTCCTAAATTCTGCAGCACTTGTATGTAGCAAACTGAAAATTCTGTGGCTGCTTGTTTTAAATTAAAAAGGGAAGTTTTGACTGAATTAAACATGAAGATGAATAATTCCGCCCGTGCACAGTATTTGTTAAAATAATGTCTTATGCTGTTCCTTCACTTTACAGTTTTCCATGTGCCAAATCTTTTGTGTGGACAACGCATAACTGCCTTGTGGAAATTATGGGGGAGGAAATTGGAGTCTTTGGCAGTTGTGCAGGGGACAGTTGGTGCATTTTTGGCACATGGAGAGTCACTGGAGGCATTAGTTGTTTCTGTTTAAAATCCACGGTAGTGCAATAGTTAAAAATGGTGACATTTAAAGATGACTTCTCTGTTGTAGAAAATGCAGTGAGGTTAATGCAGCAGTTCACACCTAGCAGAGCTGTTGTTTCAGGGTGCCTGTTTGCTCAGGAAGGCACATTTGCTTTACACTGTGTTCACGTATTCAAGGTTTTCTTTGCAACCATAAGGCTAGAAACATAACCTTTTTTTGAAGACCACTGTGTATTATGCTGACCAATATAGTTTCATTGCTTCTTTTACCCCCCTGTAATCCTTCTGTTCTTGTTTTATACTTGGATTGTAAACTCTTTGAGGCAGGGATTGTTTTTTATTGTTTGTGTAAAATCTACCACAATCTGGACCTGGTCCAAAAATAAATAGTAATGAATGATGGGTTACATTCTGGAGTACAATTCTACAACAAGTTGTGGATTCTGCAACAAATGATGCGATCAGAGAAAACAGGGCCCAGGCTGTACAGTACCAGACCAATATGACTTGAATACAAGGTGACAAATAATATGAAATCACAAAATCAAACACCTTGAGCTTTTGGTTTCCTCTGATAGAATCAAACATACTTGCTTGTTTCTATGGCTTCTCTTAAGCCCAAAATAGTTTGAGTGTCTGAAGCCACTCAAAAATAGTTTGAGTGACTTCAGTGACCATACTGGCTACAATATTCAGCTATTCCATTGAAAGGGCTCCTGAAACGTGAACGGTGTTGGGAAAACTAAACGACCTTGCAGCATTAGGCCAACAAGCCATGTTACATGGAGCAGAACAACCTATTAGCAAGGCTTGAAGAATGTTGCTATTTGAGCCAAGGCTACCATAATCTGAAATCCATATGTATATTTAACTAATTTAATTTCACTTCAACACTTAATATTGAAGTAACACACTTGATCAGTATATCTTGAAATATTTCAGTCACTTAATTGATCAATTATACTTTATTTGAGTACTTTCTAGCTGGCTGGCTTTCTCCAGACGTGGCGATGACCATGACTCATTCGAGCAGATTACATATGATTTCAGTTTGGTGCTAATTGGATTGGTGGTTTTGGCAAGTCTAGTGTTTTTAATAAATCTGCTGGCCCTGAGACAGAGTTTCATCTCTGTTCTTTGAATAATAGATTCCTCACCTATTTTTCATTACTGTATCAACAAGTATCTGAGATCAAGCATTTCAAATAAATCTGGACAATATCTCATGTATTTTTTTCCTTTTTGACCTGTTCCCACAATACTGATAGTTTTGCCGTGTGTGGGAGGGGTTTATTTTGGTTTCTAGCTATAATTGTCCATTCCCAGGAGGGCTGGTTATTCAGTACCTTGTGGATATTGTTATATGAAGAGATGTTGTATTTGGTCTAATAGAACTTGGCAAATCCTTGAAACTCTGGATTTGACAGTTGGGGTCTATTATCAATTACAGGACTTCTGATATTCCATTTCTTACATATTGTGATTTTTAGATGGATCGTTGTCACTCTGCTTTTGTCTGGTAGTAATAACATCTCCATGGATTTAGAATATCTCTTAACAGAATCTTTTTGGCCATATCCAAATAAATCCTCACTCAGCCTTTTCCATAATCTACAAGGGATGACATGACCCTGCACTGGCTCTTCTGTTGGTATTTTTCAGAAGAAATTAAATGTATCACAGTGTGTTGGTATGGGGGGGAACAGTAAATTACCTTCAATAATTAATCGGAGCTGTATTTTTAAAAATTGTGGAGGAGACACACTCCACTTCTACAAGGAGAGAAGTAAGAGTGAAATTTATCCATCTGAGAGCTAAACACCTAGTCTTGAGATACTACCTGCTGGTAGTGCCATGTTGGCTTGCCCATGGAAAAAAAAGTCAGCTTCAAAAAGGAACAAAGGATGGCCTATATCTGCTTAATATGGCATGTGGGAAATTAGGTGACCACTGCTTTTGTATTTTAAGGGATATCTCCCCTTACCATAGAGTTCCTTACCAGACCTGGAAATTCATGACGTTTTTGAAACACTGCCCATGAAGAAGAAAGGAGAAAGTACCAGCGGCAGGAGTGTATGCAGCCTGAGGAAGCCCAATATAAGAAACAGGCTGATGCTTTACTTAATGATGGCCAAAGTCAAGAATCTCTCATTTTATTATCCTATTTCCCACTGCAATAAACAAATGCAATAAACAAATGCAAATGCAATTGCTAGATTTTGATGACTTAAATTGAACAATTTGGGGCATCTGGAGACTGCTGGCCACCTTCTGTTCTGTTACAGACATGTAATTAACTCCACTGATGTTGATGGATTTATTTCATATATACATCAGTGTAGTAAGAGCATAATTTGGTCATATACCTCCAGACTTTGACAACTAAAATTTCTCAAAGCTACTTAATTTCTTTGTCTTAAGAAGCCTGAACTTGAGCTAGGGCAACCTTAATCATCTTCATCACGTTAAGCCGTTAGATCAGGGTTAACATAAGAGTGATTGAGCATAAATGTGAATGGGTGGGGAGCCATGGGCTTTTGGCTAAGAATCAGGACTGGGAATCTGACTCTGACAGACTTCTGTTGCCTTTGGCAGGCAAACTATGGCCTGCGGGATTGTCCTGCCTGGCCCTTGGGCTCTCAGCCGGGGAGGCTAGCCCCCAGCCCCTCCGCTGCTGTCCCTCCTCCCCCACAGCCTCAGCTTTCTGTGCTGCCAGTGCTCTGGGTGGTGACACTGTGAGCTCCTGCCGGGCAGTGCAGCTGCGAGAGCTGCCGGCCTTCCCTGGTGCTCTAGACTGTGCGGCGGTGTGGCTGGCTCCGGCCGGGGGGCACAGCTGCTAGTCCTGGTGCTCTGAGCGGCATGGTAACAGGGTGAGGAGCAGGGGGGTGGGGGTTGGATAAGGGGCTGGGGATCCCAAGGGGCTGTCAGGGGATGGGGGGCAGGGTGTGGGTTGGAATAGGAACATGGGAGTCCCGGAGGGCTGTCAGGGGGCAGGGGTGTGGATAGGATCAGGGAACAGGGATCAGGGGTGGTGTTGGATCGGGGGTTGGGTTGGGGTGGGGGAGTCCCAGGAGGGGTGGTCCAGAGGCCAAGGAGCAGGGGGGGTTGGATAGGTCGGCGGTTCTGAGGGGGGCGGGAAGTGGGAGGGGGAGGGAGTGGGGGCCAGACTGTTTGGGGAGGCACAGCTTTCCCTACCCGGCCCTCCATTCAGTTTCAGAACCCCGATGTGGCCCTCAGGCCAAAAAGTTTGCCCGTCCCTAGACTAGTCACTTCATCTCCCTGTACTGGTGGTGGTGGGAATTGCAGAAAGACTCATTGGTACTTTAACCTAGGTTTTGTTGTATACCTTGTGAAAAAGCAAGTTAGTAATTTTTTTTTTTCTATTGCAATAGAAGTAGAGCATCAGGATCCCAATTTTCAGATTTTCAAAAGTGTGAGTGGGAGCTGTTGGGTGCTGAGGTACTTGTGAAAATCTGGCCCAAAATCTATATGTAACTCTACTTCTTGACTAAATGCTTTAAACACTAGAACTAAGTTCTTAATATGCACACTTTTTTATGTTAAACATCTATGGCTTTTTCTAAAAACATGAGTATAGCCAGTCTTTGAATTACCGAGCTCCATCAGTGTTTGATTACTTACAGTTTGTTGCAATGCCTTTATTAAATGGCAGTTGGCTGGGTAACCTGCAGGAAGGGTACCTATCTATTTATTTTACAATGTTGAAATTCTGCTTTGAATTGTAGATTTTGTTGTACAATACTTGAAGATGGGAATGAGATGGGAAGTAGCTGATGCTGAGGTAGCTTGGCAGCTGATTTTTGTAGTTCGTATGACTGAAACTGACCTGTTACTTCCTCCAAATAATCTGTTGAAGATTAGTTTAATTCTTCTATGGTATGCCAAATGTGCTAGTTTAGGCCTCGGTTCCTTAAGCACATGCTTAATTTCCATGGACTTCAATGGGATTTAAGTAGGTTCTTAAGTGCTTTCCTGAAGTGGGATTTGGGGCTTAATTTTTGGCAGTGCTGAGCACCTCACACTCCCACTGAAGTTGAGTGGGAACTTTGGGTGCGTAGTTTCTTCTCAGAAGCAGACTCTTAGTTATGGGGTCATAGCCTTTTCAGCCTGTAGTCTTTCTAGCCTTCCATCTATCCTGGAAATGTACAGTTCTCTCTGTTAAGGCTGTTGGTAATGGTCAGTCCTAATCTGGTCACTCATTAAATGATCTGACCCTTTGCTGCAATGTGAAGGCTTTTACTGAATGATGCTTTATATAAAATATGTATGTGTATACAGGAAGTCATAACTTTATAGATGAAACCCTGAAACAGATGGTTATATAAAGAGAGAGGTCTATTGACTTTTTTTCAGAAGGATGCAATTTCATTATAGAGGTACAATTTAATTATGACTCTTAAAAATTGCTCAGTCAGATTTTTATACTGTACTTTTTTCCAGGGTCATTATATTGGCCTATTTAAAGACCAGTTGAATTTTTTAAACATTCTACTCTGTGAATACATTACTGTAATCCATGATCTTAGATTTAACATTTTGTGACGCTGTCATCCTAGGTATCCAGCTAATCATGTATATTCCATCTTGGGGGAGTGTTTGACAGTACACAGAGGGGAGGTGGAAGGATAGTTGCTAATTTACTGATATAAAAATGATTTTTTTAAAAATAAACAGTGAAGGATACTCAATTCTGGTGCTACTTTCTGGGAGCGATAGAAAACTTCAGGGTGATGAGGTCCCAGATTTTTAAAAATCTGGCTCAAGAAGCTTTTAGAAGGAGTTGAAGAAAGCCTATATATATACTCTGATCTTCTTTTAGAACATCTTCATTCCAATATCTGCAGACAGGTTATTTTTTCTTAATGTTTCCTCTACCTTTGGATGAACATTACAGTGAAAAAATTCTGAATGGATTGAAATGCTTTTTATCTCCAATGCAACTTGTAAGTCTTTTATTTCACTCTACTTGGCTGAACTACTGCTTTGGAACTTCAGAAAATTATTGCTGTTCACTACTCATACAGAAACAGCCTATATACTACTTTGCTTTTCCTGTTTCTCTCCAGCAATGGAAGAGCACAGACCTCAAAATTCAAGGGACCTCTTCACAACAATATAAACTGGCCCTCTCTTTGAGAGTGTTTGATTACACAAATTAAATTTCACCACATTCAGCTGGTAACAGCTAGAGAGAGTTCCAAAACCAAACTTTGGATTTTGTGTACCCCTCGAAGTTTGGGGAATGTTTTGATCCAAACATGTATTTTGAGGCTTGAGACCAATATCTTTCACCTGTAGCTCAAGCAGTTATGATATTAACCACTGTAGATTTGTAAACTCTTCAAGGACCATCTTCCCAGATACATAGACAGTGGTTAGCATATTGTGGATGCTACCGCAATACAAGTACACTATAATAAATTTACTTGCATTGAATATAGCTCTCCATATTTTCTCATTCTTCTGAAATTGAAAAATTAAACAAAACCAAATGGGCTACACAGTTGGCACACTGGAAAGTGCAGGGCAAAGGCCTCTACATGTACATGTGCATCAGCTTTCTCCCACTTTTCATTTGGGGTGGCTTTGATCCTTGAGTCAACATGATCTAATAGATTATTCTTTAGAATAGATTGTTCTTCTTTCCAGAATGTCATGTGGCACATTTTTCAGCGTAGTCAGTTGGGCCTAGATTTTTGAACCTGGTTGCCTAAATTTAGGCACTCAAACCCTCATTAGGAATTGCAGTAAGTGGCTAGACTTTTAGCAATGCTGAGCACTCACAGCTCCCACTTAGGTCAATGGAAGCTATGAATGTGTCTCTGAACATACACCATTTTCTTTACCTAAACATGAAAACAATACCAATACAAAGGGCTGCCTTTTGCTCCTGGCTCTGATAATGAGACCATCTAAAACCAGCATTATTTCCATAAATTAGTCTTTTCTCCTCCTTTTCTCTCTTATACCAGAAGGGACTCTGTGTGGTGGTCAAAAATAAAGCAAACCTTGGGATGTTGTCAGTAAATTTAAGATTTTAGATGTTGTCATTAAATTTAAGGGTATATTTAAGGAATATTTTTTGCCTTTGGTTTGAATTGACCCAAATGTGGATATTAAAGCTAGTATTTGACCCTTCAATAGTACAATACTGTATGGGAATGATCTCAAGAGGAAGCCTTGTATATACATTAGACACATGGTTACATGGCACCAGACATCATGGGCTCTGCTGTAGTCTTTTACCAACAGACCAGTCTTGAATTCTGCTTGCTAAGTTTCTTCCTCTCTGGTTCCTGCTGTAAATGTTTTTTTAATATTCTGTTCAGTTATGTGCAGCAGGAGCCTTTTGTGTCTGATGTACCACAGGATTCTTTACACTATACTGAGAGCCTTCTTTGAAGCATGGCTAGAACTGGTGGTAAGGGTTCTGGGGATAATAGCACCCACTTCAGACAATGGTAACAGAAATAAGGACCCACTTCTGGAGGAGGAAATCAGAGATAGAAAGCAAGAGGGGACTTGGTGCATTGAGAGAAAGAGTAATTGAGCGGAAGGTAGGATGGGTTGGGGAGAAGAACATCAAATCCCATCTTTACCTACAGCACAAATACACCTCCATGGTAGCACTGATGGTTCCTATGTCCTCATTTTGTGTTATAGCCTGATAAGCCAGGAAAGGAAAAGCAACAGTCTCTTTGGTTATAAAATGAATAGAAACAAGACAACTGGAAAACTTACTGAGAGGATGAGTGATCTTCATGCAGCACTTTCAATTAAGTAAATGACTGTTACTGCATGACTGGTAGCAACACCTCCTAGCTTAGGAAACAGCTGTCTAATAAACTGGCCTACAAATTCCAGAGTGATCTGTCTTTTTTTTAAAAAACGCTTATCTGCTTTGGTTAGCTTATTTTCAAGGCTGGAAAGTAGCAGTCCATTTTATACTCTAAGCATCTATAAATAGATCTGAAAATAGTTTATACATCATTCCCCCCCATTTCTGTCCTAATGCATAATACCGACTGGCTGCAGGTAAATCTGGGGCATAGGAACCACACAGAAAATACATCAGAACAAATAAAATCTATTTCATAGGTTCTTGAGCATGCATTTCTCTTTTAAGCATGTATTTCTGCTTTTTGAAGGAACTCTACGCTAGAGCATTTTGTGACTAGCAGTATTTAGAGCACAATAATTTGTATTAAAAAAGTAAGGTTGGCAAATTGCAATACATGTTATAGTAAAATCTGGAAAAATACAGAAGGTGCAGAAAATGAAATTAGGCTCATGGTATTTGGGCACTAGTACTGGAAAACAAATAGAGGCTTAGTTAGGGATTGGAAATCTGGAAGTGCACACAGCTCTGGTATAAATCTCTGTTCCTGCTGAATTGCAAAAACTCTCTGAAGCTCACCAGTTGTACGAGCATGTAAACCGCCTTTTGTTTCTATAAGAAGTGCTGGAGCTGAAATCGATGGACTAGACTAATAAGTAGTGAGAATTGGGGAGGCCATGATGTTATCAGACAGCAAACAAAGTCCTTGGCCTTTTTAAAAAAAAATTTTTTTTAAATAACTACAATGTTTAATTTCCTTCAACAAAAGTAGTCCTTTGAATCCTCAAGTATTGTTCACCTAGGATTAGAATCCTTTTACAGTGGTTCACCTTTCAATCTCTTTGGGAATAGCATATTACTTCTCAGCATAATGCTCTTAAGATACATTACCGTTGTGGGACTCCACATTTCCCCATTACTCACATAAATAGTTTCCTTGTGATTACTCTCCTGTTTGAGGCTTGAGACCTGAAAGGTCACTGTCGATCATAATTTCCAATTTCAACTGAACGTATACAGGGGAGCCACTGTTAGACTCTGCATGTGCCTTGTTGATACAACAGCAGGAAATCTACCTCTCTGAAGAAAGGTCCCTTGTCCAGGCTGCTGAAAACGAATGGTCCTCCATCGAGATCAGTGGTAATATGCTAATCTAAAGAAATGAGGACTGAAATGGCACATCAGTGCTATTTGTCAAGTAATGTGCTAATTAATGGGGTTTGCATTTCAAAATCTGATAGGAAATGGGTAGAACATCACTAGATGGTGCTTTGGAGGACACGGTCAGAATTCAAAATGATCTATACAAATTGGAGAAATGGTCTGAGGTAAACAGCATGAAGTTTAACAAAGACAAATGCGAAGTACTCCACTTAGGAAGGAAAAATCAGTTTCACACATACAGAATGGGAAGAGACTGTCTAGGAAGGAGTACGGCAGAAAGGGATCTAGGGGTTATAGTGGACCACAAGCTAAATATGAGTCAACAGTGTGATGCTGTTGCAAAAAAAGCAAACGTGATTCTGGGATGCATTAACAGGTGTGTTGTGAGCAAGACACGAGAAGTCATTCTTCCGCTCTACTCTGCGCTGGTTAGGCCTCAACTGGAGTATTGTGTCCAGTTCTGGGCACCGCATTTCAAGAAAGATGTGGAGAAATTGGAGAGGGTCCAGAGAAGAGCAACAAGAATGATTAAAGGTCTTGAGAACATGACCTATGAAGGAAGGCTGAAAGAATTGGGTTTATTTAGTTTGGAAAAGAGAAGACTGAGAGGGGACATGATAGCAGTTTTCAGGTATCTAAAAGGGTGTCATCAGGAGGAGGGAGAAAACTTGTTCACTTTAGCCTCTAATGATAGAACAAGAAGCAATGGGCTTAAACTGCAGCAAGGGAGATTTAGGTTGGACATTAGGAAAAAGTTCCTAACTGTCAGGGTAGTTAAACACTGGAATAAATTGCCTAGGGAGGTTGTGGAATCTCCATCTCTGGAGATATTTAAGAGTAGGTTAGATAAATGTCTATCAGGGATGGTCTAGACAGTATTTGGTCCTGCTATGAGGTCAGGGGACTGGACTCAATGACCTCTCGAGGTCCCTTCCAGTCCTAGAGTCTATGAATCTATGAATAACTTGAGTGTATGATGAGTATCTTGGTCACCATGCAGAAGGATGGAATGGATTAAGAGTATAGGTGGTGCAAATTAAGTTAGATTTTTGTAAGAGGAATTTCAGGAAGACCAAGATGTTAAAGGGACATAATCAACTGGAAAGCTAGTCACTTTTGAAAAATGGCTTAAGAGTAATTCCTGATCTTATATCTGCCCCTGATTTTCCCTAATAATTGTGAATGTAAAAATACAAAAAAATTCATATATTTTTTTTCTCCTCTATAGCTGTGTGAAAGAACCACCCAAACAAGGGAAACTTAGTAATTTGACTCTACAGAGGAAGCTCTGAAATGTAACATGTATTTGACAGTACATTTCGTTGTCTTCTAAATATAAAACTGAAAGAGAGAATTTCCCCGCTGTAATCTTTCATTTATGATGATCTCCAGGTTGCAACAGTAGTACTACTGGTAACAATAGTGAGTAAATATTTTTCAGACAGAGAGGAGATTTTCAAGTTGGGACCCATTAATAATGACATCACCTTTCAATCTCTCCTTTGTTTTAACCAGACCAAATTTGTGTTTTAATGTACAGTTCAGGATTAAAGATCTTGTTAGCTAAGACTTGAGTCTTTTCTCCTTACCAAGAAGATATAAATCCTCACAACAAACACAGATGTAGACACCTATTGACAGAAGCCAAGATTTTCAGAAATGACGAGTGATGCTGGGTGCCTTCATTTTTGCATGTCCAGCTTGAGGCATATTTTAAAGGGACCTGATTGAGGGCAGGGACTTGGGGGTTCTGAAAGCTGGATCTCTTTAAGGTGACTCAGGTTGGGGATCCAATCACTAGTACATTTAAAAATTTTGGTGAGAGGCTGTAAGAAAGAGATATAATCTATTTAACCTGTTTAAAATGTTATATTACATTATGTACTACATATAACCCTGCATGTAAAAATTCCCCACATTCGGTTTGTCTCTGTTATCAGAGAAGCGGTAATAGCCTTGCTGTATTTGAGGTTGTCAGCGTTGCTGTTTCTTAACTCAACCTGCTGTGCCAAAGTATTGCAGCTCATAAGGTTCCTTATGTGACAGAATTAAAACAGTGGGAAATTCTTACATACCATATGTGCTGCCGTATGAAGGAACAACAGGATAAGTTGCACAATAAGCCAGCTCAGTCCTTATTCCAAAGTCCTTCCTGGTTCTTGATTCCATTCTAATTTTGAATGTGGTGGGCATGTCTACTTAATCAAACTTGAATTTGTGTGCACATTTTTGTCCTCTGTGCATCCACACCCACTGGGCAAGCTGCCTTCTTAGTGGGAATTGAACTATGTAAGTCATGGGACATTGTTGTGAAGTATATGCAGTCTTTTATGTTGGGTAAAACATAAATCCGTTCAGTGTCACTGTTAATTGGCTCAGCACTTTCATTCTAAAACAGTTTGAATCAGTTTATAGGTTGGCTGTAAAAAAAAAAAAAATCTTTCTAGGCTAAAACTTGGCCTGTGGTCTCAGCTCTGGATCAAAATATAAATAGCTGAGTTATTAACATTTGAAATCTGGCTACTGAACATGCACTACTTGTTTGTGTTTTTTGTTACACGAAGCAGCCTCAGTATGGATCAGTGCTGTCAAGTTGCTTGTATGTGATGGATTTATTTCAATCACTGAGAAGCAGTGACTACTGTTATTCTAGTAAATCCATAACAAGTTTTGTTAGAGACTGAGTAATAGTGGATTTTTGTGCTAGCCAGAGATGGATATAGCAGCTGGGCTTTATAAGGATTCAGATTTAGTATTTGTCTAACTTGAATGGTACTCCTGAGCTCTTCTTCTTTTATTCCCCTTGAAAACCTTTCCGAGACACAAGAGGATAGAGTTGTATGCTTCCTCTTCCTCCCTTTTCAGTTCCTCCTGACAGAAATTGGAAAGTGGAGGGGTAAATAGCACTAGCAGCTGATTCTTCTTGACTTCATGGGGTGATGATTTAAGGATCCGGTGGCCCAAGTATTGCAGGACCTCTAGGGCAGGGCAGGTAGTGCCCTGATAGGTGTTTGGCATGCTAGTGGATCACTGTGTTCAGTAGCTAATCAGTGATCAAGTTACTGCACGCTCTGCTGGAATAGTCAGCACCCAAACTTTCCAGCTGCTGGTGTGAGAAGTAGTAAGGAATTTAGTTTTGAGGAGGTTTTTGTTAACCATCTTTTTTCTTTTTTTGCAGAACTCCAAACATGGGAGGCAAACTTAGCAAGAAGAAGAAGGGGTACAATGTGAATGATGAAAAAGCTAAAGAGAAGGACAAGAAGGCTGAGGGAGCAGCTACTGAGGAAGAGGAGACTCCAAAACAGAATGAGGATGCCCAGCAAACCACAGAGACCGCAGAAGTGAAGGAGAACAACAAGGAGGAGAAGGGTGATAAAGAGTCCCAAGTTGCTGCCAATAAGACAGAAGACAAAGAAGGGGAAAAAGAAAAAGCCGTGAGCCAGGAAGAAGTCCAGAAATCTGAACCAGAGAAGCCAGAGGCCATTGTTGACGCAAAAGTGGAGCCACAGAAGAACAATGAACAACTGGCACCTAAGCAAGAGGAACAGACTTCAGCCTCTGCTCCTGCTGCCAGTAGTGAAGCACCTAAAACTTCTGAGCCCAGCAATGATGCAAAAGTTTCCCAGCCTTCAGAAGTCACAGCTACTAGTAAAGCAGATGACAAGAGCAAAGAGGAAGGGGAAGCCAAAAAGACTGAGGCTCCCACAACAGCTGCAGCGCAAGATACTAAAAGTGATGTGGCCCCAGCTTCAGACTCAAAACCTAGCAGCAGCGAGGCTGCACCTTCTTCCAAGGAGACCCCGGCAGCAACAGAAGCACCTAGTTCTACTCCCAAGGCTTCAGCGCCTGCAGCCCCACCAGAGGAAGCGAAATCTTCTGAAGTTCCAGCGACTAATTCGGATCAAATCATAGCAGTGCAAGATTAAATTGGACAGCCTGTTGAAATTAACCACTTAAAACAACCTGTGTCTTTTTTTTTTTTTAATTTTTTCAGCTATACTAACTTGTTTCAGATCTGAAATAACAATATGTATTGCCCAGGGGGAAAAAAAAGGATGTCCCATCAAGTTGGGAGGGAGCAAGGGAGGGGGGAAGAATCCAAATAGTATTTTTGTGGGGAAATATCTAATATACTTTCTGCCAGGATTTAAAAATAATAATGAAAAATATGGATGTCTGAAAGTACAGCACATCTTTTGTATCTGAACTGCTGTAAATGCACTCCACCAATGTATCAAAATATTTTTTTCGTTTTGTAATGGGGTTTGGGAGTGATGCTTTTGATTCTGCCCGCTAGGCTTGTGCCAAGGCAATCAGATCTTCATGAAAGCAGTATTTTCTGTGGGTGCTTTTTTTTTTTATTTACAGCCTTTCTTATTTTGATATATTTTTTATGCAGTGGATGAATGCCAACTTTCAGACAAAACCCACTTAGCTGTCCACATTTTTCTCAATGCCAATCCTCCAATTCTTCTTCCTCTCCAAATATTTTTGGGAGTAAACAGCATTCTCATCCTACTTAGCCTACCTAGATTTCTCATGACGAGTTAATGCATGTCTGTGGTTGGGTGCACCTGTAGTTCTGTTTATTGGTCAGTGGAAATGAAAAAGTCTGCGTTCATTGCAGTTCCAGTTTCTCTTCCATTCTGTGTCACAGACACCAATATACCACTCATTGGAAAACAAATGAAAAATAAAATGTACAATGGATGCATTGAAATTATATGTAATTGTATAAATGGTGCAACAGTAATAAAAGTTAAATAATTTAAAAAAAATAAAGGTGTAAAGATTGATAGTTTATTTAGACTAATTCTTCATATTAACCCCTGACAGCCTGGCATCCACAATCCACATCTTCAGAGGAAAAGGATGATTATTTGAGGGCAAATCAAAATCACTGTGGTCAGGATTCAGCTATCCACATTCACAATGAGTTCCAGTATAAAGTGCTACTCAGCATCAGTAAGGATATTTGAATCTGACTCTAGAGATATTTTGCGATAATCTCTCACATGTGGCACAGAGCTCCATGAGAGTTTAGAGATAGTGAGTGAACAGGAAATACTTTATACCCTATGCATAAGCAGAATATAAGATCTGTCATATGCCAATGCCATTTTTAATAAAAAATAAATGCTTTTGAATATCCTCACTTGCTATTATACACAGCTACAGGTGTCCTGGTTGAGTTTAAGTTTTACTTGGTGCAAGATGAATAGTCCATCAGAAAAAAAATGATACAATGCATTTTTATTTTTTGCAAAAGATGCATCTTTTAAAATGATGCAATAGAGCTTAATCCTAGATTAGTTGGAGTCCCATTAAAATACTTCTTTCACTATTACATTTGGTTAACTTCTCAATGCTGATATAAAGCAGATGATCTTTAGCTCATGACTTACAGTAAGCCAAATGCTTCTTCCTTCAAATATGGCTATAGGTGTGTAAGTGAATAGAATTTATCAAATCTTTCTTTCAATAGAATTTTCCATGTCATGTCATTTTTAAAATCAGTCTGAACTGCAAGGCAAGGTATCCCTGTCTAATGCAGCTCAAGATTACCATATGCAATCTAAGTTCATAAAACAAGGTTTAGAAAGATTCCTGCTCTGGGATATTATTCAGAGGCATCATAGTCTGTCATTCACCATACTCAATCTGCTGTTCAGTGATAATGAGAGAAGTAGGGCAGTAGTAAACAAAAACAGAGTAACTTTTAGACCTACCAAATGCATGAATGGATATGTTAAACAGGCACCTGTTTTTAAAGGTAATATAGATAATACACACACAAAATCCAAATATCAGAAATCATAACTCAACATGCTTCCTTTGGGTTTATTCTTGATGGGTTTACACAGGGGAAGGAGGGGTTCATTTGTGATTAAAAGTATCTTAAAATTGCATTCAGAACATGTTGTAGGGTTTATGTATTTCATTCACATAGAGGGAACAAAGCACCATGGGCCTGACGCAAAGCCCACTGGAGTCAACAGAAGTTAGTCTTATTGACTAGTGACTTTTGATCTGGCTCCAGAGGCTTAAGCGGAACTTAAGGCCAACACAAGACCAATGCATCCTTGTGCACATTGGCGAATTTCACTCCTAGTGTGTCAAGATCAGATTTGCTTTTTCATGTACCAAAACTTCAAACAACTCTTATTGATTACTTTTTAAAAATTCAAAGTAAATGTGTCTTCTACTGAATGACTGTACCTAAAGAATAGCAGAATTCAGGCAGCCAGTGTGCAAGTTAGTCCACCAAGTT
Organism: Chelonoidis abingdonii; assembly: GCF_003597395.2. NCBI lineage: Eukaryota > Metazoa > Chordata > Testudines > Testudinidae > Chelonoidis > Chelonoidis abingdonii. The sequence continues at coordinate 142,157,904 of NC_133770.1, forward strand.
CTGTCAATACACCTGCCACATCCTTTCCTTGTCAATCTTTAGGGTTCCCTGCAAAGTCTATAGCACCAACATGGATACATTTTTTAAATTCTCTCCAGCACTCATCGCCATAATATCCAAGCATCTTCCAGTAGTGCATTAATCAATGTGACTACACATCTTGTCATGTAGTGTTTCTTCTGTCCTGGAGATGGAGAAGGTAAAACCAGAACCTCAAACTATTTTTTCTTACTTTGGTTGCAACTAATTCAAGATAGAAAGAGGTAATGCACTGAATCTAGCAGACAAAGGTACAAAAAGACCCAGTGGCTGAAAGCTGATGCTACCCAAATTCAGACACTAAATAAGGTGCACATTGTTCAGCAGTGAAAGTAATTAACTCCTGGAACAACTTACTGAGGGTTGTGGTAGAGTCCTCATCACTGGATATTTTTATGTCAAGATTGTCTTCTTTCCTGCCCCAAAGCTATATTTTAGTTCAAACAGGAATTAATTCAGAGAAGTCTTATCAGAAGGTCAGATCAGAATGATCACAATGGTCTATTCTGGCCTTAATCTTTGAATTCTCTTAGTTATCTCTGTTAATGTAGTATGTGAATCAACCTGGATTTATTGGGACAAAATCTGCACTCTGACCCTGCTGCCTTTGAATGGGAGAACGAATGCTGAAGGAGAATAGGTATGTAACTTATTGACTATGGTGATATTCAAATAAGCATATTCCTTCTTCAAACATGTGTCACCTCATGGTTGGTAACAGTCATACTCCAGCACTATACTTTCACCTTCTATGTAATGTATAGAAAAGCATTTTAATTTCTCCCAACTTCCTACAGACTGAACAAATACTTTAGCTTTTGATTTACCCTGGGATACAGAGCAATTAGAAGAACTCAGATGATTCCTCACATTAATGCTTCATTAGTGATGGGAGACAAATGAAGTAAACCCAAACACTCCACAGCAGTAGTCACATCGGACAGACTCAGCAACACTTTGCAGTAAATTCACCCACAAATTCAACAGACTTTGCAATATGGAGATGGCTGTTTCCTCCTTAACCTTGTAGATGACAATGGGTATGAGCTACTTTTGCAGATAGTTAATCACGAGGCATGTGCAAAGAAGGCAAATGTGCTTGTGCTTGAAAAATGGGGAGGGGTGGAGGAAAATGCAGCCACAAGTAGGTGTTTTAACTAACCTGATATGGCTGGGCACTTCTTTTGCTATTGTACATATGGTTGCAAAATTGATTCTGTCACTGCAGTCAAAACTTTTGGTGACTTGTATGTATTATACTAACACCTAGACACCCCACAGAGATCTAGGCTCCATTATGTACTCTTGCATTAGGAGACAGCCCCTGCCCCAAAGAGCACACACATTGAGCAGACATCAGGTGGGGAAAAAGGAATTGATTTTCCTCTGAGGACCTGAAGCACAGAGATTGATATGCCTGTGGTTACAGATAGGGTGACCAGATGTCCCGATTTTATAGGGGCATAATTTGGGGCTTTGTCTTATATAGGCACCTATTACCTCCCACCCTTTGTCTGATTTTTCACACTTGCTGTCTGGTCACCCTAGTTACAGATGTGTCTTCTGCAGGTAGTGTGACATTCTTCTTAGCTAAACCACTACATTACTTTGGGGATCACTCAAGGACAGATTTCATTTAAAATTAAAATCCTATATTGCAGTACGTTAGAGGCGTACCATAACATGTGTCAATGAGACCTTTGCTGTACCTAGAACCTACATAGCCTAAAAATGGGTTGTCATGTTTACAGAAGGGTTGGGAAAATGTCAAAAGATTTGGCAAAGCATCAAAATATTGAGATGGCTTAATGTTTACCAGTTGGATCTTGCTCTGCATTTTAATACGTATGGGCCAAATTCTGCTCTGTCACCCATGGGTAATTCTGAAATAACCCCCCTGAAATGTTCATACTGCAAAATTTGTCACTATAGTAAGGTCTTGGAATTGTCATCATACTCTGTACAACTGCATTTTCAATGGCTCCTGTGTTTCAAACTGGTGTGCCAATTTTTTGGCAAACAAAAGGTGTATTTCAGGATCTGTCCATTACAGAATTAACTTTGTTATAAGTTACAAGTGATAGACTCAATCTGGAAAATAAGTGAATTGCACTGGGTTCTTTTCAAAGGTGTGGGGAGGGGAGTATGTGCTATCATTCACATGAAAAAATGATAGGATTTAAAAGTGTATTTATATTTTTATACCCTGAAATCATTTTAAAATAGTTCTTCTGGACTGTCAGCAACTCTCTGTGGTGCTGCCATTTTGTAATGTAGGTTATGTTGATTATGGGGCAGGGAGGCACTTGGCAAAGTCACACTAGCATGCACAGTCTCATGCCTTTGCTACTATCATTTACTCAGAGACTTTGAGGAGATCTAGAGCCCAATCCAGTTCCCATTTAAAGTTAATATGGGACTATTTCTATTTACTTTCATGGGAGGCCTATCAGGCCCATAATGTCATGTATACACAGTTTTACCTGAAAGTTTGGTGTAAATTCAGGAATAACCCAGCATACTGCTAAGAGGTTAAAAAATGTGAACACACCAATGTTACCAAAATGTACTTACCATCTGTTACGTGTCTTGGGGACCAAAGTGAAATGAGTTGGTGATCACATTCCAGTTCCTTGCGGGTAGTAGAACCAGAGACCATCAAGGTAAACAGAACTGGTTTACAATCACAGCTAGAGCTGGTCAGGAAACAGTTTTCTCATCCCATGAGAATTTAAGATTTCAAAAATTTTCTCCATCCCAAATCTGGACAAAAAATGGACCTCTCAAAAATATTTACTAACTGAAAATTGGAACAAGTGCTGCCCACGCTGTAAATCCTATAGCATTAGAATGGTGGAGGCTCTTAATATTTAAGTGTTTTGAATACAATCCACAAAGTGGATCTCTGAAAAATGGGTTGTTTGCCTATAGTACCTCCAAGGGGAAATCTGCAGCTGAGATTGACTTCTGTCCCTGAGACCACAAAGAGTCTCAATGTAACTAGACTAGAAGGTAGGCTCATGGTCCTATATTTCAACTACATATGATAGGAGAATTCCATGATACCTGCCCTCCACTAATTAGATTTTTCCCTGCTTCTCAATTGTGTTTGGACAATTTCAGTGACCTAGGAATTGGAACCAATGAGATCTCATACACTTCATTAGTCAGATGTGGCTAAGTGAATCGAGTGGGCTGGAGAGGTCAAAGATTTTTATATTCGTGAAAATTGATACAAGATTGAAAGAGCAAACCTTTTGTTTTATGATAGCCCTGGATTCTGAAATGGAATGCTGTAAGCTAAAAGACCCTGCATAGATTTCAAAAGATATCACGTCTGTGTGCTAAACACATTGTTGTTTTAAGCTCCGCTGCCCTATCTGATTATCGTAATTTTGTCAGCTGCACCTTATTTTTATTTTTAAATAAAAGGAAGTATTACCAAGCGAGCCTTTTGTGTTTCAAAAGACAAACTACAGTAGCCCATAATCAGTATGGTGCACAGAAACAATTTCAATCCCATTAAAACTTAAATAACCTTTCATAGTATAAGAACTTCTAAAATGTATTATTTAAATATTTTATCTGACATTTAAAACATGTTCATTGTTGACTGAAGCTTCAACGGTACCGATCAATCCATAAGAAAGGCAAAATTTCAAAGATTAGTCATAGTTAAGCATTTGACACTTCACTTAGCTTCTTACTAATTAGATTCTGAGCCACATAGTCAGCTGCTGTAAATGGGCGTCATTTCAGTCAAGTCATGGGAGCTATACTGATTACACCAGCTCAGTATCTGGTCCCCTGTACTCAAGACTTGTCCTCCATTTTAGTTTAAATAGCTTAGAGTGACCAGATGTCCTGATTTTATAGGGACAGTTCTTATTTTTGGGTCTTTTTCTTCTTTAGGCTTCTATTACCCCTCACCCCCGTCCTGATTTTTCACACTTGCTGTCTGGTCACCCTAAATGAGCTATTTCACACAATTGTGCAAAAATATTCTCATGACTATCATTTTGCATTACAATACGCTGTCACAGTCACAGGATGCTAGAGAATTAAACTCTTATTCTTGGTGATAACTTTAGTTACTGATAAGTTTGGATCTGAATTGCAGTTGTTTACTGAGTACTAATTATATGAATGTGCACAAAGTCTTACAGCAGATTTCAGAGCTTATTCAAGACTTTTCATAATCTGCTTTTTATGAACATTGAAAATTGTATGTATGTATGAAATTAGTGGGAAAAATTAAGGATACAAATCCATGCACACTGAGTGAGGGGAGAAAATTCATAATATAAAGGGAAGAAAGTGATATATAAGTTTTTTATAGGCATGGGTTGTAGGATGGCTGTATTATTTGAGCAGTGAAGCTGTATCTATTACTCCAGATTTGAATTTTACCCCACTCCACCTGCTATGGTTTGTCATAGCTTACCTGTACAATACGTATTGGACCAGATCCTCAGGTGGAATTTTGATATTGTCCTCCCAAAACATCTTTAGTTCAAGTAAATGGTATAGTTATGGTTCTGTAACAAATAATGGGAGAGAAATTATCATGTATTGAAAGGAGAGAAAAGAGAAGTGTTTGGGAATTTGATTAAATTGATCATTAATGAAGCAGAGAGGCACAGTAAGAAGGTTCCGGATAGTAGAAGATGCAGGAGAAAATAGTCTTTCACCATAGTGGTAAGATTATATGGAGATAGAGAGAAGAGACCACTACATTAATGGGTGGAGGAGCTAGGGAAATAAAGGTCTGTCAGATGCTGTAACAAGTTCACGGAGAGCTTTTAAAAAAAAACATTAGGGCAATCTGGGAAATGAATGAGAAGCCAGTGAAGTAATTTGACATGGGAAGCAACATTCTGCACATGCTGCCACCTGGAGAGGACTAGGATCTGGGGAAGCCTTAGATGAATAAATTACAATAGTTAAGATGAGAAATTAAATCCTGCATTCTGATTTCAGCAAAACTGGAATTAAGGCAGTGAGTGTCATACATGGATGACTCCAAACATAGGACAAGTGATGGTAACTGAAAGGTTTGACCTGAGGAGAGAGTTCCTTTGGGAAAGACAAATAGCACATTCTATCTCTCAAATGTTTTCCGGAGAAGCTACAAATTTACTTGGTCAAGGCAAGCAGAGAACAGAAAGGGAAGAATCATGAAAGCCATCATAGGTAGTTGGGTATTAGCGCAAAAGTGATGATTTAGGTTTAAGGTAGACTTAAAGATGAAGATGCAGAATGTACTTAGAGAAAAACAGAAGGGTAAAAATTGAATCTTGTGGGATGCTACAAAGGAGGACTCCTGGTGCAGAGATGTAGCAATCTTGAGAATGAGAAATGCCTGTTACATAGGAGCAGAACTATGCTGTCTGCATAGCTCCAGTAAGGTCTAAAGGGACGCAGGGATGTACTCACACCTTCAGTCAATTGCAGCATTAGGATCCAGATTTGAAGCCTACCAACAGGTTTCCCAGTTGAGGGCTTAAATTTTCTAAAATTGGCCATTTCACATAAAATCTGAAAACTTTGCACACTGAAGCCACTTTAATTTTGCACACTGATTAAAAGAGTTGTCCTTATCTGAGATTTAATTGACAAATATCATGCCCACAGGAGAATTCATCTATTCAAATAGATCAGTGTGACACAAATGGTTACAACAACACTGCATAGGATGCAACACATGCCATTTTGACAAAAAGAAAATTTTCTGCACCATGAAATGCCAGAAATGAAATTACAATGATGTTTTTCAGGAAAATCTGTGGGGGATGAGAGGTGTCATTTTTGCATACAGTGAGCACAATGATCACTGCCAACTGATCAGATGAAATAAACAGAAGCCAGTTACCTTTGAGGATCTGGGGCTCAAATCATTTTGAAAATGAGATGTAGGCTATTAAGCCAATTAGGCAACCAAATATCTTTAAAAATTGAGCCTTGTAATATTATCAGTGGAATTGGAGTCAGAGAGCCTGTGTTTATGGGGGGACTGTTAGTGATGAGATAGCAAGATAACAGAGAAGCAACTCAAGCCACATAGACAGAACAGTCCAAGGGGTTTAATAATGTTCTGCTTGTTCAATTTAATTTGCATTCAGCTTCCTTCTTTGTGAATGATGCCTAGTGGCAGTGGGTGAGTTCTCTGCAGTGCAGCACCTGGCAACATGAGCTATGGAACTCAGTCTGAAACTTCCCCGAGGCCTGGATTTTGCAGAGACAAACTTAGAAGGAGGAGTTAGAGCTGTGTACAGACCTAGCCATGCAGGAGGATGACAGCAACAGGAAAGTAAAGCTCCTCTTTTACTTAACTGGGGAACAAGGAAGAGAGATCTGTGCTAATCTGAAACTCATCACTGCCTAAAGCCACACAGCTGTCCTAGCAGCCTTGGGGGACTATTGTTCCAAAAAATAAAAAATAAAAAGCAGACTGAAACTGTGCAGTGACACCGGTTTTTCGCTCAATACCAATCCAGAAGGGATGGTATAAAGTCATCTTTTACTGCTGAGTGCTATGTGCAATCTGGGGATTGAACAGACTCCCTAATTTGGGACAGGATAGTCTGCCATGCTTGAGATCACCACCCGCGGGAGTGGCTGCTCTGGTAAGGCAAGCTGATATTAGACAACACTTAGACATGAGGCATGCAGTGGAAGCCTCAAGAGAAAGGATGAAAGCCCTAGGAGGCCCCTCACCTTCAGAGGTACATGTAATGAGACAACAGTAAAGGAGAGCAGGTGGCCATGGTTCCATATCCATAGTAAGATGCATTTCCTGTGAGAGAGAATATGAATGGGGAAAAGAGAAGTGCCCCCACGAGGACAACATTGCAAGGAATAGGACTAGTTGAACCATTTCAGTACAGTGTGTAAGAGCAGAGGAAGGTCTTGGGAAGATTCAGTCAAACTTGTACAAGAGGGGAAGACACATCAGACATCTTGACTCTCTACAAGAGCATATCAGGTTCAGACTGTCAGGAAAGGAAAGCAACAAGGACCAATATTAACCTCCATGCATGCAACAATGTTAATAGGGAAACACCTTGTGCTATTTGAACTGGATACTGGGGCCTTCTACAGTGTGAATCCTTGGGGTTAGTTGGACTCGAACACACACATTACAAAGAGCATCCACAGTCCAATAATGTACAATGAAAGCATAATGCAGCCTGTAGGAAAACTTAACCTCATAATAGCTAACCTGAAAAACAACGGGCTGTTCCTTCGTGGGGAATACAGTCATACAAGCCAGGGATCTGATCAGGGCACATCATCAGAATTTTATAGCTACAGTGCAAGAAGCAAAAGGGGGAATCCAATGGACAAAGGAGACAATTTTAAAAGTTATGGGGATGTTTTCACAAGTGATGAGTGCCTCAAAGGAAAACTATGACTGGAAGTAGACCCCACAGTGGAACCTGTGTGCTTACTATGGAGGAAAATTCCAGTGGCACTATGTAATCCAGCACTTAGGGAGCTCAAAATTCTGCAAAGCAGGGATATCATAGCACCCATCGAGGCCAGAACAGCCTGGGTAAGCAGCATGCTGGTGGTAAAGAAGCCATCAAGCAAATTATGTATCTGCATAGACCCAAAGCCACTGAACTGGGTATTGAAAAGAAGTCACTATCCAGTCTGTGATGTGAGGAATTGTTTGTGGCACAGAAGCCTGGATAAAGAGTCCAGCACGCTGACAACCTTTGAAACTCTGTTTGGTCATTGTAGAAGGCTGTGCATGCCAATGTGCTTAAGCCTAGAACCAGAGGTGTTTCAGAGAAGATTCATCCAAGTGCTGGAAGGACTGCCTGGGGTGAAAATACTTACAAATGGTAGTCTTATCGTCAGTGGAATGGACCAGTGATGAAGAAGTTGAACGAGACCATGCCAGAAAATGACAAGCTTTTCTTCAGCGATACAGGGAGAAGAACATAAAACTCAACTCAGAAAAAGCACAGCTCAAACAGCATGAGGCACATACATTGGATGTCAGCTCACCAGCAGAGGGACTGAACACAGAGCCCAACAAGAGCAAAGCAGTCAGAGAGTGGGCAGCTCCAGTAGATGTGACAGGGTAATAGCAATTCAAAGAATGATAAATTTTCTGTCCAAGTTCTGTCCACACCTGGCTGCAGTAGTGGAACACATATGTGAGCTCAGAAGGCAGTCTGTTGAGTGGGACTGGGACGGTCCTCAAAGAAAACATTGGACATCCTGTAACAGATGATACCAATCAGGACAGTAATTGATGCTCCAGTATGATACATGAGAGAAAGGCCTGGGTGTAGCTCTTTTGCAGTGGCAGTCAATCGCTTATGCCCTGTCAGAGACTGAACAGGGGTAAGAACGAATGGAAAAACAGCTTCTGGCTATGGTGTTTGGAGTGAAGCAATTCTATCAGTACACCTCTGGCCACCCACTAATAGTTAAATCAGACCACAAACCCCAAGACTCAGCAATGGCAAGGCTCTTTCATAGTGCTCCAAAGAGGTTGCAGCACATGTTGATCAGCCTCCCACACTACTAGATATAAATTGCCCCACTTGCCCCTCCTCCTCTGGATGGCCCTGTTTGTGGATATTTATGGGGCGCTCTTCCCAAGTGTGAGGGTAAGCCTGGGAGAAAGCACAAATGTGCTCATTTGAAAATGTGAGAAATAGGTGCTGGAGGCTGGCATCTCATTACTGATTAAGGGTTGATAGATGGCGGGAGGAGAGGGGAGCTGTGGAGGGCTTGGAAAGTGAAGACAAGCAGCTTACATTTAATGCGGTAGAGATGGGAAAGCCAGCGGAGGGCTGCGAAGGGAGGAGGAACATGGTCAAAGAGATGGGCTAGGAGAATGATCTCTGTAGCAACTTTCTGAATGGGTATGAGCAGGGCAAGCTTGCATTTTGTCACAGACAGAGACAAGGCTGTTGAAGTAACTGAGATGAGAGCCTGGATGAGAGTTTTAGCTGTGTGGATGGTTTGGGAAGGCTGAATCTTAGAGATGTTGTGCAGAAGGAATAGGCAAGATTTAGACATAGCCGGGGCATGAGGACCTAGAGAGAAATCTGAGTAGAAGATGAGGCCCAGGTTATGGGCCTGAGTTACTGGCAGGACGGTGCTGTTGTCCATGGTGATTGAGAAAGGAAATTGGGAGGAGGGCTTAAGGTGGGGAAGACCAAGGGCTTCCTGCCTTCCCTGTCCTCAGTGACACTCCTCCTTAGACATTCTCCAATTTCACCCACCTAATTAGGTAACAGCAATGCTGCTCTTTCCTCTCAAACTCCCTACATATATGCCAGATTTCCCTTGCTTCAGTACTACAAAATCTATTTGCTTGCCTTTCCTTCCTTCCCCCAGTCCAGCTTCTATCAGCTCCCTCCAACTCTTTATGAGATTATTCTCTCTCCTCTATCGAAGATGAACACAGCTTTATGCATGCCAGACAGCACTTTCCTCAATTGCTCAGTGCTTATATCTGGAAAGAAGAGCGTGCTGTGACAGGTATTACAACCTCCTGCAATGTCTTGGTGGGAACCATATTGCAATCAATATTTAAAACATGAAAACCTCAAAAAAACATTATATTGAGATGTGCCAGCTGGTATGAGCTGTAGAATATTCATAGCCCTTTGGACTGATACAAGTGATGTGTATTTGTGTGCTCTTAGAATCACTAGGGGGTAATTAAGTCAAAATCCCAAGGCTGGCTTTGAAGCTTGTCCTCCTGTGGAATAAAGGGAGGGAAGGTTTACCTGTTTTCAGGAGACTAGGAGACAAAGCAAGAGTTTTGGTATAAAGGCTGAGTTTAAAGAGACTTGGCTTTAGCATACAGGGGGCCTAATCCTTGTTTAAGGTATAGAAAGATTTTGGCCTACCTGGACTGATGGTCTATTTCTGATATCCTTAAGTGTAGGAGGGGAGGGATAGCTCAATGGTTTGAGTACTGGCCTGCTAAACCCAAGGTTGTGAGTTCAATCCTTTAGGGGACTAGGATAAAAATCTGCCTGGAGATTAGTCCAACTTTGAGTAGGGGGTTGCACTAGATGATCTCTTGAGGTTCCTTCCAACTCTGATATTCTATAGGACTTCTTGATTGCTTTTATATATTTTCTCTTTACGCTTTTGTCTCTAAATACACATGCTTGCTTTGGAAGAGCTGTGTGGTAACTTATAACTATTGGCATACAGTAGTCATAGCCCTCCGAGAGAAAGCACAGAATAGGCTCTTGCCAGTAGGCACACTGCATGGCAGAGCACTGTGCAGCCTTAAAACCCTGGACAGAAGGGAATGGTATGCAGGTCCCTGCCCAAAGTCAAGAACAGCTGGAGGCCTGAGACTTAGCTGGGCATTCCTGGAGCAGAGGAGGAACACAGGTGCAGTTATCTTGTAGTGTTACACAGGTGAAGCATTCCACTCTTCTGGAGTGGTTTGCATGAGGATCCTTGCTCAAAGAAGCAGCTTGCCCTAGACAAATATTCATGCATGAAACAGTGATATTGCAACTTCTTCATTATGTGGATTATTTTAAATGGGGGCTTTTTTTTAACTTTTTCCCCCCACTCTCATTGTTAGAGCGTTAAAATGTTTCATTCTGAAAACAACTAGAAAAGGCTCTGCAGATCCCTGGTTTACCATTAGCTAAATAAAGAAAGGCTAGACTATCCTGTACACTGAGAAGTGATGTACTCTGCATGTAGTTCCATTGAATTCAGTGGGAATACTCATGGTTAAGGAACTGGCCAGTGTAACAAAGGGGATTACAACCAAGCGTTAAATAAATATCACCGTGTTCCACTACAATTGTTGAAGAGATTTGGACCATTACTCTGAAATACCAAGGTACTTTTTTTTTTTATAAAGGGGTCTGTACACCTAGAATAATGCCTTTTTAACTTGTTTTATTTTTTTCTCTAGAATGGATCCTTGTTCCTGACTCTGCCTAAATACCAGAGAACAATGTGCAAACTCAGTTTTCTCTTGTTTGCATTCAGCCAAATCACACACTGATTATTCACAGCATGACAAACATTATCCTTTGTATTAGCTGTGACGTGTTTGAAAATAATTTTTTAGATTTACAGTTGGCATTTCTAAGTCTGCTGTTGGCAATGACCATCTTGCTAGGAAAAACTAAGACAATGGGCCAGACCACCAGCTAGTATAAATCAGCAAGTGGCTATGCTGATCCATATCAGCTGAGGGGAGGGCCTGATGCCATTTTAATGAGCTTTATGTGCAGTGCAATTCACAGTTCATAGCTGTTGCAAAATGCTGCTCACCCTGTGAACTTTCAGGCTCTGCCCTGTGCAAAATGGGTGAGACTTTCTTTTAAGAAGCATATCTGCTGATCTGGCAATCGGGGCAGCAAGTTGCAATGATGAACTGTAAAAAATGACCTGGAAAATCCCTGCATGATATACAGTGCTGACTGCTGAGTAATCATACCACAGAACAGCAATTTCTTTGTGCTAGGCTGTGCACAGAGATATTAATGCTGAGTTAACACAGAGCAGGGGGAAAAACCCCACACAAATGCAATTTTTTTTTAAACCTCTGATTTTTGTGTATCTGGAGTAGAGAGGTAAGAGACTGAGCTCTAGTTAGACTTTCTCAACAATGTTTATCTCTCTCTACACTATGTGGAGTGGAAAGAAAGGGAAGGCTACACACTTTTCAGAAGTGATTCATCTGGAAGTACAACAATTAGATCTGTCTGAAACTCAGCATCTGGGGCTTTTGAGGAGTCTTGCAAACACTTTTTCACTTTAAAGCTTTGTGGGTTTGCACTGCTGCAATTTGCTTTGATGTCTTGCCTCCAACAGCCCCAAAACTTCAAAGCAACATCTGCTAAAACAGACACGTGTTTCCTTGGTTTTGTGTCCAAACCATTTGAAGCCACCATATTTTTGCATATTTCCCACCTGAAATTATAAACTGCCTCACGCTCATGTGAGCCAAGTTCATTGAAAGGTTGGAATACTTGGCCTAAGGGCCACCCTACAGGCAAAGCATATCTTGGTTTAACTAAAATCATTTAAAATTTAATTAGAATAAGCCCTCCAATTTAATAACCATTTTTAGTGAACCAAGTACAAGTTTTGTGTGTGTAGGTAAGGTCTAAGTTTCTGTTTTGTAATGAAAAATAGAACTGTGTGGGGCTTGTCTGTGTGGTTGTACATAACACTGGCACATTGATACTTAGGTGCTACACATTCCTACTAAGTTAATTCGGTATCTGAACAAGTGGGTGTCTGACCCTATCACTCTATAGATATTTTCTTTGTAAATGTGGACACATGAGTGGGTGTGTAGTATTTCAGTCCCTGTCTGTCTCTATTTAGAAGATGCACAGAAAGTGTCTAATCTTTAGTGAACACGTTTATCTTTTTTTAAATAAGAAACATGAATTATTTACGGAGTCTACAACTGGACCTGTCAGGAGGAGTTACTGAATAACTTGGATGGAGGGAAGGGTTAGCGGTGTTCCCTGAGCCATTATATCAAACCTGAGCACACAAAGAGAACAGACAGAGCTATTTTTTATTTCTGATGCTATGAACAATGGCCAATGGCTGGCAATGAGAAAACCACTGTTCCCTGTTTTTTCTCTTGAAAGTTGCAATGCTTTTACTTTTTTTGTAGGGCAAGAGTAAAATGACTCTGTAGTCCCTCAAATGCTCATAATTTACTGAATGGAAAACTCCCAAACTCCCGCTACAAGCTCACTATTTATCAGTAAGAAGGATTCTAAGCTCCCTTTAATGCTAATTGTCCTTCATTTGTGCCAACACCATATTGTCTTAATGGAGTGAAGTTGTTTAAGAGGTGCACCTGGTAACTTGCAGGGAGATCAATGCATCTGCAGACGGAATGTAAAGAATCTCGAAGTCCTAGCTTTCCTGGTGTAAATGGCAATACATATGCTTCCATTGTAAACAGCTGTCATGATGGGCCTAGTCATTTTGCACCCTGTGCCATGGTGGCAAGTGGCAACTGGGATCCCATGCTGCCATGTGACAAGTACAGCCAGCCCTGCTGTAGCTAATAACCTTCACAATGGAAGATATTGCCATTCTGTTTAATTTAATGAGGCATTTAACTCTCAAAAATGGGAGTTTGTATTTCCCACCTCTGCTTCAATTACATCTCAAACCACTGTACAAGCGGATAATGATACGTGCTATCAAGGAATGCTGGGAGGGAAGAGGAACATCTTTTTCTTCAATGCTTTTGTGGTTATTCAACATTGGGCAGTGTCTTTACAAAGATTGTTTCTTTCACAAGGGCGCTGTACTTAATAGTCATCTTTTTAATTATTAGGTTTTAAGGGCTTAAGTTTGGCTTACCCCTTAAGTAAGAACTGCCCCTTAATGAGTCAGAAAATGACCATCAGTGTTCAGCAAATTTCTATCGATACAAGAAGAAAACCTGAAGTTAGTCTACAGCAAGCAGCAACAGGTAACCTTCAAATGTATAGCCAAATAGTTTGCGTCATACTGTAATTGGCAGTCTGTTCCACTTTGTCTCTTATGTAGATGAACTGGAAGCAACGTGATTTTGAAGAGGCCCACATGTCAGACAAAATGTCCCTAATCGTTTCCATTAGTAAAATGTTCTTTATTAACTGTAACTGCTGTTCTAAAGGTGGGCAGTGTGCTGCTACACAATATTTTAAAAAAATCCTTTTTGCTTGTACTAATAGAAATACATTTCGTTTCAGGTGGTGTGATCTCTTCACCTAAACCAGTACGGCAAAGATACAGCTTGGAGTTCAATGGGAGCCAGATTGGTAATATTATTCAGTACTTTTTACAAAAGTGGTGTATTCTGGGACATTGTCACATGAATGATAAAAGGAAGGACTGGTCTAATTACATATTACAGATATCGGGAGAAATTTTATGCATGTTTTTATAAATTCCTCTAAGTTGCCTCAGATCACTGCACACTGTGAAATTCTGAAAGAGCACATAACCAGTTCTCCATATTGTCAGATCACTGAAGTGGTCAGGTCTGAGGGCTAGGAAATGTCAGAATGCCAAGAGCTGGATAGCAGGGGAAAAAAAGATTGTTCTGCCAACCCTTACCCCAGTTAATAGTAGTTTATGCAGTGTTTGCACAGCATTTGATGAGAGATCAGCCATTTTGAACCAAAGGGAAGTTCTTTGGCTGAATATTAGGTGGGGGAAGCAGAAGTTCTTCAGGAATACATTCTACTCCATCTCATCCACATACTCCCCATTCCATAGCGCACTGTTCTGAGTGTACCTTATCTTTAAAGTCCAAGAGGACTCTGGTTTTAAAACTCAGCAGTCTGGCTAAACCAATTGGTCTTGTTTGAGAGAAGAAAAAAATGGAGATTGTTATTTCTGTTCTGGCCTATGGTTTGGCATGGAAAGCATCATCCTGGAAGAGAAACTGTGATGGTGAGATGCTGCACTCGAATAGCTTTAAGATATATATTTTCTTGCATATTTAGTAGTATTTATTCTCTTGATTTCTCTCCATATGTAGGAATTTACTGTGTCTATGTATGTGTTACTGTGTCAACCTTTTTTTCTATTGTACCTACGTTGTTCCTGCACATATCTGTAAAATATAAGCCAATATTTGGAATAGAGATTAAATGATTGGGTTGAATTCAGGAATGACGTAAATGGTGGTGTGAATTACATTGGAGTAAATGAATGTCTGCTGATTTAATTTGCCTGCTGAAGACTTGGGAGGATAGGGGGTATCAGGAAAATCAATGAATAGCAGGGTCTCAGAAGGTATAAGATAAACTGAGGAAACAGAGAAGGATGCTACTTTATCTACAACTCCCTACTTTTTCTCTCTCTTCACATGTAGGCTCTCATCAATTCTTGCCACTTGTCCCTCTATAATATTTCTAAAATCCACTGTTGGGTGATTCCTAGCTCAGCCTTTGGTTCTGTACCATACCCTTCTCCCGCTCCCTGGCCTTCCTGATTGACAATTCTTTTCTAATTCAATTGAATCCTCCAAATACACCACAACTGAAATATTCCTTTCCCCGCACTAACCAGGTGTCCCTACTTGTTTGCTTTATGTTTCTGCAGCAAAGACATAATCATTTCAGACTCTTGTACCTCAGGTATTGAAAGAATGTCAGGAGGAGAGAAATTTTTTTCAGTAAAAGTAGATCTGAACAAGGGAGATATGGGAACAAATGAGGCCAATAAAGAACAAGTGAATAGCACATCTTTTTGGTGTTAGCTAGATGCCTGGTCACTAGTTAATGATGGGACAGTTGGGAAGTGGTTGTAAAGACAAAATAGATGTATTAGGCCCAAAGTCAACAAAAGAGGCATAAGTCAGAGGTTTAGAAACATGGCTCACATTTACTGAGTTCTTAGAAAAGGAATGAAAATATTTGGAAGTACAAAGTCATAATGGTAAACTGATGGAGAGGGTTGTCTCTATTGATTTCTCATTGTATGGCATTTTCCATGAAACCTTGAATACAGGGACTTGACTGCTTTCTCTGCATGAAAAAGGAGTAGTTGGGTTTTGTGAGGACAATTATAAGATTCCAGTTAAGTTGTTCTGCTTCACATTCTAGAAAGATCCACTGTACTTATTATATCATCCATTACTCTCTGAACTGTCAATATTTGTCCTATTCAGTATTATGCGGTACTTCTTTGTACAATCAATAAAGACTAAGTGGCCTAATCCTGCAACCATTAAGATCCATAGGAGTTTTGCCATTGCTTTCAACAACAGCAACATGAGGTCCTTATAAACTAGGGTCTGATTCTTCATCATGGTGGTCAGTGGAAGTGTAGCCACTGATTTTAGTGGGTGGCAGAACAATCCCTAAATCTCATAAAATAAGGAATTTTACAAGCACCATTTTTTATTTGCTAGCGAAGTCTAATTGAGCTACAGTTGTGAACAAAGTGACGGGCACTAAGGGTTAATAGAGGAGGACTGAGGGCTTAAAAGAGTTGATTGCCAAATTCCTTTGACCTTTACCTCAGGGAATAGCTGATGCTCATTTCATTGTCACAGTGAAAGGCAAAACAAATAGATAAGTGCTATGCCCACCTGGACAATGATATGTAGAAATCTGAATTAATGTGCAGAATAATCACAGTTGTCATTTGATTAATTATTACAGTCTGTCATATGCTGGGACATCAGATGATCAAGACCACATGTATTCTGCAGGACTGGAATCCATTCATCAATTTGGAATTAGGATCCAGAATCTCATCTTTCAATTTTTTAAAAAAAATTGTTTCTAGCCTGTATGGTTCTGAAGAAAATCTTAAAAATGTGAACTAATGTGCATTGTAGCAAAGGTGTTTTCTGCAAACAGCCTTCAACGATAACTCTGAGAGCTGAGAACTGCCACATTCATTTCAGTGATATGTTAACAGTGAAACCCTAAAATGGCAATTTAAATATCAGCGTAGTGTAATATTTCACTGATCATTTTAGCAGAAGTATTCAGTTACTGTGGTTTTTCTTCAATCTCAAACCACCTCCCACACCTTTTTGGATGCTAAAAGCCCCAGTTGCCCCATGCCCAACTGCCAAAACCTTTAGCTTCCTCTTGACAATTTCTCTGATGTGGTAATGCATTATTTATACAAGAAAAAAAAAAGTTGGCACATTGAAAATGTGTGGACAGTGCAAATGAAATTGAATCTTGTATCATGACATGTAATTTCATATTTAAGTAAATGAATCCTCAACTGCTGTAAATCAATGTAGCTCCACTGAGTTCAGAGGTATGCCAGTTGACATCAGCTCAGAATCTGACCTTTAATTCAACTGCTGCAGAATTACCATTAGGCTCCAGAAACAGGGGCCCTTCCTGAAGAATTTAAGTTGGCTTGCCACACTGTACACAGAGCCATGGCAATACCACTTGTATACCTACTTTGTAAGAGGTATTTGAAAACTACTAAAGTGCTTTGAAGATGTATGACACTGTACAAGTGATATTTTTACTTTATTATTAATCATCCAAATGGCCCCACCACCAATCTCTGAAGTTTGAGACTTATCAGTCCCTATTTATGAGTTTCCATTGAACACGAATATCTGATGCACCATATCTTGTTTGAACACAGGAAATTATTGTTGCCTTGAACACTGAGAAACCTGGCAAGGGTGGGATTGTATTTATACAATGGGTGTATGTTGTAAATGAGGGTGTTGAAAATTAGATTTCCATGTTTGCTGATGACAATAACTAGAAGGAACAGCAGATATTAGTTGCATAGCTTCTTCCTAGCAACCCCTTAGTAGAGCTGGTTGGAAAACAGAATTTCCATTCTGTAGAAAGTTCTGACATGTTGAAATTTGTTGTTGCTCTCAATCAGAACGAAAAATTTCCAGAGACAAGAAAATTCTGAAAAAATTTGATACGGAAACATCAATGTTTCATTTTGATACTGTCAACATATTAGAGAAGATACAATTTTAGAATGAATATTTTGATATAATGTAAAAGTAGGTGCAAAATTAATTGAAACAAGAAAGTGGAAGCAAAATGTTGACATTATTGAAAAAAAGAGCCCAAATGATTAGTTTATTTCCCCCTCCCCCATCAAAAGTTTGCCAAAATCAATACATCCCTGTGAAACATTTAGATTTTAATTCAACTCTTCTTCCATGGAAAAGAGTTCCACTGAAAGATTTTCAACCAGCGCCATCCCTTAGATAGTTGTATATTCCTTTGCTAATAGATGGCAAAGTAGATAAACAGAGAGCATGTTTTAGGGCAAGAACTAAAGGCCAAGAGAAATGCTGAGCACTCATAAAATTCATTAACTTCACTAACTGTTGCATGTACTCAGAACAGTGCTTTTCTGAAAGGGGAAGTTTTGCTGAATCAGAGTCTTAATGAGGGTCTATCTAATGGTTAACTACTACAGGACAATGATAAGAAAAATTCTTGACATAGTGGTGGAAAAATCCTTAGTTCAATTGCACAATGAGCTGAAAGCTTTAAGTGAAGGTACTGAGCTACACTGTTTAAAGGAACCATTGAAAAGAAAAACACATAATATTATTTTTCGCATGTAAATCATATTTAAATTCACTTGAACTTCTCTGTCCCCTGACATTTAAAAAAATAATTTAGGTTCTTTTTTGAGACAGTAAGAGGTGAGGAGCAAAATGTAAAAAAGTGACTATGAAAATATCAGATTTTCAACGTATTAAATCTAAATTTGTAGTGCAACAGGAATTAAAAGGTCAGTCCTCAGGTGGTGTGAATTAGCACATATCCATTTACACCAGCTGAAGATTTGACCAAAGTATCTCTGCCCTGGAAGAGAACAGAGTTGTGGCTATTTCACAGAAACATTTATACCCGAGAAAGACCCAAGAAGTTAGAGATGCCCTCTCCCGCCCCCAAGCAAAATAACTAACTATGAAAACATCAATTGGGGCAAAATTGTTGAAGGGGAAAAAGAATGAGTGCTTAAGCAAAATACAGCTCATATGGTTGTCAGTAGCAAGGTGTTCACCGAGCTAAAATAAATGAAAATGTTCCAGGAGACAAACATTTCATTTTTTAAAAAAGGGATATGTTTGAAAAAGAAAGGAAAAACAGAAACAAGGTTAACAGGAAGGAGAGATGGGACCAAACAAAATCCCAGCTCAGGGTTAGAGTTTACATTTCAAACCAATCTGGAATGGGCTGAATGTGAACATGCTGCAGTTTGGAAAGGTTTGTATTTGTATTTTTCATGCTCCATATTGGGAGTGTTCAGATCTGCTGTGTTTTGGTTCATGAAAGGGGCCTTAAAGTGGATGCAAGTTACATTTACCCTCCCTTTAGGTTGCCTTCAGACTGACAGAACTGTGTAAAGGTCCCATCGGGAACATCTACATGGGGATAAAAACTCATGGCCTGGGGCAGTTGAATCAGGCTCATGGGGCTTGGGCTCTGGGACTGAAAAATTGCTGTGTAGATATTTGGACTTGGGCTGGAGCCTGAGATCTGGGACCCTGTAAGCATGAAGGATCCCAGAGCTCAGGCTCCAGCTTGAGCCTGAATATCTACAGTGTAATTTTTAGTTCAATAGCCCAAACCCCGCAAACCTGAATCAGCTGACATGGGCCAGCTGCAGCCGTGCTGTGGGTCTTTTATCCCTGCACAGATGGTCCCTTAGTATAAATGTGAGTCAGGCTGAGCCAGAATTCATATCTGGAAATAATAATAATAAAAGGGACTGATATGGATGAGATTTTCCCTTTACTCCTAGTTTTTTTTTGCTTATTTTATGCCTTCTTCTGCCATTTGTCAAGATGGTCTTCTGGACTTTCCTAATGGCTCATGTCCTTCTGAGTTAGGCATGTCAATACGCTGACCATGTGCAATATATCCCCCTGATAAGCAAATTAAATTATTGATAATTCAAGCTGCTTTGAAAGACTCCTGCTCTCTGTTAGCACAAAGTCTGATTACTGCCAGGGCCCTATTACTGCTAATACCTGTTGGGCAAAAAAGCCAGTTCCTGATAGCAGAGGAATTTTTGTTCTTATAATTCAAGTGGTATTGACTCATTGTTCTGGTGCAAGCATGTTTGGTCTGTGACAAAATTAGTCATTTTACAGATTAAGGATTAACACAAATATACAACAGGATCTCCCAGCACCATGCTACATAATTCTGCAAGCACAGTCACCATTTTAGTGCCCTATTTATTTAGTAACAAAAGCATTTATGCAACGTTATCACAGCACCCAGAATGAGCCAGTGGCAATCCCCTAGAAGAAGCTGCCATCAGTTATTGTCATTTTCTAGAATGGCAGTTCAGCAATATAAAACCTAAGAAACAATAAACCCAGAATTAAAAAAATCCAGCCTTGGCAGGCTCTCATTTTGAGGTCAGGTGACTCATTTAAAAGGCAATCCAATTCAGTCATGAGACATTTTTTGTAGCCATATCAGCTTTCCAGCATTTGCTGCAGCGCCCAAGTGTTCATTGTGTGATTCATCAGATTTATGAATGCATTGCTCAGAATTTTAAATTACAACCCTTGGAGAGCATCATGTTCATACAGATACCCCAGTGGCAAATGGTAGGCAACTCTTAGCAGAACAAACAAGTTAAATGGAGGCTCTGTTTCTTCACTACAGGAAACTGTTCACTTAAAATACTGCTGTTTTAAAAGAATATCTTAATGTCCCAGTTGTGTGTCTTTATGTGCAGGTAGCTAACTCGTATTTCCTAGCTCTGAACACTCTTCTGTCAGGGGAAAAGTTTACCTCTGGAGCCAAATTGTGGGCCAGACCTTATAACACAAGGATTCCGAACCAGAACCCTGATACTGACTCAAGGTTCAGGAGCATTATGTAAAACTTGGCTTGGAAAGAGTTGGCTCCCTTTTGGACTCATTGCTCTGTTTTAATTGGCATTACTGAGGCTAAGGCTATTAACAGCTTCCAGTGGCAAAGATCATTTAGCAAGCCATGGCTATATTTTTCTTCCATCATGCACAGAAATTCAAGTATCATCAGTGGAAGTTCTGGCACAGATTGAAAGCAGTGATATGTGGACTTTTGTATGGAAATAAATCAGCTGTAGGTTTGCATTACTGGAAAAGGGGTGTTTAGAGATTCCCAGTGTTAGAAAGGCCTTTTTATTGTCCTTTACGCTCTGGAGAGAATCTTCTTGGCAGTCTCAAATGAGGTTCTAAGGACTGACTGGACATAGAAACTGACCAATCCTGTCATCTATAGGTAGACCTTCCAGAATATGCATGAGGCACACTGATGGAATAGTGAGAACAGGCATATCCTCCTTCTTCAGCGACAGCCTTTCTACAAGGCGAGTCTGAATATGGAGCCTAAGCTTTCCCAGCTACTACCCTCAAATATAATTAGGCATTTATAAAGGTTTGTGCTGTACACTGCATGAGGGATAGCTCAGTGGTTTGAGCATTGGCCTGCTAAACTTGGGGTTGTCAGCTCAATCCTGAGGGGAGCCATTTAAGAATCTGGGGCAAAAATATGTCTGGGGGTTGGACTAGATGATCTCCTGAGGTCCCTTCCAACCCTGATAATGTATGATTCTACATGAAAGCTAAGGTCAAGGCATTGGTCAAACCTTGATTAGGTTCATGCTTGGGTCTTGCATGAGGGCTAAGATTTGAATTTAGGTTTATGCAGTGCTAAAATCTTCCACTCTGTTCTCATGAGATTATGGCCCCTAAAGGCAAAGTTCTTGTGAGATCAATTGTTCATGTGAGATTAATTGTTCATGCAAGATCTTTGCTATTCTGGCCACAACATAATCAGATTTAAAGTTAGATGACTTTGCTTTTGGATCTGAACCAGAATCAAAGTTGTGCAGATTGATTTTAATCTAGGGTTTCAGATATGAATCCCCACAGAATTGGGTGGGGCTCTGAATTGAGACCTTGTTTGAGCTCCTCTGTCATTAGGAGCAGGGAGAACCAGGGGGTGTTGGTTTGTCTTAAGCTAAATGGTTATTTGTTTCCAAGAGAAATGGAAAGGTACGCACCAAATGAAGGATGTGATGTGCAGAACTGGTTTCTCCTTCTCTTGGAACTAATAGATTTACGCTGGAGGAGCCAGGTTGGCACCTTGGAATTGCAGATGACTGCAGAGAGACTCCATTTTGAGTAGGATGGAAGGGGCTGATTGATCAGAGCCTGAAGGGAAGGGACTAGGTGTGATAAATAGGGCCCTACCAAATTCATGGTCCATTTTGGTCGATTTCATGGTCATAGGATTTAAAAAATCATAAATTTCATGATTTCAGCTATTTAAATCTAAAATTTCACAGTGTCGTAATTGCAGGGGTTCTTACCCAAAAAGGAGTTGTGGGGGGTGGGAGTCACAAGATTATTGTAGGGGGGTGTTGTGGTACTGCTACTCTTACTTCTGTGCTGCTGTTGGAGGGTGGTGGCTGCTGGCCGGGATCCTAGCTCTGAAGGCAGAGCTGCCGCCAGCAGCAGCACAGCAAGGTCACCTGGGGGGAGGCAAGTGGGGCAATTTGCTCCAGGCCCCCATTAGAGTTTTTTTGGGCCTCTGGAGTGGGGTCCTTCACTCGCTCCGGGGACCCTGGAAAACTCTTGTGGGGCCCGGGTGCCTGAAGCTTCTTCTGCTCCAGGTCTTTGGTGGCAATTCGGCAGCGGGGGGTCCTTCCACTCTGGGACACGCTGCTGAAGTGCCCTGAAGACCCGTGGGAGGGGGTCCTTCCGCCCCAACACCTGCCACTGAAGTGCTGAGTCTTCGGTGGCAATTTGGCAGCGGGGCCCCCCCGCCGAAGACCTCATGCCCCCTGAATCCTCTGGGCGGCCCTGCAGCACAGAAGTAAGGATGGCATGGTATGGTATTGCACCCCCACCCTTACTTCTGCATTGCCGTTGGTGGGGCTCTGCCTTCAGAGCTGGGCGCCTGGTCAACAGCTGCTGTTCTGTAGCCACCCAGCTCTGAGGGCAGTGAAGAAATAGGGATGGCAATACTGTGACCCCCATAAAATAACCTTGTTACCCCCTTACAACTCCCTTTTGGGTCAGGACCCACAATTTGAGAAATGCTGGTCTCCTCCGTGAAATCTGTATAGTATAAGGTAAAAGCACACAAAAGACCAGATTTCACGGGAGGAGACCAAGATTTCATGGTTTGTGACATGTTTTTCATGGCTGCAAATTTGGTAGGGCCCTAGTTATAAAGCCTGCTTCAGCTGGGAAATCTGGCAAAGGCGGACTCCTGCTCCAGTTATGAAACATTGCTTACCTGAGAATTTAACCTAAGATTCAGTCTAATCTGGGGATTTAACTGAAGCAGAAGCTTGCTCTAGTCTACCAGGGGAAGCTTGATTTAAGGCAGATGCCTGTACTGGCCTGAAAACATTTTGCTTAGCCTGGAAAAGGCTTGCTCTAAGTCTGAGTGGTTTTTATTTTATTTTTTTATTTTTTATTTTTGCTTTACCTGGGAGCTATACTGTCATTAACTTGTATTGGCATTTTTGTAACCTGAACTATTTCAGTTCCCATGGATCTTAAAATTAAGAGGTTTTTGTTTTTTTTCTATGCTCCTAAGTCTTTTTTTGTCTCTTTTTCTCTTCATGGGACCTGTGTTGGAAAAAAATGGTTGCTTTCAAAAAAGAAGAAGATATTTTTGCAAAATTTTATTTTATTTTCCACTTTTTATTGATACCCAAATCCAATTTTTAAAACTACATTCCTCTCTTTAATTTGTTTTTCTATTTTCAGTCCGTTTTCTGTGGTAGAAGGGAGGAAGGGGGAAAAACAAACCAAAAAGTATTAAAAACTTGAACTCTCCAAAAGTGGAAATTCTTATGAAAAATGTTGAATAAATCTAAAAATCAATCCTTTGCAATCTGCCAAATGAAATGCATTTTGAAACTTTTTCATGAAAACTCCTCAGTATTTTCTTCTCAGAACCCAGCAGTCATTGATTGGTTCCTAATGATTCTGTCAGAACATATGGAGCAGTGTTCTCTCAGTAGCTTCTACCCACTCCTTTCTGTGGTCTGGCTAGCAACTCCACCTGAAAAACTAATTTAATTAGTCTGGGCTGCACCACTTTAAATCTCAACTGGTTGCTGGTGGAGGCAGGCCAAAAAACTAGCAGTATTTAATTACAGGATAATGTTTTGAGTTATGACACTTTCCAACTGAAGCATTCAATATAATTTACAAATATTGAGGTTCACATTACAGCACAACTGAGAATAGAGCTGTAGGAAAATGGAATTTTCCAACCTCATGGAAAATTTTGACTTTGCCAAAAAACGGAACGTTTTTGAGACAAGATAAAAAAGAATTTTCAGTTGTCCAAAGAAAAAAATCAGAATTGTTCTAGGAAAGCAAATACTTTGAGCGAAAAATTTAGTTTAGTCAAAAACAGTTTTCCCTTGAACAAGATTTTGATAGAAAAATTTCAGCCAGCCCTATCTGAGAGGTATTTTAAAGATGGGACAATAAGATTTAGAGATCTTAAGTGAGCTGCCTGAATTCCCACGGGAAGTCTGTGGCAGACTAAGAATAGTACCTATGTTTCCATACAGACATAGACTCCTGTTCCTCAGCCACGAGACCACCCTGCCTCTTTAAAAAGAACTGCCCTAATTATGGCTGTCCTGTGGTACTTTTTAAGAACCTGACATCAGATTCAAAATGCAGCCTCAAGTTGTGGGAGCCCTGTAGATTTGGCAGGCATAGAATTCTCCTATTAAGTTTAGAAGAGGCACTTTCTCACTTCCACCTGAGATGGCAATGGCCAGCAAGAAGCAGCAGTGGGTGGGAGAGGGCAGAGGCCATAAAAGAATTGCACTTCAGAGGAATGAGAAAATCAGCAAGCTTTGCAGCAGCACTGAAACTTTTATGAAAAATGAGGAAAAATCCCGTCAGAGTTATCCCTTCAGTGCACTATGAAATGGATAAATATAGGACTGTCAAACTAGATTAAAGAGACTTGATGATATTTACCTTACAAGGAAAAGTTTGACTTTCATAAGACCTGTAGGACCATTGATTTCATGGTGTTCTGCAAATAACACCATGGAAATACCAGAGCTATTTTCCAGAAAATTGTGTGCAGTGTAGAAATATTTTGAATTAGCCTGAAATGTGATGAGTTGTAACTAAGGGTTTAGTCAAATGTTTTTGAAAAGTTGTTTACCTTAGTGTCCTTGGCACATGTTCTGCTCTTGATTGTACTGGTATGAATCCAGAGTACAATCCCTTGAAATCAACGGAATTATTACAACAGAGCAGAATTTCGTTCATTAACTAGACTCTCTTTGAATCTGCATATAATATTAAGGGCTGAATTCAATGGAGCTATGCCAGTTTACACAAGTAGAGAATTTAAACTATATGTCAACAATCCAACTAACACCCTGCTCAATACATCTGAAAAACCCTCAGTGCAACAAATACAATAAAGCATATAAGTCATTAGTACTCAGGTTTGTGAAAAAATATAAAATAAACAGATGGTTTTACTTTAATTTACTGCTGTTACTTTACACATTCACTGTAATTTCTGGAACAGAGAGGAACTACTACAGCAGACTCTACTCTTCTAAATGGGGGTGGGATTTATAATATGTCCACTTAACCAGGGCTGGCTCCAGGTTTTCTGCCACCCCAAATGGCCAAAAAAAAAAAAGGCCAATCAGCAGCACTTCGATGGCAGCTCAGTCGCACCACTCAACTCATGGGCGGCACTTTGGCGGCGGGTCCTTCACTCCCTCTCTTCCTCTTTGGTGGCACTTCTGCAGCAGCTCAAAGAGGAAGAGAGGGACCTGCCGCCGAATTCCTGCTGAAGACCTGGACGGACTGCCCCAATAGTGGACAGAGTGCTGCACCTTTGTATTGGCTGCCTCAAGCACCTGCTTCCTTAGCTAGTGCCTGCAGCTGGCCCTGCACTTAACTGTAGGGATCCACTGAAGCCTATTCAGTGCACATATCCATAACCATCCCGCCAAAGGCAAAACTCTTAGGAGTAACAAGAAAATTATGGAGGGTCTGATTCAGCTCTAACTTACAGCAGTGTAAATTGGTAGTAGGTCCACTGGTGAATGGCTTGACATAAGTGCAAAGCCAGTGTCAGTAAAAGCAGACTCAGGCTTAGACTCTCCACTTGCCTTTATACCCACCAATGAAGTGATGTCATCTCTTATTCAACTGAAATGATCTTAAGCCTACTACTGCTACCAGTTAGTGGAGTTACTTCTTTAACTCAAGAAGTGCAGACCCATACTTTTGGTGCTAGAAATCCCAGATTCTATTCTTGGTGGTGGCAAATGAGGAGGGATTTTACATAAAGAATGAAGTGAATATCAGAAGCCTTAACAGATCAGATAGGGTTGCTAGAGGGAGTTGAGGGGGGCTGATAAGAAAGTTGCTGTAGTATTTCCTGGGCAGAGTTAGTCTTATTATGTTTTCCTAAGTGAAATGTTATAAGTAGTCAGATTGGCCTGTATTATATATATCAAGAGAACTACAAAACTAAAAAAAAGAAAAGTAAGATCTCCATTAGTGCGGGGTATGCACACTCCGTCACACAGGGGAAATATCCCCTGGCCCTCTGTGGCTCATTTACAGCCCTATTTTCCACCAGAGCAGTGTAAAGGGGCCAGGATCACGCCTCTGCCAGAGACTGAAAGGTGCAATACACAGAAAACGAGTAATGATAACAGATACAAACTACATACACCACCGTTAGGCAGGAAAAATGGATCCTTCTGTTCAGGACTGATGCACTGACATTCACATGGCTGGAGCATTTTTATATTTCTGCTCTTCAAAGGCCTGTTACTGTGCCTAATGATGCCAAAAGCTTCCACTGACTTCAGAGATGCAGAATCAAGCCTCATATAATTATTTGTTTTAAACCATGTGTAGCAGAGATTTTGATTCCCTAACATATAACATGAAAATGACAGACGTTAGAGAGAGGTTTAGAAGGAATGTGTGCTTCTGGCATTACAGTCATGTCAGATTTTAAATGGCATAACATGGAAAATTGTCATTAAAATTGGTAAACTGATAACACTGTTGTGGCAACTATTTCTAAGATTAACAGCTGGTAAATTTCAGGAAGTCACCTCCAAGCAGTGGAATAGCAAAACAACACATTTCAAACATTAAGATAAAGCTAAGGAGTCTCAGCATTGTTGCTTATGCACTGCATTTAAAAAAGACTGTTGTGGATTCTGAAAATACTATCTGTTCAAATACTCCCTTATCCAGTTGTGGTTTTACACTGTAACAACTGGTGAGAAATTAAACAATAATGAAGCTTGTGGGATGGAAAGACACATTTGAGGCTCTCTCAGTGGAGGATGCTGGAAAGTTGTGGGTCAAATTCAGCACCCCCCCACAACACATTTCCTGCATATTTATTATATAAACTACCTTAAAAGAATGTTAAGGTTGCAAAATCAAGCACTACAAAGCTAGGACCAGAATGAAGGTTGCCTGTGCAGCCATGATTCAGCCCCCTTGTGCATGTGCATTATGATACACTCTTTAATTATATGATCACATATTATTTTTTCCCTGCATCAATCTGTGCATGGGATAGGACAGTGTTTTCATGAGCAGGTTTTCACTATTTTGTTCTATGCTCGTTCCATGTTTGGCCCTAGGCCTTATTTACTGCACACTATTCAAACACGATTCTGAAGGCAGAATTATTCATCTCCTCCTGGATTTTTCCAAGGGGCTCATCACTACAGTATCTGAGTGAGTGAAATATTAATGACATGATCTTCACAACAAACCTGTATGATGAGGGGATGTTATCCCCATTTTACAACTGGAGAACTGACTTCCTGTGACAGATTAAGGTTAAAAGTGTTCTCCAGTTTTCAATGCTTAGGACTTGATTTTTCAGAGAACTTACGATTTTGTAGCACTTTATTTGTTCAGTCCACCCTCTTGTCCCAGGCCCTCTCTCTCTCCAACCTCCCCCACCTCATGGTCCTCATGTCATTCTCCTTCCTTGCCACTCTCCCAGTTCTAGCTCCGCACCCCTCTGCATTTCAGTGAATGCTTCCTCCTCCTTCACACTGCCTAGATAACAGTAGGAAGGTCACTGAGCACAGGAAAGACAGGCTCCCTCCTCTCAGTTCCCATGGCTGGCACCACAGTAGCCCTGCAAGGTACAATTGCAGGGAAAGTCATACTTAGCCCCTGTAGACTTTGGTTGGAGCATGCTCAGTGCAGATGCAATCTTCTGAGCTCTATTGAGCATGCATGAACTGAAATAGCACTGCTCTACAGCCAAAATGCTTCTGAAATAAATGTAGTCAAATTTTACTAATTCTGGGTCGCTGAGAATGAAAATGATGCTTAAAATTGTTGATTGGCTCTAGTCTAGCTGTTGGGCTCCAGACTACAGCAGTGGAATCTCCTGGCAGGTGATGTTAGGGTTTCCATGTTCCGTGACCGTCAAAAGGATCTTGTCCATGCCGTCTTATGGAGGGACTTTAGCCTGCAACAACATCGATGGTGTGATGGCAGCCCTCAACAATCGTTCACGATCCACATGAGTGGAGATTGTTCATTGATTCATCGAAGACGAGTCTTAAAGCTGTTTTGTGCATAATGGCAATGTTTTGCATCAATCCAGTTGGTCATGGCAGTCCATATGCAAGGAAAACCTAATGACCAACATGAAACAACTTTTGAGGTGCTAAACTAATGACCACTCAGTGTAGACATTTGTGGCGCATTTGAGTTGTTGCTTCTTGCTTGGTCTGCAGACTGGATACACCAAATACTGCTGTTTCTCTGCAAATGGGATTATCGTGCAAGAGATTTCCCATACATCAAGAAAGATTGACACCACTCCGCAGTCATTGGAGCTGGGAGGAAAAAGTGTTCAGTATCTCACCACTTTGTTGAATCAAGGGAAGTTTTGTTACCACCCTTACACATCAAGCTGGGTCTGATGAAAACTTTGTCAAGGCCATTGACAAAACACAGCAGCTTTCAGTGACCTCCGTGGAAAATTTCCAAGGTTAAGTGTAGGCTAAATAAGAGGAAGTGTCTTTGTTGGTCCTCCAGATTCGTTGAACTTTCTTCGAGCCTGTGCATTTGACATCACTGCTGCAAGGAAAGAGGGCTGGAAACGCGTTCCAGTTATGGCAATAATTTTCCGGAAACAACAAGGCAGAGCAACTACAGGTTGTTGGTGGAAAACCTCCTCAGGCATACAAAAGGACCTTGGTTGCAACATGTCACTAAGATCCATTTTTTGCACTCTCACTAATTTTTTTCGCACCGAAACTGCAGAGCAGTGAGCTCAGATGCACGGCGGCGATTTCACCAGGACATGAACAATGGAGAAACGCTATCAGGGCAAATGGGAGCCCATCAATGCTTCAGACTATGCTGGACATGAACAAGAGATGCTCATTTAATGAAACAAGAACAAGCCAAGAAGTGCCTGAGTAGACACTGATAGGACTAAACTATGTACATAATAGTTTTTTGCCTTTTGTTTCATAATAAATTTTATTTAATAACCCCTTTTGCAGATTTTTAAAGTGCTTACAATAAACAGAACAAGTGAAGTATTATCATGTAAAGCAACCATAACACATGAAAGACCTAGTTACAATTTATGATTAAAACTCTACTATCTACAACAATATACATAGACATAAATGTTAAAAGCTTTAATATCTTAGAAAACAGTAGCCAATCATTTGTTTGTTAATTGTCATATTTGAATTCAGCACATCAAAATACATAATAAATACCACATTTTTTCTCTGAAGCAGACGACTTCTCAAAAATTGTAGACCAGTGTAGTTAGAGGCTTATAAATTGGTCAGATTTGGGTGGATTTTCATGGGGATGGTAAGAACCCTGGACACCAGGGTGACCCGTCTGCCAGATAATTAAGTCACTGCTCCAAAGCATGAAGGTGTTAGAGTTCTCGATGAAATGGCTTGGGGAATTTGTTATCATGGGCAAAACAATGTATTTTTTTACTAACTTGGTTCTGAGAAACAATCTTTTCCCTGAAATGTTCAATAATAATAATGATAATAAAAATATAATTATTAATAATCCATAAATTAATAATTACTAATATTTAGCCTGAGGCAGACACACAGCATGGGAAATTTCAGCCCAATGGTTAACATCCGGCAAAGTTATAAGGAACTGAAAACACGACTTTATAATAAAAAGTGTCTGATAACTTCAAGTATAGGCAGAGCTACCTGTGCCTCCCATAATGTATATAGTTTTGAAGTCAGGTTTTGAAGCATGGAATACTAGCATGAGATAAAGAGTTCTGAATGAAGAAGGTCTGTGAGAAAAGAAAAGCCACCCATATTGGTTGCTATTACAATGTGGAGTAAGGTGTTTTGGGTGGTTTTGTTTTTTGTCCTAGCTAATGAAAAACTGTATTTGTTAGAGCAGATTGAAGTCAAATATGAGATACTACAGTGCCCTAGTATCATTCTTTCCTAATATCTCAACATTCCAACAGGGGCAATTGCCACATGCACTGGAGATCGGAGTAGAACCTTCACTTTGAAGTTTGCTGAAGTTTCAGGTTTAATTGGACATTAGAGCTTTGGGCATATTTTGTTTATTTAAGTGTTCTTGTCAATACACGTACAGGCTGACAGGATAATGACACAGATACAAATTCAAGTTTCTTATCAGACAGAAAAAATGCTTCCATCCCTGTTATGGAGAAAGAAGGAAGAAAAATACTCCAAATCATCATTAGCTTTCTCCCCTGGTTGTTGCAGTCCTTTTTTGAGTTTAATATTTACTGCATGTTAACAACAAAAGAGGGTAAATGTCATGGACTGTACAGTTTACTGCACTCTTCATTATAAAGCTGTCTTCTTACTTTGCTTTGATTTAGGGTTTGCCTGCATACCCAAACCAGTGCTCTCTTTTTTTTCAGGGAGTGATCTGTGACCCTTGGAGAACTGTTACTGGGCTGAAATTCAATTTCATAGATTTTAAAGCCTAAAGGGACCATTAGGATTCTCTAGTCTGACCTCTTGCATGGCACAAGCCATGGAATTTCACTCAGTGATATTTGCAAAGTTCAGTATGGGAAGTTCATAGTTCTTTACACCTAATTTGGTTTAACTTGGTTCTCTTAACTTAAGAAAACCCCTATAGATTAATAAAAACTAAAATATAAAAATGGCAAATGTGGCTGTTGAGTAATTTCTTGGTTCTGCCTCACCAGGAATCCCATTAGAATTGTCTTTCTAGGAATATTTCAGCCCTGTTTTATAGAACCTTCAGTAATCTCCATGAGGCCTTTTAGAGGTAACCCAGGGCTCATCCCAGCCTGTCCACTCTCCATTCCCTCTTCCCTTGTGGATACCCAGACTCTAGCACCAGAGGGAGGCCACTGACCACCGAGCATCACTTCTGCACAAAAGGGACTCTTCTCACAGGACTCATAGGATGTTATTAGACCCAATGGTATTACACTATGATAACCAGTGACGTCTTGGTATTATTGCTTGAGTAAAAAAGTCCACTCTTTGGCAGGACCATCATAATGAGGAATGACAGAGCACTCCAGATACCAAAGTATGAGACATTTGGGTGGGTTGGAAGAGGAGCAGTGGGTAAACTAAGGGATGAAATTTTTTTATCTGTTAACTATGAAGGGTAAATACCTTGTGAGCTATTCAGATGTTATAACTGAAAAATTAAGAGAAGAATAAAATGGGTATTTTTTCATCAGGTATATACTCACAATGTGCATAATTAGAGTTAAGATGCGTAGATGTTTTCATTATAAAAGTCAGTCGTCAGAGTAAAGCTTCCCTTTAGGATGAAACTACACTTATGATACTGTCATCTGAGAGCTACTTTTCCTTTCTTTTTATCCCATCTAATTAAAACACAATGGGTAAAATCCATGAAGTCAATGGTTGTTTTGATTTCAGTGGAGCCAGGATTTCTCCCCATATTTTTTGATGTTAATTTCAAAATTATACAAGAATGTAAGTAAAAAGAGAGATGTCAATACCGAGTTAAAGGTTAAGAATAATAGATTTAAAAATACTCTTAACCTTTAACTCGGTATTTAAATAGAACCTTAGATTAATAAACTTAAACTTCTGATTAAACTTTTCATTATTTATTTTGTTTGCTTAACTTTTGCAATTTTGAACATGGAGAATAGATTTAGTCAGTTTTAGTTTTAGTTTTATTTGCTTTAGGGGTGGGGGCAGGGAAAGATTCTAAGTTTCACCTATGAGCATTGTGCTGTAAAGTTTGGATTGCTTATACTAATGGAGATATTTGGTTTGTTCTCATATTTATTTTTCCTCCCAGTGGTAATTTATTTTTATAAAAAGCATGCAAAGATTTCTGTTACAAATTTGGGGCCAGATTTGCTCTGTCAGTGTCCCTTTAACTAGCTAAGGATTCTTTTTTCGTGTTTCTGTAAGTCAAAATTGCTTTGATTTTAAATAAGAAGTTTTACAATTCATCCATAATATATCCTAATCTCTCTCTTTTTCTTTCTTTGGTCTCATTGACTCTACTAATTCAGTCTTTGTTGTGGAAAAATGCTTTGACAATATTTCCAGCTGGATACAATACAGCTATCTTGTCCTCACATATAGGAAAACAGAAATTGTGTTTTGATGGGGAAAAATAGCTGTTATGAGAATGTTTTATCTTCTTTCATGTCCTGGGTTATCAATATTGAGAAGAATTAGTCAGAAGTAGCAGGTAAATGTCAACCATATTCTTTGGACCATGTTCCCACAGAGTGTGCTGTACATTGTCT
Source organism: Chelonoidis abingdonii (assembly GCF_003597395.2). Lineage (NCBI taxonomy): Eukaryota > Metazoa > Chordata > Testudines > Testudinidae > Chelonoidis > Chelonoidis abingdonii. The sequence continues at coordinate 142,190,243 of NC_133770.1, forward strand.
GAAAGTCTTACTGTCAATTATATAATTTGTGAGCCTCTACATCTTTTGAATTTTAATAAAAATGCTTTAAAATATTTTTTATTGTATTTTAATTCCATTTTACTACGTTATGCAGCATCTCAGTTGTGGAGGAAGGGGGCACTCTAACTTGGTGCATTAACAAAATGATTATTTTCCCCTGTCATTATTAGAAGTGTGATATTCTCTTTGAAATCAAAAGGAGTTTTGCATAAAAACTAATGGTAAGATAAGACTCTGGGGCACTCCCTTGTCCTTGGTGAACAAGGGGTTAACTTCAGCTCAATTTCCCCTAACACAGGTGCCCAGGGAGATGGCTATCATAGCGAGGAAGGGGTATGGTTTGGGAAATGGAGAGATCCTAGCTGATCATAGCAATGAACTGAACTCCAAGCTGAGAAGCGTCTCTGTTTCCTTTCTATGATAACTTTCTTGAGGAAAAACCCTTGCTGATTATGATTGTTTTACGCACCAGTTTCCAGGCTGTAATTTTGAAGCATGGCTGTGGCACTTGTACAGTAAGTATCTTTCATGCCAATGTTCCATTTGAGCAATTGATGAAAGGCACATTTGAACAACTGACCTGGTTTGTGGAGGTGCTAGTGATCTTCAGTTTATTGACCTCATTGGTGATTGTGGGTGCTCAGCATCTCTGAAAATCCAGCCATATATATAACAAGATTAGTGTAGGAATTAATTAAGGGAGTCTATGGGGATTTGGGAGGACATCAGAAGACATCCAGCTTGAAGGTTCTATGCTCCAATACCTTATCCATGGGAACATGGGCTGCATGTAGGGAGAGGCTAAGCATTCAAAAGACATATTCCTTGACCAAGTAGGGGTAGGGAAATGGAGGAGACAGGAGCTGGAGTTGGGGGGAGAGAGAGAGAGAGGGTGTGAGAGAGAGCGAGAGAAAGAGTGAGTCAGTGTGTGGTGGGGTAACTTAGAACATGAGGAAATAAAGAGGTGAGGGTAATGTAGCAAATGAAATGAACAATACACATGTGCAGTTCTTTAAACATCTTAGATCTTGGGCTGAAATCCTGTCCCTTTGGCGGTGCTTCCTTTCCCAAGGGATGAGGCATCCTTTAAGGCAGGCTTAAATTCTGAGAGATTATTTCATGGAGCCCACTCACCCCCCAGCATTTGGGAATCTGGGCTTCAGCTGCAGGGTGGGAGGTCTCAGGACTTTAGCTCTATGGGGGTGGGGGTGAGGGTGGGGGGCTTGGGGCTTCAGCTCCATGGGGGGAAAAGGTGCAGGAGCTTGGGGATTTAACCCTGTAGTAGGTGCCAGGGCTTGGAGATTCAGCCCCATTGGTACATGGCAGGCACCAGGGCTTCTACAGGTTTGAAAATATTTTCTGGAGCTCTGCTGTGATGGGCTGCAGCTGAATTTAAGTATGTAGCTTAAGGTATGTAGCTAATTAACCCTCTTGTATTTTCTAAACTTCAGAGAGTGTCTGTCAGTATCCTATTAGAAGGGTTTGTTTAATGTGTGGTTGAGTTTTAAGAGGATCTTTTCTCAAGAGGCCATCTGACTCTTTATCACTAAACCAACTAAGGTCAAGCAATTTAGTAACTGAAGGAAGCAGTTAATTTTTAAGATCTATGGATTCCATTCAGGCATTTGTTATGGGAAAATTGTAAATATTAGAAACTTGCAGAGGTCCTGACCCTCAAACTTGCAAAAATTGCATCTGTGTCAAGGTGATTAACAATCATGCATAACAATACAAACATATTTCATTTTAAAACAAGATTACAGTTTGAAATCTTGTAAAATACTGGGACCTGTTTGTTTTGGCACCAGGACAATTTCATCCGTATGTTTCTATTTGGGCTTCCCTCAAAAAACAAACAAACAAAACCCCCAAATATTTAAATCTGCTCAAGAAGGGGAAATATTTGAAATGGGTGTATTTCCCAATAAATACATGGAGAAAATGATAGACGAGACACCATCAGAGAAGCATATGTCCTCCCATCCAGTACCCCTGGTCTTACTTAAGGCCCAGATCCTGCAAAGATACATGCATGTGCTTAATTTAATGCACTGTGAGTAGTCCCAGTTGTATTAGTAACATTGGCATCACACACAGAGTTAAACAATACATGATATTGTTAACCATGCATATAGGTTTTTGCAGTATTGAGGCATAAGCTTCTTTGTGACCGTTGAGCCTAACAACTTGTTAGCTTTGCAGGGAAGTATTGGATATTGCTTGCTGAGGGGTATTTTTAAACAGTTTCAGAGTTTAAGGATCAAAGCTGAAGAGACAACCATCTCTCAGCCTTCAAACCAACTTGCAACCGGGCTCTACTCAGTCTCAACAAAAGTTGATTTTAGTATTTACAATTTGCATGTCTTTTCAAAAGAGTTATTTTTAATTCCTTTAATTACTAAGGTGACATGTCTAGGGAAAAGGATGCTCATATTTTTTTATTCGCAATATGCCAGCCATCCAGCATTCCCATAGAAATTAACCATTTGATATTGCTTTTAAGGCATAGTCTTGAGGGGTACCATTCTTGCTATTAAAAAGTCACCATTTACCAATAGTTACTACTGAGTGATGTGTGTGATATCACAATATTTCCTCTGTACTTAGAATAGAAATCAGTTGTGGCATCTCAAATACCACTCCGTGTGGTTGACAATATAATGGTAACCACTGTAGGTTAGAGAAAGAACAAATCTATTTCTATTTATGTATTGTTTCATTTCCCTTTTTCCTCTGCTCTGCAATTATTTCTTTCTGAGGCAGATTAAAGTGACTAAGGACATGGGGACCCAAACTCATTTGTTGGCAAACTGAGGGCTTATGAAAGAGGTGAGGTGGACTTTAAGTGGGTGCAAAGGAATACTGATCTAGGAATGTGAATCTCCGATGCCCTTGGAGGTCCTTAGTCTCACAGTTTTCTCACCAGTCCAAAAGTCAGTCTTCGCCCAAAGATTTAAAGGCCAACTGAAATTGCTACTCCTAGTGCCAGAAAATCTAAAAGAGGTCAGAGAACAAAGGAACCCCCTGAGCCAATGAGAAGACACACAAAGTACTGTAGATTTGAATTGGTTGCACAGACCCAAACTGTTGATGGTGGAGAACTGGTGTGTAATTAACTAGCCAGCACAGAGAGGCAGGGAACCTTTTCTGAACTTGCTCTAATTGGATAATTTTTAAAATATATATTGCAAGTAAAGTCTTGAGCCCTTTAGAACTGATTTTCACACATGTTCTTTGTGTCCTGGATGACCCCTTAGACAATCTAGAGGGATCAATTTTGCTCTTTCTCATTGGCAGGATTGTGACTATATTAATTATTATTTATTATTTTATTTATTTGTATTATAATAATGTCTGTCAGCCCCAGTCAAGGACCAGGATCCCATTGTGTTAGGTGCTGTAAAAGCACAGAACATCAAATTGTTGCTGCAATACTGCTGTTTGAATATTTTCATTTACACTAGCCTAAAATTTGAGGGCTTAGTTCTGTCCTGATATCAGTTATAGTTAATGTGGTTACACCAGGGTTGAATTTGGCCCAGTGAGTTCACACTGACACATTAGCGATAGAAACAGTGGATCCTAAATGACTGAATTTTCTTCAATATTTCAAAGTATTACAGTGTTTTCCAGTCAGTTGAGCAAAAGCTGAAATGAACAGAAATAAAGGACCCATCAGCATTTCCTGTAATTAGACTATTGGTTACCATGTAAAAGGCTCTGTATTTATTGCTTGAGTGAAGGTACTTAATTTACTGCCGTCTGGGCTACGATGGGAATGAAGTCTAGCAAAGAAAATCTTTCTTACAGCTTTAAATGCTTAACTCACATTTACTGGCCTTGTGGCTGGGAGGAAGCAGTAGATATGATTTATCTTGATTTTTCTAAAGCATTTGACACAGTCCCACATGACGTTGTCATGAGCAAACTAAGAAAATGTGATCCAGATGAAATTTCTGTAAGATGCGTGTACAGCTGGTTGAAAAACCATACTCAAACAGTAGTTATCTATGGTTTGCTGTCAAACTGGGAGGACGTAACTAGTGGGTTCCCAGAGGAGTCTCTCTTGGTCTGTACTGTTCAATATTTTCATTAATGACTTGGATAATGGGATGGGGAAGTATGCTTATAAAGTTTTCAGATGACATCAAGCTGGGAGGATTTGTAAGCATTTTGGAGAATGGGATTAGAATTCAAAGAGATCTTGATAAATTGGAGAATTATTCTGAAGTCAACAATATGAAATTCAATGAAGACAAATGCAAAATACTACTCTGAGGCTACATCTATACTTGGAGCTGGGAATATGATTCCCAGCTCACATAGACATGTTTGTGCTAGTTCCCACTGAGTTAGTATGCTAAAAATAATACTATAGCCCTGTAGCATGGGCAGTGCTGAGTAGTGGCGTGGGTAGCCACCCTGAGTATCCTGGGCCACCATTCACCTCTGCCCATGCTACTGCAGCTACACTTCTACGCTTAATCCATCTCCACGAGAGGCTGCACCTATGTCAGTGGGAGAAGCTCTCCCTCCAACACAGCGCTGTCTACACCAGTGCTTAGGTCGGTATAACTACGTTGTTCAGAGGTATGAATTTTTCACACTCCTGAGCAACTTAGTTATACCAAAGTAATTCTGTAGTGTAGATCAGGGCTCAGTGCAGGCAGGATCAATTCCACTGAACTCAATAGCTTTGTGCTTGCTCACACCAGCAGCCTGCCCCTGTCAATGGGAAGTTTACATACGATCACACTTCAGGACTGAATTTGGCCTACATTTTTGGGAGTAACTGAGCTCTCTGGCTTCACTCCCAGTAGAATAGAAAAGGCTGAGCAAGTTTAACTGTGGAGTTGCTACTAGTGATTAAGTAGTACTGAGGCTAGAGGTAGGTCAAAATGCCATTTCTCACAGCAAAACGAAAGGTTATTGCAGAATTTCAGAAACACGAGGTCAAAGTTCACAGAGCTGGTTCACACAGCCAAACTTCTACAAACTGGTAAGCAAATTATTTATTGAAAAGTTTCTTCAGTGTACACTTCAAAGTACAACCACAGGAAAAGACAGATTGATTAGATAAGATTAGAGAGAAAGTGAAACAAAAATAAATTAGTTAGAAACACCTAAATGTGTGTTACTTCTACGGTCAATGAGGCAGGGGTTCTACAGGCAATAATCTCTTTACTATACAACTGTGTTTCATCCCCAGAGCTGCTGTATCCTGTGTACTGACTGAGGCAGGGTCCTATGGAAAAATAGCATGTGATCATAATTATTACAGTAATTAAAGTCTGTATCATAATACATATGCACAATGGGGCTCAAGGAAGGTTCACAGGCAACCTTAATTCCAATATTTTCTAACTTTGCTTGACTTTTCATTCTTAATGATTTTTAACAAGGATTTTTGTGTGCAATTCACTAGGTTTAAAAAAAAAAGGTGGAATTTCTGAGAGTTTTTCAATGTGGCATCATATTGACACCTTTGTGTGTCATAATCAGGATAGGAAACTAGATCAATGGCACAGAGCTCTGCCCCTTGCACTAACAAAGTAACTGACAGCAATAGTAGGTTGTCATTTTATATGTGGACAAACATTAGAAGGAGATAAGGTGCATACTTTGCCAGTGACTTTCATAGACCCTTGCTGACAGCAGAGGAATGGTGAGATTTAAGATTATAAGGATGAATGGTGAGACATCTTCTAATCTTCGGCCTGGTCTACACTACACGTTTAAATCGATTTAAAGAGCGTTAAATCGATTTAACGCTGTACCTGTCCATACTACAATGCTCTTTATATCGATTTCTGT